>NC_089522.1:7197398-7512592 GCF_963924715.1 Thunnus thynnus | reverse complement strand
CATTTTCCATGATGAAACAGTAATAGGGTTGAGTTGAGGTCAGTGCGGGTCCGTATTTCGCTGGTCACTTGTACAATTTTTCAGAAATCGTCGAGTGAAGTTTCTCCTTCAGTGTCTGAAAGTGAAATGGTGACTTTGGAACGAATGTCTCGAATATAGACGCTCCATAGCAACCAGCATCCTACGTCAGCACCAACATCAAACTGGTTTAACTGGCAGTTTACAGTATTGTTTTTTTTATTGACATTTTGAAATAATAGAAAATAAAATATTTTTAAATGAATTCCTTCAACACGGATTAAACAACGTTTTATAGAGGCGCAGTGCATACACTACTGTTTAGTCGGCATCCATTTCATCAGTTATACAGCAACATTTTGGCAATTTAGGTTTATTTTATGTCAATTTAAGCTTCAGACGAATTAGAGCAGAGTCAATAAACGTGGTCAATATTGTTATTGAAGGCCCAGCAACAAATAAATAGTCTGTCACTAGTTGAAAGGCATGTGAAAATCCAAAAAACTTCTTAAAATGTAATTAGCCTAAAAGTTAGCTGTAGCGGTTGTTAAATAGGACTCTGTTGTGTTTGTTAACCATATTTAAATATTTTCCTGTCAGTTGCCAGGTGCACCTCACTGAGGAGTGATCAGATGTAGAAGACCTAGACGGAGCAAGAGACGAGAGAGGAAAAAGGACAAACAGCATAGGTAACACATACAGTTGTAACACCATGGATAAAAATCAGAAAAGCTGCAATCTGGAGAGTACTAGCCCAGGTAAAGTAACACTTACAAGGGGAGTCAGGCTCGCACTTTAGGCTGTACGAACCTGAGTTGACCCAGTTTGACAATCTAATAATTTTACACGTATCATATTGTGAAACTATTGTTGAACTAGTGCATATGCATGATCAGTGAATGGAGAATACATAAGTGTGAATGTTTTACTGTTCTGCAACTTGGGCTTGCATTGGCGCTGCATTAGAAGGATTAAATAGACATAACATCTAAATATTTTATTTGTGGAGCCGCACTAAAAAAGTGCAAATAACATTGTGCAATCACTGAAAATTTTATAATCCAATAGAATCTCCAATATGAATATGAATTAAAGGACCAGTGTGTAAGATTTAATGAGATCAACTAGCAGAAATATTGGCAGAAAAGGAATATAATATTCATAAGTATGTTTTAATTAGTGTATAATCACCTGAAACTGTGAATTGTGTTTTTGTTACCTTAGACTGAGCGCTTTATATCTACTTTATATCTACTTTATATCCTGCCCACCTGCCTCACACACCCAGCCCCTAGTCCACTTTTTAGCATTTTTCAAAATGATGCAGTGGCTGCAGTTAGGCTCAGACCTTGGGGAGAAGTTAATTAACAGGAAACTTTCCAGAAAAAAACATGGTGGTAAAGAATAACACTGTGTGTGTGTGTGTGTGTGTGTGTGTGTGTGTGTGTGATCATGAAATGAGACTTGCATCTTTTGATGTCATGGGCCATGTTTGTTTCAGCCTGTGTGACCATATGTGATCAAATTTTGACATCTGAAATTGTGTCATTTCAACAATCATCATTACTATGTTGCCCTTTGTTCTTAGTTATCAATAAGTGTGTTT
The DNA here is from genome assembly GCF_963924715.1 of Thunnus thynnus. NCBI lineage: Eukaryota > Metazoa > Chordata > Actinopteri > Scombriformes > Scombridae > Thunnus > Thunnus thynnus. Next base: position 7,510,968 of record NC_089522.1, on the reverse strand, counting down.
GTTTGTTTGTTTGTGCACTAATATCCTGGTTATGATCGGGTTTTTGGAGTATCGTGGTTATGTTTTGTGCATGTAAACAGCTTATCCTGGTTGCAGAAACCTGAATAAGACCTTTTCCTGGTTTTGATAAACCTTGATATACTTCCTGGAGTACCCCGATAGAAACCAGAATACTGTGGCATGTAAACATCTCATCCATGTTTCTGAACCATCTCATAGTGGCTGAGATGGTGAAAAATCAAGACACACCTGCAGGCAGACCATCAGAGACCTGTTATGATCATGTATACAGGGATATGAATAACCAGGTTTTTCATGTTCCATATCAGGAATATAATCAAAAACAAGATCAGATTCAAAACCAGGATACTAATGCACATGTAAACACACTCAGTGTGTAAAAACAAAATATGTATTTCCATGGCTGTTGTTGTGGATGAATTAGTGATCTACTTCTGTCCCAGTCCAAATTAACTTAAACTGCCATGTTTAGCAAATCAAATTAAATTAGTCTGATAGATGTTTTTGTACTGATAGAACCTGGTGGAACCTAATTTTCACTTTATGATTTTCATAGTGTTTAAAGAAAACTATCTGGATGTTGTATAGCATAAGCAAAACAAGAAGAAGAAGAAGAAGAAGAAGAAGAAGAAGCCATGCCCCCGAGAGCCTTGCAGGTTCTCAACGTCCTGTCAAGCTCCCTGCGGGGCCCCAGCTGTGCCCCACTTTTGAAAGTGTGGATGGTGCCCTTAACAGGCCAGAACTCTTCAATGCTAAATTGGATTGCAACCAAATTTAGGAATGTTGTACATAAATTCACAAGTGCACAAGTGTGTAACATTTGATGTAATTCTGCCCACAGTAAAGTAACATTATAACATATTTCTGCAATTCTAATGTCTTTAATAAAATGAAACTTGGTACACAAGTTCTTCATTAGAATCTGCATGATATACTGAATCATGGCACCAATAGCCCCACCCTGTGGTCATGAGTAAAATATCTCTTAAATGCCATATCTCTTAAATGTAAAATACCAGGGTAACCAAAATCTGCAAAGTTGTGCAGACGGGGATGCTGAACAAGTGTGTTCTATTTTCAGCAATGCTTTGCAAGTTATTTCAGCTGTCAGCATTCACACGCATTTTCCGCAGGAAATGCATTTCTGGTATTGCTCAATGATGTTAAGCAAATATTTCAAATGCTGACAGAAAAGAGTGATAGGATGTAAGCAGTGGGGGCTATTGTGCTTGAGAATGTCCTACACAGATGACAATGATGATGGCATTATTAACAGTGGTGTAGTAATGTCAAGGAAAATCTACAAAAGTGCAATACATACCATGTCATGATAGCTGTAATATACTGGCAGCACATCAACAAATATGTTGGCAGCATCTTTGACATACATGTGATCAATTAAATTCCCCTTGTCAGTTGTATTTTGTACATACTGGGTGTAATTATGTTCAGCAAAAAAGCTGAGCAGTGTACCGTTCTCCAGCGTGTTTTCATTGCAGTCTCCCATGATGATTTTCTTGCCAGGACATTGGTCAATGACGTCAGTTGTTTTTGACAAAAAATGGTAACAGGATAAATTGCGGGTCTCTAAAGAGCTGCAGCAGTCAAGTAAATACTGTTCACTTGAAATATCAAACATTCAATATTGTAGCACTTTTTAGGCCACATTAGAACATCTTTTGTTAATGAATGGTATACTCCTATTCCACCATGAGAGTCTTGATTGAGGTGTTGTAACTGTGGATGTGTGTTGTCATAACTATTCCCACAAGAAAGATGTGTGAACCAGAAGCTTGTTAGACAAGGTTGCTGCAATGGATCATCAACCCCTAACCATGTTTCTATAAGGCAAATGCAATCAGCATCATTCATGTGAGCATTAGCTTGAACATCTGGAAAGTGACCCTGAGTGACACTTCAGAAGATGACAATGAAATACTGATTCTGATTTTTGAGGGTTAGAAATCTCATTGTGAATTTGGAAAACTAGGTAAGAGGTGAGATACTTATACTTCCAGCTGAACATTATATGTACTTGAGTTTTTCATGTAATTTGCTGAACTTGTAGTAACCTAAATCAAAATTTCCAGACCCCTATGTATTTTGTGGTAAAGAATGGCAGCTTTTCTGTCATGTCAGTGCTGTCTTTTGTCTTTGCCTTGTTTAAAACACTGTTCTCCATTTTGCTTCATGAGTGGTTCTTTCTCTAAATTGTAGTTCCTTGGGTGAGTGAAGGTGGTCCGCCCTGATGGATTACAGATCCTGGATGAAGCAGCTCAAAGCCTCAAGGTCAGCAGTTACTGTAACAACCACATCCTATATTAGCTGCTGCAACCAAAGCTGTAGCAGATGTGTGCAAGCTAAGGTATACTGGCACAGTTGCAATGAAGCTTTCTTATTGTGTTTGTGCAGTTTTTCCTAGAATGGATGTGTTGTAAGCTAAAATTCCAAAATGTAGTTCAAGATGCTGGGATTCTTCTGCCCATTTATTGCGGAGTAGGTTTGCCCATATAAGGAATTTGCTTTGATGTTGTGGTGCATTACAATCAAAATGTACAAGACAGAGTACCAATACAAAGTAAGAAAGAATACAAGTAATCATAAATAATATAAAACAGATTTATGATAAAAATATATAAACATATTCTAAATTGAGAAGAGCTATGAGAGTTTAACATGAAGACAATGGAATATATATATATATATTGACCAGGAATGTGCAAAAATTCATTGTGTACAAATATATGCAATGTGCAAATAATAATAAACATAGAATTGTGTTAATGTAAGGTGCCATGTTATATGTGGCTGGTATTATATTCTAGTGGGAAACCAAGTTATCCTCAGTTATTGTTGTACTCGTGCCCTCTCTCTATTATTTCCATCTGCACCATCCTGCCGTCTTCACCCAAAGTCTTTGGCTTTGTGGCCAAACACCCTGCAGCAGACACGTACCACTGTTTTCTGTTCCAGAGCAACAAGTTTGAGAGTATTCCCAGTACAGCATTCACAAAAACATATTCACACAGTTGAATGGTGACAGTTCCTTAAAGGAACAATTTAGTGGCTTATTTAGGTTTTCAAAGTCTCAGGAATCATTTTCCAAAATATTTGTAGTCTCACGTGCTGGTCTCAGTTATTAGTGATGCCTTCTGAGCTTCAAAAAAGGAGGAGAGCACCAGAGGGGGACGAGGCCTGATCAAATCAAATGTTTGTAATGTCCAGTAGTGCATTTTCACTGTTTCTGTCTCCTCTTTCTTGTTCTTCTTTGGAATAAAATGCTGCAGAGGGAGAATACTGAACTGAAAAGGAGGCTTGCAGGACAATTTCACTAACAATAACTCTGTACATTGTTAATTAAACCCAGTCCCTTTGTTTTGTGGATTTTCAAATAAGTGTTCTCCCTCAGGAAAATCTTCAAGCAGATTAGTGGAACACAGAAAAAAAAAAGGACTGGAGGGATAAAATGAAGAGTGAAGTGACTGCTTAATGTTGAATCCACTGCAGGTGTGTTTCCTGCATCCACAACAGTAGAGGGCAGCAGCCGTTCACCCACTCAACAAGGCAGCTGCGTTAAAATGCTGCCTTCTCGTACTCGGGAAAATTGAGTATCATTTTTTCTTGCCGATATGAGGAACCAAAGAAAGTTTTAAATACACAAAGGAAGGTGGGATTTGATATGGCTGCTGAATTGCTGTGTTACTAGAGTAAATTGTAGGGACTGTCTCGTAAGAACTAATAATCCTTTCAAGGTCTAATACTGGTAGAAGAATTGTTTGTAATGGTACAACAGCTGGATAATAAATATAACTTGCCAAAGTTAGCCAAAGTTCCCGACATACTGCGCTTTGTTGTTTGACTCTAGAAATATGACATAATGAGCTACTAGATGCTATAAATATACCTGGATGCGCCAAGGAGTCGTTTTTGATTATTGGATATTGGATAGCGAAGGTACACAGGGCACGTGAACGCAACACAATGTGAACGTTAACTCTGGTGTGACAGAAGACTGAGTATGTCCGCTGGTGTAAACATGTTTTTGTGATGGCAGCTTTGACACTTTCAGTTTGAAAGGTAAGCAAAGTTGGCTTAAGTAACATTAGAGACGGTTACAGTCTGTGGTAGTTAACGGGTAACTCTTAGAACACCTCTGTTAGCTCGTCAGCTAGCTCACGGACAGCTGATTTAACGTTATTACGTTAAGTTACTGGCTTTATTAGCAACCACAAGGCCAGTCTCTGTAAATCAGAGCTGCCATTTTGCTCCTGAGTCAGTTTGCTCACATATCACATATTTTGTTCTCATCCCACTGCAGGCGGGCAGTAGTCGGTGGGGAACTCCGGCTTGACCGTCTACAGACGCCATGGGGAACCGGTGGTCTCGCAGCGGCAGTACCCTGTCGCTCCTGCCGGAGAGGCACAGCTCTGGGCGGCGGGGAGAGGATAAAGATTCCGATAATGACTCTTTGGATGGGCTCGGCAGACGGGAGGACATAGCCCAGTTCCCATACGTGGAGTTCACCGGCAGAGACAGCATAACATGCCCAACATGTCAAGGCACTGGACGCATACCCTCAGGTGAGAAGAAACCGCTCAAAAGTAATGAGGACGTCAAAGTTTAGCGCTAAAACTTAACCAACAGTAGCGTTAAACGACACTTTTACCTGACTTACAGTAAGAGATATGCAATTCTGGATACGTTAATTACACTTAGAGCGCGTGTAGACTTACAAATTTAAGGCCTAAAATTCACTTTCAGACCTGTTGAAAAAAGTGACGTGATGTGCAGCTTGTCTGCAGAGCTCCATGCACTCACAGGTTGATTATGTGCAAGTAGCTAACACAGTGAATAGCACACAGTTCTACTGCCGTTTGCATTTTATGTTTACTGTAATGATCTTTCATTCAAACTAAAACAACAGTCAGTAGCCCAAATAAACATTGAAATAAGTTTTCCTTGCTGTAGTCATTCCTTCTGTTCATACTGACCATTAGAAGATCCCTTCATAATGCACTTACAATGTAATTGATGGAGGCCAGTTTCCACAAGCCTCCTTCTGTGCAATAATGTATTTAAAAGTTCATCCAAAACTAATATGAAGCTTCAACCGTCCCAATGAGTCAAGTCAAGTAGATATCTTTCAACGTTAGTCTTTTTAGTGCCAAAATCCCTCTTTTTGTTACTATACTTCCACCTCAGCTCAACAGGGAAACACTCTCCAAGGAAACACAAAGAGGGAATTTGATGCTAAAAAGACTAAATGTGGCAGATATCCACTTGATATGACTAACTCAGACTGCTGAAGCCTCATATAAGCTTCAGATAAACTTTAAATGCATTTTTGCACAAAATGACTGTGTGGACACACTGTAGATTTTGGCTTCCATCACTTACATTGAAAGCACATTTGAATGGGATCTTTTAACAGCCAGTATGAACAGGAGGAATGATTACAGTGAGGAAAACCTCTTTCAGTGTGCATATGGGCACCTGAGTGATGTCGTAAGACTGACTAGAAATGTAACATGATGAATAGATGCTATGATAAGTTGAACAAACCTTCTCTTACAGATATAGTATTCTATGTGTGTTACAGGCTTTGCCGTGTGTCCAAAAATCTATTTTAAGGGGAAACACTAATCAACATGTTACACAACCTGTTATCTCTTTCCTGACAGATCAAGTGAATGAACTGGTTGCATTGATCCCATACAGTGACCAAAGGCTGCAGCCCCAAAGAACGTAAGTAACCATTTACAACATATACTGTGATATGTATCAGGCTTCCTCTGTTTTCAAGCCATTTACAAACTCTATTAAACGTTGAACCTATATTTTCATTATTCTAGGAAACTATATGTTGTCCTGTCAGTTGTGCTGTGCCTCCTGGCTTCTTCGCTCGTGGCCTTCTTCCTCTTCCCTCGCTCAGTGATCGTGGTGGATGATGGGATACGCTCGGTGACTGTGCGCTTTGACCACTCCAACATGAAGGTCCTAATGAACATGACGGTAGGTTTTCTTTCGTACTCAGTGCAAACAACAAATTCCACTGACTTACAGTTTGATATGTATGGTGTAAGAAAACCTAATTTTAGCTGTTCCCTTTGTGTCATTTCCTGACACCAGAATGTCATTTGAGCAAATAGGGCGGACGTACTGTCACAAAGACATGTTGCATAATATTTATTTTAATTTCATCATGCACCATTCAGACTTATTTACTTTCTTTTTCTCAGAGCACACTAAACTTCAGCAATCCGAACTTCTTCTCGGTGCTGGTGCAGAGTGTCAGCTGCCAGGTTCTCTACATGAAGATGGTGATTGGGACTCAACAGCTGGACAATGCCACCACCATCCTACCACTCAGTGAGAGTCAGGTACAGTGATGGAAGAAGTATTCAGATCCTTTACTTCTGTAAAATTACCAATACAGCAATGTATTGGTAATTGTAACTAAAGCTGTCAAATAAATGTAGTGGAGTAGAAAGTACAATATTTCCCTCTGAAATATAGTGGAGTGGAAGTATAAAGTATCATAAAATGGAAATACTCAAGTAAAGTACAAGTACCTCAAAATGGTACTTAAGTACGGTACTTGAGTTAATGCACTTAGTTGCTTTCTACCACTGGTCAGGTACAGGAACACAGTGAATATTGTGTATTTGTGTACATAATGAACAGTATCACTGGGTTCTCCAGATACAGTCGAACTTCCTGGTACAGAGTGCAGTATGCAAACAAAGGTGTCAACACTGTAAAGCACACTGTCGGTGTGTCAGCTACAGGATGTGGTCTCTGTTATAACTGATTGAAGACACTGATGTAAAAACAGTAACAAACTGTCACTGACTAAAACTGGAACTGTACACATGACCTCATGCCCTTGTCTCACTGGTCATCTCTATGTTAGTCATATGGTAATTCCCTTTTCAGCTCAAGATAACACAGGAGAACTTTGTTGTGTAAATTATCAATCTTCTGCAGGTAAACTACACCGTCAGCGTGGAGATCGGCAGCAATGCTCCCTACGTCTAGTAAGTGCCTCTGTTTAAACTGTAAACAGCTGATAATCAGTGTAATGTAGAAACACAGAATCTTCCAACTGTCTGTAGAGTTTTGCATGAAGAGAAAATGAGTCAAAAGTCTTCCAGTGTAATCATCTAAAAGTTTTCTGCTTTGTGTCTTTCTCAGTGCTTTCTGCACCATGCCCAGCATTAAGGTCCACAACATTGTGGTTTTTATGCAGTAAGTATCTCTTTACTTTTTTAAAATCATTTTGTTCTTTTCGTCTTGTTACTCCTGTTGTTTTCTTTACTTTTATCATCATAATCTTTGTTAATCAGCCCACAGCCACAGCCAAGATGTCATCTTGTTAACACCAAGAGACAATGTTATCACACAAACCACTTCCTTAAGGTTATTGCTCGTGTGAAATTATGATCACTTCTTGCTATTTTTTTTTTAACAACCCTGTTGGTTGTTACTGAATATTACAGTAGGGAGGTGTGGGGGGGAAAGGCCCCCTTCAGATCGTTTCTCATCATTTTTACCCGTGGTCTTCATTTCTGTATCGTCCTGTGTGTTTTCAGAACTGCGGTGAAAACCTCTTACATGGTGCGAACATCCCAGAACAGCCTGGAAGCCTATCGCTACATAGACTGCGGTTCCAACACCACATACCACCAGAAAACCCATTAGCACTGGCACCTCTCCCCAAGCCGCTCTCCAGCCACATCCTTCAGCCCCCCCCCCCCCTCTGCTGTGAGTGCACCAGTCCTGGAGGGGATGGATCTTTTTCTCTGGAGGAGGCGGGAGATGTCAGCACACACTCTCAAAGATGGATTTTGCTCTTCCTCGCAGACAAAACCACCACCAGCAGCAGCAAAATACCAAATGGTGCTTTTTTTTTTTCTAAGCTTGCACAGAACAGTAACAGTATGTTGCTGTCATATTGTGCCATTGAATTGAGCTGTTACCTAAAAAAAAAACACAAGTGTGTGTGAAGGGAAGGGAATTGGATATTTCTTGCCACATGGAATGAGGGCAGCTTAGTAACATACTACTTTCCTACGATTGCCTGAGCTAACTCGTCATGTCTAAAACAGAACTATTTCAATCTTGCTGACATCATGAGTCACATGCGCTCTTGGCAAATAGAATGAGTCATCGGAAAAGTGGGAGTCATTGGCAAAGGGCTCTCTAAGGCCTTGTTTCAGTAGCAGGGCAAATGTCAGAGAAAGCTCTTGTCTTAAAGGGATCGCAGCTGGCATTCCCAGCTGATTAATGAAGTTCCAGCGATGGCGAGCTTCAATTAACGCTACAGAGCTCTGTCTGTGTCTGCTGCATTCTTCAGCACAGCTGGAATGTCTTGAGACACTGTAACAATGTGTAGACTGGAAGCTGCTGACTTTTTGTTAACAATAAGGGAGAAGAGACGGAGCTGGCCTGCTGTTTCCAATTTGTGTTTAATGCAACCGCAGGAGGGATCATTTAGGGATTGTGTTGATGTATCTCGAAAATGGTACACATCGATGAATTTATTGCTTTTGCTGTGTTATTTAACTATTTCTGAAGTTGAGACTGGTTTAAACAATTTAACATATGGTGGATGTTTTTAAATGAGTGAAGAAGTTATTTTTGAGTACCTCTCAGCAAGTCTAAACACACTGATTTTTTATATTCAGGATGTGGGTCCATATTTGTCCAGATTTGCTTTAAGGCATCAGCAAAGCTTGTGTGTTGATGTGAGAGTATTCTGGTTAGTATGTTTTTAATCATTTACACTCCTAGTTAAGTTACTGAAAAGGGCTTTAATATATTATCCCACATATGTACCTCATATAATATGTTCTGTTGAGCATCTGTGTTACAAAATCTTCTCCACCATGGCCTTAACAGTCCAGATGTGATCTGATGGAAGAATCTAGACTGTAATCAGTTTGTCAGACTGGGTAGAACACAATAGATTTACACTGTTAATTCCTTTGCCTTATCCAAATTTGTGTATTTAACTCAACTCCTCAGTAGCTTATCAAACCTGAAACACCTCTGCAGAGTATTTCAGACATCTGCTCCAGTATCTGCTCTGTATAGATTTATTAAGGTTGACTTCCAACACAGAAACACAGTAACTGAAAGCAATAGTGATTTGACATTTTTTTTAAAGGGATGGTTCTTTTGATGGTTTCTAAATTTTTGTTTCATAAAATGAACGATTTTACCAGATTTTTTTTTTTTTTTTTTTTTTTAAAGTGTAGCATATATTTTTGTGCTTGATTCTAGTTCTCAAAAAGGCAATTTTGAATAAATAAAATGAATAATGAACACCAGTATTTGTTTCAGTTGTTTTTTTTGTTTTTTTTTCAACTCAAAATAATAAACCCAAAAGCATTTTAGGTACCACATCATTTCAGTTTAATTCTATTCTTCATTTTTGCATACAAAATAGCATAATATCCTTTTCAAAACAAATGTTTCCTTTTTTATGTCTCATACGCGTTCCTATAGCTGCATGTGAAAATATATTACTACATAATATAGAGATCAACAAGAAAACAGACCACAATATATTATCGCTGTAATACAAGTAGTGTTTTTCTAGGTTTTACCAAACAAGGCAACACACTAAATAAATGCGTAGTAAAAATACAAGAAGCAATAAGTACAAAAATATAGCTGGATAAAAAGCTTATTAATACAAGAGTGCTTCGTCTTTGGTTAAGTACGTCTGTCTTCGAGCCACTGCTTTGCTTGTGTGTGTCTCTTGTTAACTTGATACATCGATACGTGACAGTTCTACACTGATGTGTGCATGTGAATAATAATGTGGTCACAAAGTGTGACTCAGTGAACGAACACCAAACATTTCACGGCAATGGTGCGCTTTAACACTGTACGTCCTTCCTCGTCTAGCTTTTTCCCCGTTTCACTTACGTTTCTTTAAGAGCGGACGTAACGATACTCTACCTGACATATTTACCTGATTACCCTCAACACACCAAAACCCTCAAAACACACGCACACACACACGCCTCTCCCTCTCACACACACACAGCGGTTAAAGTTAAAAACCTCACATTCGTTTTTACTTTCATTAGAGAGTTATTTCTCTCGCTCGCTCTGATTATTAAAGTGTGAATGGAAAAAAAAAAAGAACCCATGATTGTCAATTGTGATTAAATGTGTTGTATGTTACACTGGTAAAGGTGCTGCAGAGTGGCTGTAAATATGCTGTACATACATCTGAATACCTGAACACCTCTACATATAGAAACTAAATTACATCATCAGGGCTTTGGTCACTTTTGAACAAAGAAAAATAAGGCATTTTGTAACAACACAAAATATAAACACCTGCTGTTTTTTTTTAGTTTTTTTTTTTAAGGCAGTTATTATGTGTGAAATGTTGAACCTGTAGGGCTTTGCTGCCCTGAAACAGTGCAAGGAAAGATCCTCTTTGTAAGCGCTCCACACAGCCTGCTCTGTGTGTCCGTAAGGCTCCTTTCAGTATTTCTATCATTGTTCAACTGGACACCAGCCTGACCAAGAGGATGAAAAGCTGCATTTAACCATCATTTAACCAGGAGCCTGTATCATGAAGCAAGTTCGGCTTAGTGTTGCTTTCTTTGAGCTACATGGCTTCAACGAGCCTCACGTCGGTGACCCTGGATTACTGGTGTCACGAAGCCGCTTAGCAACTCTGGATTTTCCTGTCCATCTACCTGCAAGGAAAGTAGGTATTACCAGAAAAAAATCATGTTCAATGAGGTAAAAGATCAATTCTTATCATACGACCAGAAAAAAATGAGAGGCTGCTGAAAGAAAAGGAACCAAATAGATAAATCCCTGATAATGTCTATCTGACTGAAACATTCCACTTATAATTTACTGTGCTAATTAACAGCATGAGATATTAATATGAAAGTGAAGCTGTTAGTCTGTTAGTGTGTAGTTTTAAACTCGGAATGGACACAAAAATGTTTCCTCTATTTCTGATATAATTATTGTGGCAGGTAAAGTGATTCTACTGATCTATAAAAATGTCTCTACTGCTCTTTCATACTTGTCACTTGTAAATTTGGTACTTTTTATCCATGTCTGGATCTTATACAAATATTTACTCAATTTTCCCAGTGGACGTACTGTTGATGGCTTTTGATTTGATCGTCTGAACTGAATCTGCTCCGAAGCACGTTAGCGTTACAGCATGGGCTACCATGGTGATCTACCTCGGTTTAGAGTGAACCAGCTTCATGATACAGGTCCATGGCAGATGTAGTAGATGGATTGTTGAATTTTCTCCTGAAGCCTCCTCATCCTTGGAGGAGTTGTAACATTTTATGTCATGGCTTTGTCTGTACACTGTGTTTTATTTAGTCTTTTTCATCCAACAATACTTAAATATAAAACTGAAATGTACTGTAATATTTTCAACCAAACATTTAGGAAAAGGGGGACTGCTGGAGCTGTAATTCCTAACAAGTAAATTATAAAATTTGTGTTGTTGCCCAAAGTCAGAAAAACAAGCACCAGCACACACAGGTGCATTCATGTACAGTAAATGCCTTGTCACTATATGCTGCATGCCACTGCTTGTATGCTCTGAGTTTGGTTTCCTGTCTTTGTCCCCATCTATCGGCGTTGTGACAACATGACCTTGTTGATAAAGTTGACGATGGCAGAGGCAGGTTGTTCAGGGTCCAGCTCGGCAAACAGGTGGCAAACGTTTTCTGCCAAGCTGCCCGGCTTCTTGGCCACGAAACCAAACACCCTAAAGAGAGGTGAGAAAGCAGATGTGAGGAAAAAGGAAGAAACAAGAAGATGTAGGTTACTGAGATTACACCAATAGTGAATTTGTCTTGTCAGTAAGGCAATACCATACCGTCACTTTGTAACAGCCTTAAGTTAAAGTTTCACTACGATGAAGGAATTAGTATTATGTAACATGGGGTCATGTGGGGCTTGATTTTCATTATTAAATGTAAATAAAATGTTTGCTGGAAGGATTTTGCCAAGCCTCACACGCAAACTGACGCCATGCAGAGGCTCTAATTTCTCTTGCGCGCCTACACAGCCTCTTGGAAATACACACATACATACACACTCACTTTCTCTCAGTCACCAAACAGAGCACTTACTTAACAGTGGTGTTGTCTGTGTTAGTCCACCTAAAGCAGAGAGAGAGAGAGAGAGAGAGAGAGAGAGACCATACTCAGACATACACATGCAGGCAGAGCTGCCAAACAAGCTGATGCAGCTGCAGCCTCAGCCACAGCTGGCATGCTCACAAACATTCACACGCACTAACAAATGAGCGATACAGATCCATGCGAGGGCTCACAGCAACCAATGCATTAACTGATCATGGGTGCGATGAATGAATGGATGGTTGCAGTGGCGTGTCTATGATTTCTGCTGATTTTAGGTTAGTTGTACTGCTACACAGCTATAAAACCCAAACAAGATGCTTCTTTTCTCTTAATCGCCTACCTCCTGTCCTTAGGGTCGATGCTGCTGAACGTTACACTGTTCACTGGGTAATGTCTCCTGAAGAAAACCCTAGAAGAAGAAAGATACAGTATAGACAGAGCAAGATGTAAGAGGCCTGTTGTCTGTAAGGCCTTTAGTTGCAGCAGCAGTGTTGTCCATCATCAATAATAAACTAGTGGGTGTTGAATGGTAAAACAATCAATGACTGAAAGAAAGAATTAGAATATTAATTGGTGGGTTGTCTCTTACCTGCGCTGGCTGTCGGTCAGCGTGATGCCCTGCGATGTCACCTTGAACTGAACCACAGTGGCGGCGGGGCGCGGGTTACGACCCAGGGTAGCGTCTGTTGCCTTGGCGATGGCCTGGGGGCCGGTCAGAGACTCAGTTTCCACAGAGTTCAGGTAGAGGACATTACAGGCTGAAGAAAGAGGGAAGAAAGTGATAAATGAATTCTCAGAGAGCTGTCCTGGCTGGCATCTTCAATCCACCGTCAATCCCGGTATTTTATGTAAAAAAGTCAAGTTTAGATGAAGTTATGTCTATTACGGGTATTAATTGCAGTTTTCTTTCCATCTTTTCTTTTTCTGATATTGATATTTGTAGTAATATTGGTCGAGGTGATTGATACATTTACTGTATACTGTATGTGCAAGTGTGTGCTTGATATCCTTTCATTTGATCTGTTTTGTCAGATGTCCTTCAACTGATACTGCAACAGAGTCAGTATAAGAAATTACAGCTATACCTGAGGCTGTAGAGAGTAATAATAGGCCTAATAATAATTACCTCCAACTGTGTAAAGTATATACACATAATAATGTGACACGAGTGGAGATAGAAGGAAGGATGGTGAACTCACCTGCTCCTTGTTTCAGCAGGTCAGCAGCCGTGCTGATGTTGCTCACTGGTTGAACTTCCTGCACCTCTCCTATCAGATCTGACAACATGGACATCTGACTCAGTTATATCAGATAAAAGTGCATCTCCTGCCACTTTGAGGTTTTCACTGTAAGGTGCGTGTTTAAAGAAACATGTCATGCCTTGTTTGAGCTGTCGAAAATGCATTTAAGGATATTATAACATTAACTTATCTTAGCTGTCGTGCAAAAAACTACCAGTGTTTAGGAGTACCAACCTTTTTCTGTGATCTTCAGAGCGCAAGGCAAAGAGATGGGTGTGATGGAGTGTTGGTAGACTAATGCAGACAGACTCCCTGTGGATACAGATAAACATCGAGTGGCTGATTAAATCACAGTCAACTGCATTCCCTATAGGCAACATGATTTATGTAAAAAATATCCTCCCTCCTTAAGTTGTCCCATTAGTACTAATGGACCTGGAAAGTCAGGGAAGGGCAACTTACCAAAGTAAGGCTCATTCTGACATCCTTTAATCTTAACTCCACGAGGGCCTGTTTCTATGAGGAAATGTCTGACCAGCTGTTCCAGAGGGTCGCTCACTGTAACAGCAGAGATTTACTGTTAAGTTTGATACATCATTGTCAACCAAGGACAAAGCAACTTCTGAGTAAGTCAAATGTCATAAAATAGCCTGAATGGCTAAATTATGCTGCTGAACATTAGGAACAAAATATGAAAATGAGATATCTAAATAATGTAAACAATCATTTGTACCTTTGCTGCTGTGGTTGTTGACATTGGGAGGAGGTGTAGCCACCTTCAGTGCCAGACCGTAGGCCCCCTGGAAAGAGTTACTGTCCCTGATCAGGAAGGTTCCTGGCTCTCTTTCCTTCAGAGCTGCAATAGCTACAGTCAAACACAATCAATGTTAGGAATCCTTCATTTTATAAACTGTAATTCCAGGAAAAAACAAGATATTTCATTAAAGTTACTGAAAAATACATCACAGGAAATAAAGAGCTTTACCCTTTCAGACCTACCTTGCTCTCTGGAGATGCCAGGCTTGTACCAGAACTTTGAACTGTCCTGGACAAACTTCACACTGACCCTATTTTCAGCCTCCACCGATGACACTACATCATTTTGGCCTGCAGGGGGCGCAATTTCCCCCACTGTGGGAGAGAATGTGACATGGTGCTGATGCTGGGTGTTGCTGGTGGTGGAGGTAGGAGGCACATGGCCCATGGCTGGCCTCAGAGTCCCCACCCCATCGTTGGCTGAATCTTGCTGGGCGGGTGGGTGACGCTTCTCCGGCAAAGGCGGCTGTGGATGAGGAAGGGGTATGGAGATGGTGGAGTAGTTGGAAAAGGAGGACTGGTGGAGCTGCGGGGTGTGTGCCGTGTAGCAGTGCTTCTTGTTAGTGTCCAGAGCAGGAGCGTGTCCCTCCATGCCTGGGTAGTGGTGATGTGGGGGTCCCTGTTGCTGGATGTGGTTCGGATGGTGAGGATCTGACCCGCCCAACATCAACCTCCTGCCCAAGGTGGCAAAGCCGGGAACAGGGGCATCAGAGATGGGGGAGCCCTCCATGCTGCTGGATGTGGGCTGGGGGGATGATGATGAAGCTGTGGCAGGAGATGCAAGGGCAGCTGTGGAGTTGGGGGTGGGTTTTGGGACTTCTGGGTGAGAAGATCCGTTGACCTGTGCTGCGGTCGGTCCTACAGAGCTGATGGCCTGGCTCTGGCTCTGAGGCTGGGACACTGCTTGTGTCACACTGGAAGGCAGAGCAGCAGCCTCTGAAGGATGGGGGGTCTGCATAGTGAGAGGGCAGGGTTGGGGGTGTGTATCTGGCACAGAAGAAGTATGGACGGGGGATGAAGGGGCCTGGCAGTGTCCCTGGTTTGATGTGGTTGGTGTCACAGAGTCAAAAGAAGAAGTGTTCTGCGTTGACAAAGGTGAGGGTACATCTGAGCTACAGTGCTGCTGTTGGGGTGTGGCAGGGGACAGGTCTGTTGGTGCAGTGCAGTGGTTGTGGGGTTCTGTTTGAACAGGTGTGGTTGTGTGTGGCTGTGTGTTTTTGGCGGCCTGCGGCAGGGATGACGGGTCTGTGTTGCTTCTTTGGCTTTCCTGGACGATATTATCTGCACGGTAGTGTCCATCCTGGGGCTGGGATGCCTCATAGTCACTGCTGATGATGTCTGTGGTCCGGATCTCATACTCTCTCCCTCCTGGACTGGGACTTAAACAGACAGACATGAATATTATTGTCACAGGCCTGCTTGTGATCTAGTGAACTAACTACTTCCTGAATGTTTATAGTCATCAAGTGACAAACACCTAGTCTGTAGCATTGCCCCTGGCTTGGATGTTTTAAGCACAGACTAGCTCTTAAAAGACCATAATTTATTTAGAATTCAACTGAAACGTTCTTGCTGACACTACTCTCTCACCTAGTAAAAGAATAAAAGTGGAATACCTTTCCTGTGTGCGTAGAGGGCTGCTAGTGTGCACGGGAGTGGGTGGTCCAGACATGTCAGATGGCGTAGAGCATGCGCCATGGCCCTCTCTGTGGACCCTCTTAAAGGAACCATGGGTAATGTGATCCCTCCAGCCCATACTTTCACCAGAGCTACGAAGGCCATCTGAGAAAGGAAGGGAACAATGCACAACATTTACAAAAAGTAACCTCAGTTAATTTGATCTCATAGTTACTAAAAATTTAGATTCTTGATTTGAACATATTAAGCCTGTAAAACCCAAGAAAAGGTGATTGTGAGAAATGTGAGTAATGCGTAAGGCATCCGTCTATTTATGCACAAATGTTTGCTGCATGCTGTTGTTGATTACGGATAATTCAGCTCCTCCCAATTCTCGCTGCTGAAAGAAAACACATTTCTGAGTGTTTCTGTTTTAACATGACTCACCAGTGTGTGAGTCAGAGCTGTATGACTGCTGAGAGTCAGGGTGGTGATGGTGGTGGTTATGGTTATGTTCGGCTGGTCCATTGCTATGACTGCAGGGCCCCGTCATGGAGGAAGCAGGGGGCAGTGGGGATGTGGACTCAGACTGGTAGCCTGAGG
Source organism: Thunnus thynnus (assembly GCF_963924715.1). Classification (NCBI taxonomy): domain Eukaryota; kingdom Metazoa; phylum Chordata; class Actinopteri; order Scombriformes; family Scombridae; genus Thunnus; species Thunnus thynnus. The sequence continues at coordinate 7,494,518 of NC_089522.1, read as the reverse complement.
CGTAGCCCCTGCTTTCAGACGGCGAGGGCTGGTAAGGTGAGCAGGGGCACACCTGGCGAGGCGTTTGGTAACCGCTGCTGCTGCTGCTGTATTTTAGGTCCAAGTGGGAATGAGCGTGGGACCTTGATGCCTCTGGATAAGCTGGATGACCTGATGGCAAGGGGTCAAAGGTGAAGGCTGGGAGATCATGACCGTGTGGGCCGTAGGAGGCTACAGTGGCCCTTCTGTGCCAATATTCAGCCTCTCTCTCCCTCTCCCACTGCAGCTCAGCCTCCCTGTCTCGCTCCCAGTGGAGGGACAATTCTCTGCCTCGCCTCAGTCCAGGATCCCTCTCCCAGTGAAGCTCTGACCCTCCTCTGGGTATCTCTGGCTCCCTGGCTCTCCTAAGCCCCAGCTCCCTCTGTTGAAGCTCTGCCTCTCTGTCCCAGTGGAAGCTGTCGCCTCGGTCCAGCCTCAGGCTGTGATAGGCCGCTGAGTCTTCCCTCCTGATGCTGCAGTCCCGACAAGGGCAGCCAGCGGGCGGCATACCATCCATTAGCATTATGTCATGGTATGTTGGGCTGGTGGACGGTTTGGGGTGGTGTGGGTGGGGATGGTGGTGGCTGTGAGGTGGAGGAGGGTGGTGGTAGGGGCCGTAGTCGTCCTCTCGACAGCAGAGGCGACCTGATGCAGACAGAGAGTGGTGGTGGGGGTGGTTGTGAGAGTGAGGGGTAAGGTCTGGCGATGGGTAGGGGCAGAGATGGCGAGATGAGGGAGCCTCTGAGCAGGAGCGGTGCATGTGGTGTTGCGGGCCACTCTGGCGGTCCCACACCAGATCTGGAGGTGGAAGGGACTGGTGGGGGTTGTAGTGCTGGCACAGATCCATATGTGATGGAGGAGCAGCTGAGTTGGGGCTGGCAGAAGGGGTCGCACCGTGGTGCCCATTGGTGCCGGGAGCCCGATCGAGGCAGTAACCATTAGGCATGAGGAGGGTGCGGTCACAGCCAGGCTCAGCACAGCGTTGGGACCGATAACCATCCCGGCAGGAACATGACCGACTGAGCCTCAGTGTCCCAGTTCGCTCTGAGGGCAAGGAATCGCCATCATCCAAGATGGCAGTCTCCCGCTCTCCATCCCGGTTTCCCTCTATGCCTCCGAGAAGGCGTTCAAGCTCCTCTCGTTCCTGTCTGGTTGGAGGTGGCGGACGAACGGGCTCCTCCTGGCGGTCAGAATGGTGTGATGATTGGTTTAAAAGGCTGGAATGGGCTGAGAGGGCGGAGTCAGAATGGTGAGAGATGACATGATCAGGCCTATCTTCTGCAAGGCCTGGCCCGGGGCTGCTGCCATTGGTTGAGGTGAGAGAACCTGAGCCGGGACCCCGGCGTTTCTTTATCTGAGCATAGAGACTGCCATCTAGAGGACCTCTGGTGTGGGCAATATCTAAGACAAAAGGACAAAGATAATCCATTTTCAAACTGACAGTATACATTATCTATGTATAGTGGGAATTGAAAGCCTGTGTAATTTTATTTAACAGCTACTGTGCTTGGTTTTTGCCTGCAGCTGGTTCAAAATGCTGCAGCGCAACTCTTCACTGGTACCAAAAAGAGACCACATCACTCCTGTATTGGCCTCTCTTCTCTGGTTACCAGTCAAATGCAGCATTGATTTTAAGATTCTTTTATTGGTTTTTAAAGCACTGCATGGACTGACACCTGCTTATCTTTCTGACCTCCTCACCCCTACTCTACCACCAGACACCTCAGATCTGCTGACCAAGCACTGCTTGTCATTCCACGCTCCCAGTTAAAATCCAGAGGTGATCAGGCATTTTCCATTGTTGGCCCTAAACTGTGGGACACTTTGCCTCTCATTATTAGATCCTCCCCCTCAGTTGATATTTTTACAACCTGTCTTAAGACCCACCTCTTTTCTTCAGCCTTATAATAATCATCATGAAGACATGAATGGTCACATACTAAATTACTTTATTTATTCTCTATCTATTCTCTATTAATTATTTGTTCTCTGAGCAATGCTATTGTATTTTTAGGATACTTTTATTAATTTTCCCTTTGATCCTCATAGTTTGTCCGTGTTTTCATTTGATTGTATTACTCAGTCTCTGTAAAGCACTTTGGTCAATTTTTGTTGCTCTATAAATAAATGGACTTGACTTGGTTTTCAGTTCCACAACAATTGCACTCAAAATTAAGCTAAGATGGGATATAAAGAGAACAGCTGGTGTGTTACCCTCAAGGCTGTCTTGGTATCGCTGGTTAAAGTTCTCATAGGAATCCCAGCGAACCACTGGGTCAGCAGTGTTGTAGTCTACTGTGACAGCTGGGTCGTTCTTCTGGTACTCGCGGCCTGAGGAAAGAAAAATTTAATTTCCATTCATTTGCATTTGTTTCCTTCCTTAACCCAAAGCATTTTTGATTACAAGCTTTTAGATTCCAGTTCAGCATTTGCATCAATTTCTATTCTAACCCTTTGGCAAAGATAAACTGAAATTTCAAAGTATAACAGATATGAAGAGGACTTCGAAGTAATGAACCAACCTTTGATCTTCTCAGGTCCGGAGGAAAAGACAAACTCTACTGTAGCGTCAGATGGAAAACGCTCATCTGGGGAGAAGAAAAGAAAAAAATGTTCAACAAAACAAAAGCGGGAATGTTACACATCAATATGTTTAAGTTCTCAAAGATCATGGTGAATCACTGTCTCTTTCTCTTAAGCCGTGTTTTGACTACAGGAACTTTCCCCTAAGAACCTTTTGACGAACTCAGTTCCTCCACCTGTGTTTCCACCAAAGGGACCAGGGTCTAAATTAAGTTCCAGGGAGTTTGTTTTATCCCCCCAAAAAGTCCCTGCTCAGGGGGTAGCACTTTCCAAAAGTACGGGAACTTTGGGGGTGGGGTTTGCAGGGATGACTGTTGCTGATTCATTCGTAAAAAGAAGAAGTACTTTAGTATCGATTTAGGACCAGTATAGGACAAATTGGGGGTGGGGGGGAGGGGGGCATTTCTCTTTGCTTGTTAACGTTAAAAGTGAAGTAAGGCATTGTTGTTGGCTTCCTGATTCATTCTAAAAAGAGCAAGAGAAAAAAAGAGAGATAACACCAGTGAGCTGAGAGCATGAGTGAGCGTACGAGAGAGAGAGACAGCATGGCGGTGGTCGAGCAAGCTGGAGAGTGAATGAAGAGAGGGAGCAGCGGTGGCGAGAACAAAGCCATGAATGAGAGAAATAAAATATTATTTTCTGATTGTCAGCGGTTACATTTTAAAGCAAAAATAAAACCAACGCTCTTAGTTTCTGATTCATTTTCCTTCTCTGCATTTCTTCCTTTCATTCATTCATTACATCCATCTCATGCAGCACTTAATACAAAGAACAGTGCGAATCTGTGTTGTTGTTTCCTCATCATGTGTTAATACTGCTTGTCTAAATGCTGCCATCATTTTTAAACTCCTCATGGGTCTGATTTGCATGATCTACCCGGTTCCTCAGATGCGGTGGAAATGCGAACAGGACTGTACAACAGGGACTTTAAAGTTCCAAGTTTAGTCCCTGAGATTAGTTCCTCTAGGTCCAAAGCACCTGGAACTTTTGGTGGAAATGGGGCTTTATACATTACATCCTCCAAATGTAAATGTAATCTCCTCATGAGACCCAGATTTATGAAAATGTACAAGTGCTTCAGTGATGCGGGGGACACCCAGAAAGGAATCAAACAGTGTTTCAGCTCTAAACATACTAATATATTCCACAGATGTGTTTGAGTTACATGAACCCACAATGGTGTGCTTATGTACATTTATTATGCTTCATTTAGTGTAATGGATTGACCATCACGCTTTTACATGCATGCCTCTCAGCTACATATAGTCTGTCATTTCAGAGAAAGTGAAACCAAGGAGGAAATGAAGTAATGATCATGTTCACTATGGACTCATGCAATAGACACCAGTGCTCACCTCCTTTACGCTCACAGGGATAGTTAGAGAAACCCTCTCCCTCCCTACAGTGCAACTCATTCTCACTCTACTCGCCTCCAGAGAGCTGTTATTATTTCTAGGATGGGGATTAAGCTACTACTATTTAGGGATTTATTCAATCACGGTATTATGAGGCCAGACCACTGTGAATACATTTCCACAATGCAAGTCAATTACTTGTACGTGGTGATTATCCTAGCAGTATAAACAAATTGTGCCTAAATGACAATTTAAGACTCTCCAAGGAAAATCAGGCAAAATTCACACTGGTCGTTAGGAAGCTATATTATTTGTTCTTGTACATCTAAAGTGAAACTATGTAACTTCTGAAAAAAGACACAACACATTCTTAAAAGTTGAACTTCTAAAAATAAAAAGCTTCCTTTCTCACTTCTGCACACTGAGGGATTTTGCAGCTAAAGACTTACTTAGTCTGGTATGACCAGTTAGCCTATTGTGGCTAATATCAGCTAACTTTGGATAGTTTCTGTGTAACTGACATTACTGGGTCAGTTTGGTGACTTCAAGACTCCTCTTTACTTGTGCTACTGTTACTCTGTTTTAGGGTTCATCATAATTGTTTCTTCAGGTCACAGTGGTTCAACAAATGTTACATGGTCATACTTTAAATATGCACTAACTGGTTGTTTGGAGCAGAAACTAGTTGTAAACACGATAATGACATTTTATGACCTTATAAACTTGTTAGCCAACAGTTGTCTATTTATTAAGACATCCAGCAGATAACCTTAGTATTCATTTGGAGTTGTTTCACCTGAAACAACCTAATGAATAAGCACAACATTCGCTCTTGTTTTAGCTCTGTTTTGGTCTCTACCAACTCCATTGTAACTTTGTCTTTCTAACATTTGGTGCTGTGCAAGTAGTGTTCAGTAGGTTTATCAGAGATTTTCTCTGAAAATAGCTGCCTGCTGATGAGAGCGGTGAGAGTGAACCAAAACAGTAAAGTTGTGGGCCATAAAACCAAAACAATGAGTTTAAAGATGCTGTACCTTAAAGAGAAACTGTAAATTAGGGTGATAATTAAAAAGATGAATTACAGCTCATTTAAAAGGATGCAGATGCAATTGTAGTCATTGTCTGTAGCCCATGCCACACAGAATAACTGCTCTACTGCTGGACTTCCACAGGATGTTTTTATCTAATATTGCAGTACCAATGCCAAATAGGTACAGGGTTAAAAGAGCTGTGACTTGCTTTGTCTTGAGTAAAAGTTTCCTTCAGCCCTATAGTCAATCCCCTGTGATTTCTAATCTTTGACCAGTCGCTTCCTTTTCTACCACCTACATAAACGTACCAGTACAAGCTTCATCCAGCTCCCCTTTGCCAAACCAGAGCTGAGATCCGTGGATGGTGCAGGTGTGGAACTGCAGCCTGAACACCGTGTCTCTGTCAGCACTCTGGGCTTGTCTGTGGTAGCATTTTACCTGCAGAGGGCAGCAGAGGGGGGGGAAGTAAAAGCACAGATCAGACTACATGCTGGATAATGTGGGTTTAGAACAGTAAATTTAAGGTTTTGTGTTCCAACACCCACACTGCACAAAACAGACAAATTATGATTCCCTGTGGTTGATAAAGATGTGTGGTAACAAAGTGACAAATACTTATTCAGATTTGATCATTTATATTTTAGAAATGAGTTATGAATTTCAGTTAATTATTATTAGGTTTTCATTAAGATCTTGAGAGCAATGATAAGGACTGCCAGCTTCTCATTATTGTTCTTTTTTTGGCCTCTGAAATGTTGAAACACTTACAAAAAACTGAAAAAATCCAACTTAACTAAAGTATTTCTGTGTTTGAAGAGTCACGATTACAACCCCACTCATATCTGGGGTCCTCTGCCATTTCCTTCCCATGTGAACTCACCATGATGTCACCCTTCAGCAGCAGTGCTGGTTCAATGGTCACACACAGTCGCCTTCCTCCAGTGCCTTGAAGGTCACTGTAGACAACACAGAGTACACAAACAAGCCTGTTAGATAACTAAAAGAAATCACAAGGGACACAAGCAGATAGACTTTGTGACCAAACAGGGACAAAGTGAAACAGATTGATTCACTTGTTTGTTTGCTGCCACAGACGACTGATCTTTTCATGATCACAACTTGTGACTGTATAATCATGATGATTTTGTTTAAATGATTGATTTAAGCATTATTTTGATTATGTTTAAATTTGAAAAAACCTAAATTCAAGGTGCTGGGTCACATATTTTGGTATTATTGAGGTGATGATGGCTATACTCCCATTTATTAACATAGAAAGGCATGTTAAAACAATAAAGCTGCAAGATAAGAGTTAAAAGCTGGATTGAAAAACATGATTTCTTTTGGGTAATTCTCTTCACTCCTGTCTCTTTAATAACACTGTGATGATGTTGAAACCTCAGCTCATGAAAGAAAACACCCTTAAGCCAACAAATACGCTCTGGCTTATCTGTGCAATCATTTGGCCATATGACAGCAAGAGAGACTCACTATATGCCTGAAGTGTAGACCAACTGCATGGACTGGTAGATCTTCAGGAAAGGGTAGTAACCTGAGGAGAGAGAGACGAGGGAGAAATTTAGACATAGCGAGCATTATCAACATGAAGACAGAGGAATGTGCTGACTGCCACCCCTCCTTCTGGACTTGATCATTAGATTAAAAATAAACACATGAGTGTGTGTGTGGGTGGAGGGTGAATGTGACCGTCTATGAGTTGTGCAGTGGGTAAAACTGCTGTGATTCAGGAGGAAAGCATGTTAGAGCATCACATCAACACAAATATCACATCACACACAGTGTACAGACGCAGTCTTTGGCCCAGACTTCTGTACAAGTTTCCCTCCCACTAAAGACGCAAGTAAGGGACAACTTAAGGAATCATGTTTTTCATGAATGAAGATGTCTTTTGCTGCCTTAGACTTTGTATTTGCACATTGTGACATTTTATGGTGTAATGCCCAATAATATTATAATATTGATAATAAAAGTACAGTTACTACAGCCACCGCTATAAGTTTTTTTAAATTGATGCTTCCCCTTAAAATTAACTGCTTGACAGACATCCACATGTTATTTTTACTGTGTACACATCCGTCTGGCCACAGTTTGTATGTGGACTTATAACTATTTATTTATAAATATTTAGTTTGTAAATTAGTTATTTAATAATTCAGGTTATGAATGCCTCATGATTTGTAGAAACCATTTAGGATCCTAAATGTTTTAGATAAAGCGGACATTCTTTAAATATTTTTCAGCATCATATAAAATTAAAGGAAATTATGCTGACAGATGATTAAAATATATGAAGGACAACAGACTCTGCCGGATAAAAGAGGGAAATATTACTAATCCACTATTTTTCAATGAGATGTTGATGCAGAAACAAATGAAATCTAAAACTTGGGTGTGATATCAAACCTATGTTGGTTCTGTTATTTCTCTCAGTATTAAACTGCAGTGTCCAATCACTCACAGATTTCTGTACTGTGACAGAAATAAAGAGGGAATGCTTTGGCATGAAGTTAGATGCTAAAAAAATAAATGTCTTTCTAAAACAAATTGGTCCGTGATGGCAGACAGTCATATGACAGTCACAGAGATATTAGAGGAGAGAATATTACAGGTGATGTTACACTGTTAGCTGCAATAGAAGATGACACTGGACAGAGACATGCAGAGAGACACAGAAGCAGCTGTCGGAGTGAGTTTCATAACAACTACTGAAATGTAGAAGTTGCTGTGCCAAAATATGATCATAAAAATTATAAAATTTAAAAAATCTCGCAGGAAATTGGCAGCCATGATAATGTAAAAATGTTTGTTTTAGTTATATATTTTATTTTAGTTAATTTCAGTATCATATTTAAACTCCAAATTTATTCAAATGAGGCCGTTATAATCGTATATAAGTGTTTCTTCCCTGTGAAGACATGCAGAGATGATCTATTCATGACTTGTACGACAGGTCTGGACCACTCGTAAATTTCATACGTACCCAAGAGAAAATTCTCAGTATGAGAAAATTGATGAATGCCACAAATGTTCTTAAATCACTCATACATGCCTCTTAAGAACACATCTGTTCATACAACTGCTTCTTGCATGAGGCCCAGTGAGAGCATTGGAACATCCTTCATAATGGCGGATCAGATCAAGGATCAATCAGATAAGGGAATTGAGATGTACCCATGGAGACGCACACATTAGCAACAAGCCGATAAATGTGATGAGCCTAAAAACAAGTAACACACACACACACCTCCTTCACCCTGGAAGTTGGGGAGTGACGGGATGAGAACTTGGTGGAGGAAAAGTGGGCTGCTGTTCATCTTGATCGCCCCAGACAGAAGGCCCCCAAAGTAATAGATATACCTGAGAGAGAGAGGGAGAGAAGGGAGAACGAAAGTGGGAAAGATGCTTATGATATGAGTGTGATAAAAATGGCGAATAAGAATAACAGATGGAGACTGAGATCATGTACAAACATCTTTAAAAGAGAGAAGAAAAATGCAAACAGCCCTGGAACAGACGATGCTGTTGCCAGATAGCCAGCAACAACAGTTTCTTCAAAAAAGGACAGAGAGGGACGTATGAAGAAAGCAAAAATTATCTTGTTTACCTAAAATATCTTCCCGTCAGGTGACGAAATATTTCATGTGTTTGTCACAGCTAAAGTTGATTTAGGACAATTCTCAAATCTTTTTCTTTACGCTAGTTTTATGTCGTTAATCACAGTATAAGATTACTGTAAATAAGTGAGTCTGAAATTTCTGAAAGTATATTTCTGTTAAATAGAAGAGCAATCAAAAAAAATTGTTCGATATTTTGGGGAATGAGCAAACTTGCTTTCTTTCCAAGAGTTAGATGAGACGATTGACACCACATTCATGCTTGTACACTAAATATGAAACTTGGTCAAGCAGGCAATTAGCTTAGCTTAGCATGAAGACTGGAAGCAGGGGGGAAGCAGCTAGCTCGGCTCTGTCCAGTTTAAAAAATATGTCTACTAGTACCTATTTTTACTGATTAACACATTATATCTCATTTGTTTAATCCATACACGAACACAAGTGTGAAAAAGCCAAGTTGTGGTTTTACAGGGAGTTACATTATTGGCTGGGTCAGTGACTTCCTTCTGAGTCACTGTGAGCTTGGAGTGGAAATTGGTAACTGTTTGTGTACGGACATAACAAACTAGATATAACGTGTTAATTAGTCAAATTTAAAAGTAATGATAGGTTTTTTTTAAAAATTGACAGAGCTGAGCTAACCGTTTCCCCTGCATCTATCTTTTCGACTAATTCTCAGCAAATAAGTGTTTATCCTAAAATGTTGAATTATTTCTTTAACTATTATCTTTGACATTTTAAACGTATTGTTGCGTAACGTTCTCTTTTCTACGTCAACTGGACATTTTTTGCAATGAACAAAAAGATGATGACATGCAGTTAAACTAGCCCACTGCATTTCAAATCTTTTAACATTTTTTTTATCTTATGGCTTTTTCTTAACTAATGGAATTTGTTGTAATTGTTTTCAATTATTTTATTGCTTATGTTTGGGATTTTATTTACTGTTAATTCTTTGTTTTCTGTTATTTCACTTTATCATCATCATTTTATCATTACTTTAATTTTTTTGATTGTATTCAAGGACCAGCATCTTTGCATTTATTGAGACTGTTCCATAAGCCTTTTTTCAAAGCAGAGATCTTGACTAGCAGGAACTGCGGCTATATTATATTGGATATTCTATCCCCGTAAACCATGTTTACCATGTGACAGTGAGCCAGTATACACAATACCAAGACCTTGAAACTGAAGCAGCTAAATGGGATTCAGCAAATTTATTATTTACACCTGTGCTTTTCCTACTTTGACATGACAAAATTTCTTACCTGAGGTTAAACATTAATCAAATCCAGTTGTTTTACAAATGAAGAGCTTGAAGCTAAAAGCTGTTTTCTCTTTCTTCTCCCTTTAACAGGATGCAGGAAGGATGCATTTATGTGGGATACCCTCACCCAGCCCTTCATCCCTTTACCCCCTCCCAGTTGCCCCTCAGATCATCCCGTGGCCTCTACCTGTTTTGGGACGGCTGGAGGGAAGAGGACACCTTATCTTCACAGAACTTCCTCATGGCGAGAGTACTGAGAGCCTGGTCCGCCCTGCACATAAATGCATGCAAACACACAGACACACACACATGCTTTCAGCCATCAATTCCCATCATGGGACTTGCACCAGACTCTCTAGATCCCAGAAAGTACATGGAGAGGATACAGCTGGCACTGGCCACAGGATAGACCAGTTTCCACTGTTCCTGTGCAAAATCCACAGGGCTTAATTTATCAAATGACTTATCAACAAAGTCTGAATGGAAATCATTGTGCAGCATATACTTGAACTAGCACACATCAGCCACTAGACATACTGCTGTAATATTTGGCATGCACATTTAAAGTATTTGCAGTAAAATCCAATATGTTTCTGCACGTCCATTCATTAACCTTTAATGTCTTCCATGTGCAGACATTCTGATGAAAAGGAAAATGTCAAACTGTGGTGTGCTTTGGACGCTTCATACACACACACACACACATACACACACACACACTCACCCTGCAGAGATCTTGCTGTAGTGCATGTAGGCTGCAATGATCACGCCTGTTTTACCTTTGTTGCCCTGTAGGAGGGAGACAGAACAACAGCAAAGTGGTGTAAGACCATGAAGTCGTAATGTGCTGATTTCATCCCCAGGCACTGTGGTTTGTATGGAGACAGCTGATTTTCACAGTTTTCAAGACCTGACAGTTTTGACTGCGGGGGGGGGGGGGTTTGATAGAGAGACAGGAAGATAGACAGAAAGCGAGAGAGCAAGAGAGATGGAGACTAAGCAGGGACATAGAGGGATGTGGACAGGCAGTGTGAGTTCAAATTAAAAAGCTCCCTGGGGTTTTTTTTTTTTTCTCACACCGGGTGCTCCGCACTTCCTGACACATTCCAAAGACATTCCAGCTTCAAATTCCTAATGTGACCCCTCCAGATACCAGTAAACAGGCTGCAACTCCACACAGTGAGCACAAATTAAAGCTTGTTTAGCAGAGTGCGTCTCTAAATGGAAGATTCTTCATTGACATAAACTTGTTTATTCCTGTCTCTGGCGTGATCTGCAGCTGGGAAAGAGTTGCCTGTAGCTGGAATGTCCTGGAAAGTCAGCAGACCACAGAAGTAGTCTGGTTTTAGTATTTAAATTCTCCTGACCAAAACCAATAAATAAAACATCCAGACAAGCCGTGGGAGCTCGGTCGCCCTCAGTGTTAGCTGGTCACTGTTTGGCAGCTGGGAAAAGTTAATTTTGAGTTGACATAAATGATCACTAAATGATGCATTACAGTGTGGATGTTTATATTTATAAAACGTTTATTGAATTATATGGTGAACTCTGAAACTTTATTAAAGTTGTGTTTTACCTGTAATAATTAGGCAAATTTATTGCATTTTAAATGGCGTTCAATGTGCCTTGAGCTCTCCATTAGCTTTGGCTGAGAAACTGGTCGCTGACACACTTCTCCTGCATTAATATTGTACAAGCAAGAGGAAGTTTTTATAAGCTGTGAATATAAGCTGTCAATGGAAAAAAATGTTGGGTAACATGCTTGTGAAAAATCCTTTTGACCAGTGTTTATCATTTTTATTTATATAATAATTAATAATATGGTGGGTTGGTAATCCAACCAACTGCATTCATGCTAATTCATTAATAAATGCTTATTAATGCTGCTTTACAGTAATAGGAATATCAGTGGTAATGTTATTGATTAACAGGTCTGTTTCAAGAGTAACGACATGAATCATGTTTTTAAAATGCTCACAATATTCTCTAAAAACTTGCAATACTACACAATTTTGCTGTTTTGCTACATCCTCCAAAATGTGCTCATTACTATATTCTGATACATCTGCTCGTTTCAGAGCCTGGGAAACAGACGGGCTTCCGTCTGAAAAACCCCGGCGGCCCCCTGAACTCTGACCTTGCAGTGCAGGACCACCACGTGCTGGGGGTCAGAGGTCAGCCATGTCTCCATGGCCTTACATATGGCACAGATCTTATCCAGCGGTGGGGCGTGGAGGTCGGGCCAGCCAAAGTCATGAACCTGTTGGTGGACAGAGACAGAGGAAAGGATCATGTGATTTCAGGAGATTTAATTAAAGGCTGCAAACTGAATTCTCAACACCAAGTTACGAGAATTACGAGAAGAAGTTATACCTTTGGATTTAATCGGGTGATATCGTGGCGCCTTTCAGAGAGATTCAGGAGCTGGAACAGAAAAGATGTTTAATATCACTGCATCACATCCATCCATACAGTGTATCCAGCTGGTTATCATTTCAGATATTTTGTCATGGGTGTGACAAAGAACAAAACAAATACACCGCTAATATTCAGGTTTCAAACTGTATTTTGTGGCTTCAAATTTTCTGTGACTATATTGTTGTCTATTGTGCAAGAAGCATCTGGAGCTGAAGTCAACCAAATACTCTGAGGAGGGAGGCAAGATCACAGCTGCACGAAATACCACAAACAAACTATGTGACTTCTTGTGAGAGCCACTGTAATTATTGTACTGTACTGTACTACTGTATATTTGTTCCCTCACCAGGAATTTGTCTTGATGTTTGGACTTGAGCATGGCTGCCACCTCCTTCAGGTTGATCCGGTATCGCTGCTCTTCCAGCTTTGGGGGGAAGAAGACAGAGATGATCCTCTCCGTGATGTAAGTCAGGTCAAAGTCGTAATGGCGCTCCATCACTCGCTCCATCACACGGTCCACACTGAAGCTCCTGGAGGAACAGAGCAGGGGTCGGGTGGTCATGCAGAGGAGACGCACAGAGAGAGAGAGAGAGAGAGAGAGAGAGAGAGAGAGGTGGACATGGGTCAAGATGTGAGCGTTACTACAGGTTGTTTGTGGCAGCTCGACATGAATGTGCTCCTTCAAACAGTTCAATGAAACCCCTGGCTGGATGGACAAAGAGAAAGAGAGGAAGGAAAAAAGGAAAAGAGAGAAACTGGATACTGAGTGTGACATGTGGGTCAGATCAAAAGCCAACTTGCTCCATCACATGGTTGACAGTAAACCTTGCGGAAAGAATGAAGGAGAGATGGTGATTAGTCTGAGGAACAAGTGAAAGAAGGCAGAGACAAAGAGGACACTGATTAGAGTGTAGAGCAGTGCTGACGTGGAAACCCACAGACATTATTTGTATTGAATGAGTCCTACAGAAAATTACTCTTTGGAAGAAAGCAGCTTCAATAATCTTTTGTTGTACATAAAATGAATGGGATGACTTTTACCTTGGCAGGGTGTTTCTCTGTTTGGTATAGGTCAGAGACTTGGTGGACCCCTGTGGAAAAAACAAAATGCAGTTAATAATAATTAATAATTAATAATCAGTCAGCTGGCCAGTCAGGCTATCCATCGGTCCAACGCAGCTTTCCTCCGACACCGCCGTCAGGTCACAGTGAAATAGAAGTCAGAGCATCTGACAAGGCCTCCACCCACACCTGCCTCACCTGCTTTGATCAGGAAGAGGAGGATGAGGATGAAACATACTCTTTTGAAAATGTAAACAAAGTCTCTGACCCATGATATCTCTCTGCTAGCTACTACTGCTCACTGGCTAACAGTAGAGTGTTGATTTACATGTTGGGCAGGGTTAACTAGATGTCTTGAGTTCAAGATGAGTCGTCAGAATATTTAAAATAAATATTTTACAGGATAAGAGAGGGGGCCCCAAAATGATTTTTGACATACAGTATTTTTGTCCGACCAGGGGATCCCAAGCTCTTTCTTTTACACCCGTCCACTCAATGTTTCCTTTCATGCATGTTTCTAGTTAGTTTCTGTTGTGCAAATGAAAACTGAGAGTTAAAACTGCAAAAGAGGCAAGTTGATCTTGTCCATAACATGACATTTTGGTTTCTGAATAAATTCTGCATTAGTATTAGAGCGATCTTGTTAGTTATACAAGTGGCGTTTGTATTTAGTGCTAATTAGCAAATGTTAGCTGAGATGGCAACCACGGATGTATCATGAAAACTGGATACCAGACACAAATTCACTCAAATGAAACAAACAAAAATGCTTCCTAACTTTGTTTGTTTGTTGCCCCTCGTGCCCCCAAGCACCTTCACGTGAACCCTTTCCATTTGTGACGCTACGATATTTTCGTGCCGTCGTCAGGCTAAAATAACAACATAGATATCTCATGATTTAGTAGGCAGTCATTAAATCTGCAGCATGCATTCAAGCTCCGGAGGGGACAAATCCTTGACAAACTTGTCTTAAGGGATTGTTCCTTATTTTCACAGTGACTCATAACGTATCTGGCATTGTTCTCACTTTGGTTTGTTTAGTATGCGCTAAATCAAATTCAATGAAGCCGCAAATAGTTCAACCCTGACAGTTTGGGAAATTTCCAAGATAACATGACACTATGGGGGGAAATACAGAGGAAAAGGGAAGCTGCAGGGACAAAGTATAAGGGTGAGCATGAGGAAGCCCGGGAGAGAAGACGGAGGTTAAAGTGTGCTCACCAGGTGTTGGATGTGTCGAGAAGGAGCGGTCCCTCTACGCTGCTGGATGCAAAGAAAGAGGGGTGAAAACATAAAGGAAAAAGGGAAGACGGGAGATAGGAGAGGGGGATTTTAAAGAAAGGAGGCAGGCGGGTGGGAGAGAAAGAAGGATGAGGAACAAAAAGAATGATTGATAAGAGGAAGTAGGGTAAAGGGAAGAGGTTGAAAAGAGGTGAGAGAGAGGAAGAAGGATAAAGGAGAAAAGGAGGAGAGAAGAGGAGGAGGATACAGAGGAAGGAAAGGAGAGTTAATTAAACAAACAGACTCTCTAATGGATAAACATCACTACTTCCTATAGCAACATCAACATTTTTTTTTTCTTCAGGACTGGAATCCTGCAGTGCTCCAGGAATGAACCGAGCTCAAACTGGGCTGAGGGCTCGACTTCCCAAAAGGAATTCAGCAGGAGGAAACCATACGGTGGTTTTGGAAAGCCATACCTTGTAACTAAGGATAGACAAAGAGGGAGAAACTAGTCTTTTGAGGAAAAGATATGAGTAAACGAAGGAGACTTACCAGATCATTGGAGGGAGCTGGGATGCACGCCGAGGTCACCTGGAACACACAAAGACAGCCACATCTGAATACAGGACGGAATCACACTTGCACAAACACATTTAAAAAAAAAAAAAAAGAAAAAAGAAAAAAAGAAACATCCTTTTTGCTTCAGGACAAAGGGCAGGGTCACCGCTCCGAGATGATTAAGAGCAAATGCTTCCTCAGACAGTAAGATAAAGACCAAAAAATCCACAAATAAAAAAACTATTTGTGAGCTTTAGAGGTGTTCATTGGTCTGCTCTTTTTGTTTTTATCTATGAATAGAGACAGGCTAGCTATATCCCCCTGCTTCCAGTCTTTATACTAAGCAAAGCTAACCGTCTCCTGGCTGTCACTTCATATCTAATAAACACGTATGAGTGTATCAATGATGTCATTTAATGCTTGGCAAGAAAGCAAGTAAGCGTATTTCCCAAAATGCACTCATACTACAAGGCCAAAATATCCACAAAATCTGACAAATAAAGTACTGTAGCTAATCATTTTTATCCTTTAAACAATTAGAGAACAATGAAACAGGTTTTTCTCTTCATAATGCACTAAAAATGTGAATGACGGGAAACAAAATCCTCCTTCTGTGCAAACAGGTATTTAAAATTTACATGCATAGAGAGAACGACATTTTTTAAGCGCTCCATTAATGACGGATTGAACACAAACAGTGTCCGCCAAACTACTTCGATGCACTCAAGTGCCAAATAAATACAACTACAGCTGACGTTTGAGAGCATGTTGACAAAATGTAAAGTATGCGCAGATGTGAAGCCAAACACACAGCTGGAGGAGCGCTGAGACAGAAACATATACATACAGAGAATGACACATCCGATTCCCATGTCTGTTATGGGCCTACAGGTCATTGAACTGTGACCAAAGGAAGCAGGAGCTGAACAGCAGCCCTAATGAAGGAGGCTAAGGGCCACATTCATGCTTACGTAACTCACGCAACACTCGGACACACGCACACACACACACACACACACACAAATACAAAGCAGTGTTCCCGCAACATAGCCCTTTTTGGGACTGTTTATTTGGATACAGGAAAAGGGCAAGGGCTTGTGTATATCTCATTGTGCACAAAAAGGAAGTTACACAGGCCCTGAACCTGGGGGTGTGTCACCGCAGTGTGTGTGTGTGTTGTTGTAGAGGTTGCGTTGATCTTTCTTTCCTTCTTTTCTTGAGCATCAAGCTTAGTCACTTATTGTTGCTCATACGTAACTAAAGACATCAACAGGAAGACGGAGGAACAGATAACGAGCTAAATCGAGACAGGTCTTGTGTGGCTGGAGTCAAAGGTTGAGAATCGGTTACCAGATGACTAACTGGACACTATTCCTGTATGACTCAGTCTGAGAATTCATGTTTTTTTTCCATCTCTGTAGGAAAATTAATCTCAAATCTGTGTTGTGGTTTTTTTTTTTATCCACAACCTAATTCATGACCAGATAGGTTTGGGCTGGGTCAGGCTCTGATTTCTATTAATTCTCTCTGACTGGATCAGAGTAAGTCTAAAAGTCCCTGTTTAAAAAGACAGTGAGTTTGACTGCAGCGACATAAGAAACTCATCTGCCGTGATAAAAACATGTCTTTCAGTTGGGTTCATGCTCCTTAAATGTTGCATGACCTGATTACGAGGCCCTCGCAGAACTTTACATCCTGTATCCTACTTCTGTCATTCTGCTTAACGACTCAGTTTTGAACAACCATGGCATGAATTACCTCCTTCCTGTTCATCAAAAACCTCTTTCCCTCTCTTTAATCTTTGACTCCTCCATTCCGAGGAAAGATATGTCTTTTTCTCTTCTACTGTCGTCTGTGTCATTCTGGGAAGATCCAGCGTAACTGCCAGCCTTTCCATCTTTCAGGCATTTAGTCGAAATCTTTGTGCAGAGCAGCTTGTAACAGTGAGCAGATGGGTGTTGAGTGTCTTCTTGAAGGACACTGTTGTTTTTGGAGAAACTGAATATGCAGCACATCTATAGTTGGGTGTAGGGTTGAACACCAGGACTTCAGAGCAAGTATGTGCTTGTTTATTTGTGTGTGCATGCAGTCACATACTGTAGATTATCATATGTACTGACACACAGGCGCCTTCTCCAAACCTCATTAACTTTTTATGCAACTGTCATAGAAAATGACTTTAAATTCACAATATTTCACTAATAAAACTGGATTTTCCATCTTTGGCTTTCAGTTCAGCTGTGACAAAATATTTTTTTTATAAGTGAGGGAAGCTGAGTGCAGGTTTTTATCAGACATGTACCTTTATCCCAAATCAGAGCAGTACGGCTCATTGCAGAGCAGCATTCAACACGTGGAGCATCAAGCCCAGAAGACGCCTGAACTTTACTAAACGCCCAAGAACAATGCTCTCATTCCTCAAACCACAAACCTAACATGTTGAAATTACTGCATGCAAAGCATATTTGTTCCCTGCCACTGAAAACAGCAACAACAGGTCAGCTCTCATACAACCATTCTGATGTGAAACTGGTGAGAGGTTATGCTGAAAAACAGAGGACCATACAATTCTGTATGGTTCAGGTCATGTTTTACCACAAGTACAGATATTGTACTTTTAAAAGGTTCTACCAATATGAAAGAATAACATCAGATATTTACAATGAACATTGTTTTATGAATCAGGGAAAAACCTTCAGCTCTAGTTGGGTGACAATCTAACGGAAAAATGAACAACAAAACAACTTATTGTCTTAGTGAGGTTTTGTTGAGATCTGGTGAATGTGAAGGCTAGACCATATGATTCACATCATCTTCATAGTCAAGCCCTCAGAATCACTTTAACCTCTGGCCATCTTAATTCAAAATCAAAGTCAACTGAGCCTGCTCAGCATTTTTCCATCCATTTATCTTACTTCCTTCAGTGTCTTACTTTCCCCCCACACCAAGCTCCTTATCTTTGGCTTCCCTCTAATTAAACACCTTAAATACACTCAAGCCAGGAGAAGATTCACCTACCGTATCAGTCTAGTGATGTTGCATAACCACAAAAATGCAGCGCCGTAACTTCACCTTCATCATTCATCAAAATATTTTGTTCACAGAACATTACTATCACTTTTTATCCTTTCATTTGAACATCAAGTTCAACCCATATTGGCCAACTTTTTTCTCAGTCTGTAAGATCTACATCACTTAATCAGGATATTTAAAACTGTATACGTACTTTAGGGCCTGTGATGATAAAAGAAGTATATTTTTCAGTGAGTGTGCTGCGTACAAGTGGAATTACTGAAGAATTGATGACCAAGGAGATCACCAAGTAAGGACAATGTAAATCGGGAGAGTCCTGGGAAAAGTGGGAGGTTTGGTAAGTACTATTTGTTACCGGGTCTGCAAACGCCTCATTCTTGCTTCGTGGGGCTTGATGTTCAATGAAAGCCATGCCACAGAACTCATGATGAAATTTGGTGGTATTGTTGGAAAATGCAGCAATCCATCTAGCTTCTAAAAAGAAAAATCAAAACCTTCTGGAGTCACCCACTGGTTCCAGTTTCTCCTCGCTCAGCCAATACTGGAAAGAGCCAAGTATAGTCCACATTGTTTCGAATTTCAAGTTGTTATGACTACAGTTACCCAGTTTTGACCGTGTACCCTGCAGCATGGATCAGGCTTTACCCGGGTCCTGGTTCATCAGTTTCACCCTTTATTCACCTTTTATCCTGCATGTATCAAATATAAGAAATGATTTCTCTCATTTCTAATCTTTCCCTCTCCTCTGTTAATTCCTCTTCTCTCTCTCCCGGTGCCCAGTGAAGGGGCCTGCAGAGGGCGGCTGCTAAGCCAGAACAAACACACCACACCAGATTCCATCTCCCCAGGCCAACATTTACGCACAAACTTCCTGCTAATAGACCTCCACCCATTTCTCTCTTTCCCTCTCTTTCTATCCCTCTTGCCTCCTTTCCCCCTCATCTTGTCTATTCTCTAGTTGTTACTTAATTTCTCCCCCATTTCTTCCATCTGTCCCTCCATTTTGCATCCCTCTTCACTTCTCTCTCTGCATTTGCTTTCTCTCGTGGGCTTTTCCTACTCTGCTGTTATATCAAATTTTGTACTTTCTACTTCCTCCTTCTTCTTTTTGTCCTTATCTCTCTTGTCTCTCTTCCTCTGTACTTTCCCTACCTTTCTTACCTCTTCCCCTCTCCCTCTACTTTTAACCTCTTCCTTCTTGTTGTGTCCATCACTCTAATTTCTCCTAATCACCCCTTCTCTTCCTTTGTTTATCCTCTCCTTCTCTATTTTCTCTCTTCCACTCTTCTTCTCATTTTCTTCCTGATACTTCCTTCCTCTTTCTCCCCTTCCTTTTCTTCTCTAATCTGTTTCTAACAAAAACCCTTCCTGTTTGCCTTCCTCTCACCTTTCCCACTTCCAACCTTGTTTTCAGCCTTTCTTTTGAACCTCCACTGTTGCTCTTACGTCTTCATGGTGCTGGTCTTGAAGTGTCTTAAAACTAGAAGGTCACAGGTTTGATCCTTCCTGTCCATCAGTAACCAAATATCCCTGAAATAGACAAAGACCCACCACAGCTAGCTTGTTTTAACTTGCTGTGGATACAAGTGTTGGTTACATGCCTGAAATGATCTTCAAAAATGGCAAAGTAAACACTAAACTAGCTTGAGAGAAGTAATAGTATACTTCAGCATAACAAATATGATAAAAAATGACTCATATCAATATGCATCTTTCCTCTGTTTTGGTATTCTTCTTCTTCTCTGCACATTCTATCCTGCACATGTTTCCTTTAGCCTCTCCTTCTCTCTCAGTAAAACACTGCCCCTCCCTTCCCCTTCGCTGCCTCCTCTCAGGTGGGTCCAGCTGGCGACACTCAGAGCCCTGACCCCCATAACACCCCACCCCTCCCACCTTTCTGTATTCCCCCCCCCCATTTCTTTCCTCTGCCAGCCCTCTGTCCTCTTCCTCTCAGTTCATTTTGTTTTGCTGCAACGGCCCTTGCTCCTCCAGCTCTTTACATGCTCTTTGATCCATCAAAGCCAGAAGGAGCATAGCTAATGGATAATGCACAGCTCTCTCCTAAATGCATGGCTTAAGAGCTGTGGGCTCAGGGAGGGATAACTAGGGGGTGAGGTAGCAGCCTTGGTATGTTATTAGTATGGAAACGGGTATGTGAGTACAATGTTTGTGGGGGCCTGCGACAGTGTGTTTGAGCGTGATCCAGTGTATGTGTGAGAATACGGATTATGATAAATAAAAAGAGGAGCTGTCTGAAACGTAATTTGTGGAAGCATGTTGGATTGGACAGCATAAATGGAAATATTGAGTATAAAGGTAAGGCTGTTGCTGACTTTTAAAAACGCAACTGACTCATAGTAATAACAGTTAGCTTGTTAATTAAGTGCTTAGCTGGCCTGGCAAAGGAAAAGTTCCAGCACTCCCTGTAAAACCACAACTTCTCATTGTTCCGTTTTATGTTTTCGTACGGATGACACACATATAACATCTTGGTTAGTAACATCTGTTGGTAGGTGCATATTAAGCTTTGCACTGAGACAGGCTTGCTGTATTCTTGCTTCTGGCCAATGCTAATCTAAGCTAACCGCCTGCTGACTCTAGCTTCATATTGCGTCCTACATCCTTGCAGCAAGAATTCATAGCTGCACTGAGAGCCGGTACTAAGACATGATAGTCACTATATCTGTGAGCATATAGGTAGCAGTCCCGACGCTGGTTGAACCATATCTGCTCCTTGGTTACACATGAACACAGCACTCATGCAGCACTTCCTTTGATGGTTAGCCTTAGTCCTAATAGCCTCTCCATTCCTTAAACTCCCTTGGGAGAGCCAGTCAGAGCCCACTGATGAAAACTGTAACCAATTGGCTGGCCGTGACCTCGTGTGCTTTCATCGTCGACATCATCAGAGAGACTGCGGTGAAAAAGGCACAGTGATGTCCTATGTCCAATTCTTTCTCTGATTGAGAGAACAAAGGTGATGCAACACTTATGTCAGCATCAATGAAGCCCCAACAGACAACAGACACCGCTAAATAGTACAGATTACAAAAATAAAGGACAAAGCAAGCTCACCAGCTACTGCCGTGCTCATTTGACCGGTCAGACTGCTTGAATGTTAAGACATGTTATAATAACAGCTGCCTCCTCTCAAACATGGGTTCTGGTTAATGTACCAAAGATACTAACTACGCCTTCAGAGAACCCTATACTACACTTAAGGCAACATGACTCATGCTTGTAAAGAGTGTAAGCAATCTGGTAGATATCTTTATTTCTTACACCTGTTTCCTGTCATGCCTCAAATTCCAAATAGATGAACGGTGAAAGGAATGTATGTTAAAAGCTGTCTGAGCCAATTGAAATCATTTTAAAAGGGAGCTAAAGAAGCAGCAGGAAGGTTTTTTTCATACCAATTTGTTCAAATTGAAGTGCTCGGCAATCACATGCTCTGTTTAATTTCACATACCTGTTGACTAAATCCCTATGATTGTACGTGGGTGGAAAATACTACCTTTGCTCTTGCCCCACCATGTGTAGCATTCTGTTTTTCAAAGTAAGAGGACTTTCAGACAGTGCGACAACGACGATTGTGTGTATATGTTTACTGCTTGTCATACTGTGCGAGATGGGTGGAATTAAATCTTGGTGGCAAACCGTGTCAGACTGTACGATATCAATTTAAGGCTGTGAAATTGTCTGACAAATGCCTGGTGAATCGTAACACTGCGATGTAAACGGACAAGTGTATATGAGGGCAGAGGCACACTGGCAGTTCATCATCCATCTGTGTCGCTCTTGTGTTTTGAAAAGGCAGAAAAATGAGGACAGCTTTCTCCTCTGTCAGAGTCCCCCAAAATTCTTTTTTGTTCTGTCACAATTGTTTTGGTTTGTGGGTACGTGTTTGTATTTTTTTCCCCTAAACTTTATTAAAAAATTGCACATATGAAATGTCGCGCCAGCCAGTGTATTCTACATCAGAGGCTGGCCTCCCCAGGGGGGGTCCAAACAGTTTCATGGGAGGCTCAGTGGATGGAAGTGAAAATATATGACATTAGTTATTAGATCACATAGAGTAGCCTAAATCTGTGTGATTTGGTTAAAGAGATATAATAGTTATAGGGAATTTTACTGTTTTTCACACTTTTCCAGAGTCAGAAATTAATAAATGCCTCAGGACAGACTAGTTTTATGTATTTGGTGTAGTCTGAAGTTATGTCAAACAGCAATATTAGGCTATCTTGGCTCAACTCTTGAGTGTCTGTGGGATCAAATAACTTAATCATGATCCCACAGGCATCCAGGAATTGAGCAAGACTAAGCTAAAGAAGGGTGAGGGGGGCCCACGGTCTCAGACTTTGAAAAATCCCCTGTTCTACATCATTTCATGTCATATTTTGAGGGTTTGTAGACATGGGTTGTAGCAGCAGACACATTGTGAGAATTTGGTCTTTAATTCGTGACATATTTGGTTCTCTGTCAGAAGGAAATTGATGAATATGTCTCACAGTGTGATCTAGGACCATTTCGGATTGACGGCCAAAGATTCCACCACGTTTCTCTCACGATTGTCTGCTTTTGTCTCAGACAGCCAAAAATCCCACAGTGTAAAGAGGCCTTTAGGGGAACAATTTGGATCTCACAAGATGATAGAAATCCCACTTTCTTACATGCTCTCTGACTGCAGCTGTACTGGAATGTCACTCAAAGAGCCTTCGTTTGGGAAGATGTTCTCATGTGGGTAATAAGCACAGTCAGGGAGGATTTTTGTATTAGTTAGCACTGCACTGTTTATCACGCTCTTGCAATTAACTATCTATGTTTTGAGCCCCGGCTTCACAAGTCTAGCAAGGCATCAGAAGTTTCATCCATATATTATCTTTTGTGAACCCCACGCATCCATGGAAATGGCTGAAGTTTGCTTGGCAATGTGAAGGTTGACAGCAATGTCTTAATGTTAAGACTAACTTAAAAAAAAAACTTTTTTTATGTATGTCTGCAAGTCAAAAATGCAGATGGTCTCTCTTTTGCACAAACCTGCAGGAATCATTTTATGGCAGTTTTGAGAGTTACCTGGCTTAGCCATATAACTATCCTTCAAATGCACCCCACATGTCTAATGCCTCTTAATCATCACAAGGTGGACTTCATGAGAAAACCAGAAAGCACCCAGCCTAAAACAAGGGGACTTCAAGGCCACGACTAAGCAAAACCAACACCTATGGGTGAAACACTTCTATCCTCTGGACTTATAATCACACTTTTAGTGCTTTTCTGTATGTGAGGCCAGCTACCAAAGCGTTTATCTGTGTTTTCTTTCTTTTTCAAATTTTTTTTCTCACTGTTCAGCATGTTTCCCCCTCTCATTCTTTTGTTTCTTGTTCCCACACTTTCTTTTGACCCCAAAAGGAAAGAAAGGGGTCTCTGTCTGTCTGCATTTCGTTCTCGCTCCAAGCAGCTGAGAGGGAGGTCGAAGATATCGCAGGTCACATGGGTCCCTGCGGTCAAGCTTTAATGACCGAGTGGGATGCAATTCCCTGTTATGGAGCTGGGGGTCAACAGTTATGACTACACTGACAACACACACATGCTCAGATATATCCATAAAGCTGTGCAGATGGAAGACACAAACAAGAATGCACACATGTTGCTGCTTGCACAGAGGGTTTCATAGGTGCATGTATACGTGGAGGGCCGAAGCACATATACATACATACAAAACACACACAGAAAACTGCAGCCACCCATCTTTATCCTCCTCCGAAGCAAAACAAGGGCTGAAAGCTGGAGAGCTGGACAAAAATAAACCTGAGTAAATAAACAAAGCAGGAAGACATGAGCTGAGATGAGATTTGGAGAGATCAACAATGGAAAAATCTCCTGTGAACTAACCAACACAGAGCTTTATTACAGATCTTCAATCCTTCCCTCCGTTTCTGCCCTCTGTGGTTGAGCTTCCCTCAAACGCAGCTCTGTCATTCATCCTGCTGATAAAAAGGCGCAGACACAATTCCCAAAGGCACCATGTCCCCTGCTCTTTCTATATCTGCAGCACTCCTCAGCCTAAACAGAGTTTACCATATGCACAAAAATGCATTCACATTCTTCAGACGAGCATTGTACATTGTCAACAGCTGCTTCTGGGCTCATCTTCCTCTGCAGCACACCACAGCACACACACAGAAGAAGGCCTTGTGGTGAAAGTTTTTACTGTCTTCCTGTGATTTTTTTATTTTTATTTTTTTGTTTATCATCTCATTGAGGCCTGAGGGGGAATTTCAACATTCGGGTTGCTAGACAGGAAGACACAAAGGCAGGAATACCCCATCAGTCAGAAGCACACATCTGGTAGAACTCTACCGGAATGTTATTTGTACTTTTGCTATATTTAGTCAGATCAATATCACAGACTTTGGACTTCATTAAGTTTTAACTTAATAGTTATTTTTATGGATTTGTCATAATGTGAATTTGGCTATAATTTAAAGCCAGTACAAATAGTTACTGTGGATATCATTCAAATCTGTGACTCACGTCCTGCATCAGCGTGGGTGTCAATATTTAAGATCCCTGGTAGCAGAGATACCCAAACTGTCTCTTCCGGTGTTATATGGAAGACAGACCAAACCCACTGGCCAATTAGTCTGGCTTTTGCCCCTGCTGGTGCACACATATACATACACACACACACACACACACACACACACACACACAGTGGTCTGGCAGAGTACCAACTTGGCTAAGTTAGCTGTCATGCTTATGGTTTTAACTCTCATCAACATCGCTCACTCACTCACTTGTTCGTTCCCTGGCTCAGCCCGCACACTGCACTGACACACACATAGCACACAAGCGTGCACGCAGCGTGAACTCAAAACACGCCGGCCTATCTCGGCAATTACCAGAGCTGTCTGTGATAAAGTGGCGACTCCTTTAGCCAGCAGAGACAGACTTAGTCCCGGTCATGTTAAAACGATACAGTTGGATCCTGTTATCCTGAATGACTCACGCTGACTGCATGAATATTTGGTGAAGTGCAGGGCCTGCGGGGGGGGGGGGGAACCAGAGGACTGAGCTCAAGGCCACAAAGTGTTAACAAGAGATTACTCAATCAGAGACCCCAAACAACATTTCCATGATGCCTTCCACCAATTACTGAAATGAGTCAGAGGCTTGCTTACAGTAAACTGTTCGAATGAGTAAACTGTTTATTATCAGTGTTTTTAATATAAATACAATAATTTTATCCATGCTTTCGCTTTGCTGTTTTTACAAGGATAAGGCTGGTGATATTCTAGTTTTCTTATGATTCACAAATCAAAACCAAAACCAACGATGTATTAGTCATCAACAGGCATCATCTGTGTAACAAAAGCCTGAATACTACTCAAACTATTAAAACCACATCGATGAACTACACAACTGCACTGGGTGACATGTCCCTTCATTACAATGAACATGGGCACTGTAGTTTATTTTAAGTCCTAAATACAGCATCCTTCTGCCTTAAATACTGTGTAGAGCGTCAAATCTGCGGCTGAAAAAAGTCCCCAACAAATGCACTTTTTACTCCTGTTTGAGTAACGTTTGCTAAAAATGACTGTACAATGCCAAGCAACTTACAAAAGTGTGATGTGGTAACCCGAAGCCTCAAGTGCACAAACACTGAGATCGGACTTTCCAGTGAAGTAGGAGACACCCTGTGTTCAGAAGTTAAACTTCAAGCTTAATACATGTCTGTAGGTCATCTTTAACTGTTTTTTTTTAAATTAAATTACATATTCGTGAACAGTCTTTTTGCTTTTGAAGGTTTACATCTTCAGTGGGAACCAATGAACTTCGACACAGGCAAGGTATTGAATATCGCTAGATTTAACCTTCAAAACTAAACTGTGGTTGACATGTTTTAACAGCAACAAGGACAAAGTGTAACATATTCCCACAGTAACAATGACATCACTGCAACAGTCAGGGAGAGATTTGACCAGGAGGTTTTCCCATACAGGAAGTCTGAATGGTAAGGGGGATGTTGGGTCAGCTGTGATGTTGAGCTGCATGTTGGGAAAACATGGACTACGGTTACTCCATCATTCCATATCCTCATCATTTCCTACGTTATGTTTCTGCTTCACGGTTTTGTTCGGGTCAGTTTAGTTAATGTGAAGTTAAAAAGGAAAACACAATGCTGAATGGAGTGAAGTGAAGAAGTGAAGTTACTGCCTGTTAGCTGTGCAAAAAATAAATATATACCCCATGGCTTTAAGGAAAATGGCTCCACTCAAGAAAGAATCAGGTTTAAACAATATATGAAAAAGTGTTTCCCTATCCGTCTCTTTCATCTAGTATGCATTTTCTTTACTAAAACTGAAAAGGGGCTGGGGAGGAGGACTCTAACCACAACTGTCCTGATGAAAGGGGTTTTATGTTAGAAAAACATCAGGCGGGGTTTGTTGTTCTTCCTCTCATCCCTGCATCCTCCCCCACTTCCGCTCTATCTATCTGTACTTGATTGTACATCCTCTTCTTGTAGAGAGGAGCAGGCAGTCTGAGCAGAACACGACTTTGTCTCATGTAAGATGTATTTTGACATGTTCAGTGGATAAGACGACTGACAAGGAGGAAACCTGATACACACAGAGGAAGCAGGGATTGTAATTACTGTGATACACAGCTCTGCCCTGCCAACATACACCATCTGTAGGATGGCTTATCAGTCCACCATTTTTCCAGTCAGTACTATGAACTGGACAATCTTAAGACTTAAAGTTTGTTGGTCTACTCATTAGGGCTGGATGATTAATAATTTTTATATCAAAATTGCAATTTGAAAGAGAACCATTTTCGAGTTGCAAGAGCTATGACTTTAATTATAACTTAAATAACAGCGTCTTAACTAGCTGGAGGTGAAAGTTTAAACCAGCGACTGTTGATTTCGGCAGTTGTAATGTTGACTGTTGCTGACAAATTTCCTCAGCTGTAGCGAGTTAAGGTTTTTTCTGTAAATTATCGAGCGTAACAGTTTAAAAGAGTTCTCGGGAGTCTGTCATTTATGCTCCTGTTAAACATTCAAGCACATTGTGTCATTATTTTAAGCTTAAAAGTTTCTTAAGCTAACGTTAGCTAAAGCAGCTAAAGTGTAGAGCTGTCAACAGTATCGCACGTTAGTCAGTCCCATGTCAAACACTGTCACATGCGACCAGCAGAATGTCTTTATAACCATAAGTGAACATTTATCTAGCAGGATTCATTCACATCTTTGAATGTCCAGATTATATTAACTAGCTACTGATGTCAATTATACAGCTAACGTAAACGTGAGCTAAACTTGTTCTTGGTCAAGCTAACTTGTCTTGACTGATAGATGAACCCCAAGTGCACCTCAACAACTAGAAACAGCATTATTTTATATGAGTCTATTCATTTAGAAGCGATATAAGTTTGTGATACAGCCTGCTATAATCATATCTCGTTTAAAGCTGTAGTTTTATTTAAAGAAAATAATCACAGGTTACATTGCATTAGCAGTATCGGTCAGATTGGTCAAATGATTCAGCCCTAGTCGAAACCATAAACAATGTTGAGCAACTAATAATAGGCTTAAGATGTAATCATTTGGTGTTTTACTGGGTGTGTTTTCTCTCCAAAACACACGCAATGACACACCAACATGTGCTTTTAATCGCACAGACAACTCTGCAAAGCTGTTACCTTTAGTCCATACTTACGGTAACAAACACTCAGCCAATCACCACATCAATCAGTCTAGATGTCTACCACTCTCTGTCTATGATTCTCTGCCAATCAGCTATACCGTCAGTCAGTCAGTCAGTCAGTAAGTCAGTGAAGCTGTGATTTCCTGTGTGACTCAGTCTATGAGCAAAGCAGATAGCCAGTAAGTCACTGATGGAGTTTTTTCTCTAACCAGCGGAAATGCCTCTTCTTGCCTAATTAGACAGACAGACCAGTCGACTCGTCACGGGCTGCATTTCACAAATTTTAATCCTTCCTTCTCGCACTGTCCAACCTCCCCTTTCTCATTGTCTTACCCCAACCTTCTCTCCATCTCTTTGCCCCTGGGCCCCATGCACCCTCTCCCACCAACCCCACAATTCCCTGTGGACTAAATTTTCCACTTGGGATCAAGATAAGGAGGAACTGTTCTCTGAGAGAAGAACATACTGAAATAAAACTGTTTATGGCCTTCTGTTTGTGTGTCAGAGAGAGTCTCTGTTTTTAATAGAATAGAGATGGGCCAGCTGGAGGCTGTTGACCTTGTGGGCAAAGATTAGGGAACAGAGTGAGAGAGGACGACCAAAGAAAACTCATGAATTGTATAGTCTGTCAAACTATTACTACCAATCACTCTCTCTGGGACGAAAGTTTAAAAAATGGGTATGTTTTTTTTCCAGATAACTGGAGCAGACACACTTACAGGATACTGGATGGTGTTGTAATCAGAGGATTTGTCACCAAGCGCAACACAATTTGGGTGTGGGTGTAAATAGAACCCTGGTGAGAACAGGATGGTTTACAGATGACAGACGGTAGACCTCCAGATGTGTGTTAACACACACACACAAACAGGGTAAATAATTTCATGCAGCAGGGTAGAGGTGGCTGATTCAACACGAGGTTATGGATAATAACTGCCAAATGTGAGGAAACACCTTGAAATTAAAACACCTGTAACAAAGGTAACGACAGCCGTTTAGCACAGTCCAGGTCTCTCTTTACAGAAGACAGACTAAAGCTAATCAGCAAGGCAGACAGCTGAAATCCATCATTTAGATTTATAACAGTACCAAATCTCTCAGTCATTAAGAGACATGGCGTATGCATTTCAGAATTTGTAGTATTAGATAACATGGACACAGCAGCCAGACCCCCACGCCCTGCCTTATCCGACCTCTCCCTTCCTGTGCAGCAGCGATGGATATCACTGTCTAACAACCACACATAAGATGGTTACAGTAATGCTATCAAACAACATCCTGCTGCTTTCTGGAATCAATCTCAACAAGGAATTAAGTTTGTCCAGCATTTCTCTGGAACTGTCATAAATCATGTTTTTTCATAAAATCCATGGAATATTTCAAGGATGTCTCTCCAAAAGGAGATAAACATTAGAAAAATTAGATGTTCTGGTAAGATGACTGCTGCCTTTTAGTGACTCAACTTATCTACTGAACCTCTTGCACCATTTAAAATATCTACAGCAAATAAGGGAATGCAAATACCCACACTAGCCTGGCTCTGTGCAAAGTTAATAAGATCGGCCTACCAGCAGCTCTATATTTCACTAATTAACATCTTATCTCTTTTGTTTAATCCATGCAAGGTGTAAAAACATGTGAAAGTCACAGTTTTAACCAGTTGTAGCTTCATATTAAACGTACAGATGTGAGAGTGGTATTGATCTTCTCATCTAACTCTCTGCAATACGTGTGTTTTCCAAAATGTTAACTATTCCCTTTAATTACTCTATCATAATGAAACATACTGCTAGAAGACTGTATGTTCTCCTACACTGGAAGCCTTTCAAGATAAAAAAACAAAACAAAAACTACTAATATCTCTCTTCCTTCATATCAAACATACTGTACAAAGAATAATACAGTATGTCCAGAAGCAAACCAACATGTAAACCCCAAGCAAGGATAAAATCACAAGGTGCACTGTAAAGCCTGATAACCTATTTAACTTTTTTTTTATTGCGTTTTCCTTTTCAAAGCCACCCTTTCATTCCTGTACTCATCCTGAGGGCTCTCCTCTCTTCAGATAAAAGACAAGAGAACGGAGGGATGCTGGTGGAATGAGCCTCGTCTTTGCCACATGCCTTCGCCCTTGGCTTTCTCTCCTTCGCCCGCTGCCTGCCAAGGCTCCCTGCCTCAGCCTCTACCCCCTCTTCACCACTCTGGCCATGGCTGGCATTCTCCCCCTCTGCATCCCTCTGTCTATTCATTACACCATCCCTCCATCAATGACCCTTTCACTCAGGCAGCAGGGTGGGGTTTGAGCGAGGAATGCAACGGAGCTGCCTTCATATTAGCAGAGATCTCGAGACTTCTGCCCTCATGGTGTCACCGTCATGGGTCTTTTCACACCTCACTGTGTGAATAGCTATGTACTTAATCACACAACTGAGAAAAGAACTTCTATATTATTCCTACTGTCCAGTACAGTCACATCGATATTCATGAGCACGGATCTCCCAGGAGCTGTTTCATCAAGCAAGATTAGTGGGTCAGTATTTGGACTTAACCCTGAATTAGAGGGGTCATGGTGGAGGCTGGAGATGACTGCACATTTAACCTGCTCCACAGCACGTAATGTTCACATTGTTGACTTCAAATATTTTAAATTAATACAGTAATCGATACTAATAGATTTATTTTATATTATGTTGTGATGATGTTATGACATTTATATTTTATGCAATACGTTGCCCTATATTTCTATCACCACAACCTTAGAAAAGATGACAATAGAAATGCTTCAGCTTCTTGGTGACAAGATAATATTATTTAAATGACAACTATGTTCATTATACTTATTTATATTATCTATGTATTTATGGCTAACAAGTAGCATTACCTTTCAATATTATGTTTTACATTCCTCATATTAATCCAGGTGATCTTTGTGAGATAAAACCATTAATGTTTCCTTCCCATAGTTACCACTTCTGCAGTCAAGTTAAAACATTTTGGCAGCATTATGTTTATATAACCCCAAAGTGTTCCGAGTTTCCTTTATCATTTATTATTTGAGTGTTTTGACCTTTGCTTCATAAGATCAGATCACTGATCTGACTTAATGGGTCCATGTGAATGCATTTCATTCATAGTTTGTACCACAGTTTCACACAAAACAACAGACCGATAGATGAGACAGTACTTTCAATACTTCCCATGATCATATCACAATTGATTTTCTTCTTCTGTTTTTTTTTTTTGAGTGTTCTCAGAAGGGGCAGGGCTGAGGTTGATCCTTACCTTGGCCTCGCATTTCCTGTGGGTGGCCGTCTTGCATACTAAGAGGAATGTGAAGAGGGAAGGAAGAAGGACAGAAAAAAAGAAAAACAAAAATGAGTACTGTCACAGCTGCATTGTCCTGTTACTTATATTGGCGTGAAAACTACATCTGAAGTAATGAGATCAACCTGCCAACTATAATCTCCATTTTCACTGTACGCCAGGTTACACATCACGATCCAAGTAAAATATTGGTATCATTCCGTTGTATTACTATATGAGTCTCTCCCCATCCCACATGTTTGTCTGATATTCTAAAGGGAAACACACGACTGGTGCAGGTGTATGTCAGCACTCCAGAGAAACAGCTATTTTGTCTATTTTGACTACTTCTTTTGTTGGAATAACAAGTCCAGTGGGGTCAATTGCTTGATTCCTCCATCCTTTGTCACATCATCCTACATGCTGCTGGTTATCTTTTCTAAGTGGACATATGCTGGACATACTGGTCTACCAGAGTCTCTCAGCTGTGAGTGAACGAACAGTAAGACACGATCATACAACATTTACCTCTGCAGAAGGAGCCTACGTTGTCGACGTTCTGGCGACACACGCTGCACTGCCGCTTCTTCTTGAAGGTCTTTTCCTTAAAGATATGGGGCTCTCCCTTCCCCGCCTGCTCACACACACACACAAACACACACACACACACACACACACACACACACACACACACAAAGAAAAATGAGATTTACACTCAGTTAGAAATTGGATACGGGACTAGACGTGGTTAATTCAGTATGCGGAGCTGCATGCTCTCAGAAACACTGAGAGAATCCTTGTTTGACCTTGTTTGATCATCCAAGAGGTTGACTTGGCAAATGTTACATTTCATTTGTTAACCGGCCACGCTTCAATCTGACAGGATGAAAACAAGACACACAAAGTGGTTCGACTGCTCCGACTCCTTCCAAGAAAAGACAGAAAGTAAGAAAGTAGATAATGCTTGAGTTGGCAAACTGTAATAATGACAGGAGCTTAGACCTGTCAGCTCTAACCGGTATTTATGACAGACCAGGGTGCATAGTAATGTGTGTGTGTGTGTGTGTGTGTGTGTGTGTGTGTGTGTGTGTGTGTGTGCGTGTGTGTGTATGTGTGTGTGCATGCATGCTACATTCATTCTCTACTGATTTTGCCTGTTTAACTTTTGTTCTGGTTGTGTAACTCTCTTCCAGTAATAATCCTTGTGGTTCCCTCCCATACCCCACTATAATCCTTAGTATGTGTGTGTGTGTGTGTGTGTGTGTGTGTGTGTGTGTGTGTGTGAAGGTTTGGGAAAGAGAAAAAAGGTGCACATGCATTAGTCTAATTCTTAAAAGTCAGCAAGAGAAGTTGAAGGCAAAAGAAGTCTCACCACTTTTTTTCTTTCTTATATCCATATGTGTCACTATGTGTGTTTTAGTGTGTACATCAGTGTCCATGTGTGTTACTTCATATGGTAGCCATTCCCGCCCAGTGCCTCTTTGTTTCCCAACATGGGATCAGATCCGCAGATGACTGGGCCTGACGTGACTCCGCTGAGGCTTTGAACATGAGAACGCTAACGACCACTGGCTAAGTACGGGGGTTGCTTAGCATGTTTTCATGCATGGATACATAGCGGGAGAGGGAGGAGGGGGAAAACAGGCAATGTCATGCTGAGAGGCGGCACACGTATTCTGGCAACAGGCTGCAGACGAAAAGGGTTTCTCTCAGTACATTTTGCTGCATGTGTTCATCTAAATGCAAATATGAGCACACACATCAACATCATCACCCATGAAGAAACAGCAGCTATATGTGAGAAAGGGATCCTGCTGCTGAGGCTAGTCTGTCCGACTGCGTTTCCATAGTTTTGGATAATTAAACTGATACATACACATAAAGGGGTTTTTGTTTCCTCTGTGTGTGCTTTTCCTCCTTGGTAACAAAGAAATGGGGCTGTTTGCACACTTTTTCCATTATCCTGCTGCTCTGACTGTGTGCTAGGGACTGGACAGTGTTTGGACAGCTGCCTGCCTGGCATTACCCTCTGCCAGCCATGTTCAGTGGCTCCAGTACAAGTGTACTGTGACCGCAGCAGCCTGGACGGTGGAGGTGGACCAGGTGGGTGGTGCTGGGGCTGGTGTCTGTGATGTAATATGGTGTGGTTGGGAGATTGACGTCCCTCTTTAAGAGTGTGTAGTCATTGCTTTTGGAAATTTTTTTTATGTTGGGGTTTTCATTTGACTCAATATGACTTGCATTATTCTCATTTACGCAACTTTTCTGCAGTAACAAACCAAAATCTCTGTAGGCTTCATTAAAGTTTTATGTTATGTTATCTTGATCCTGTTTTGATGAATCCTTCATTTGGCAGTTCTCCTTTCTTACTCCAAGTCCACCCTCTCCTGAACCCCAAACACAACAAATGCTCCTCATGACCAGTTTAGCTACCTCATGTATTCTTTGCTCATTAGCTCTGCCTTGACATTCATTGTCTGGTGACCAAGCATGTAAAAGAGCTCAACACAAACAGTCACAAAAGAAAAAACCAAGCTTCATCTTACAAACTTCTTCATGTACTTGTGGATATAGTCTGTAGTGTGTCCTCATTCTCATCTATGAACTTGTGCAATAATCTCTGTGTGTGCAAGCACTGGGCCCACGGTGAGTTTAAAAAAGTAACCAGTTACTGTCAGCTAAACCGCGTTGGTGATGTGGGCTGAGAGATAAACACATACAGAAGAGGAGAAGCTGGCAGCTTTCTTCCTGTTTCAGACACAATCAAAACCGCTATATAGTCCAACCACACGCAATCATGGTGAGACAGTCCTACACGACTCTGCTACGGAGAGCTGTAAGGTCCCGTATGGATTGACACCAATACAAGCTGCTGAACCCTGGTTCATGAGAGGGAACAGGAAGGTAAATCTCCACTGACGTAGATGAAACCACTTTATATTTCATGCAACTGACATCATCTGGTGGCGTAGGGGTGAAGGCGCCAACCATGAGCCGCAGTGTCCCCATTTGGCGTCCAGCAGGGGATCTTTGCATGTCATCCCTCGTCTCTCTTTCCCCTCATTTCCTGTCACTACTTGGCTGTCCAATAAAGTACTCAAAAAATAAAATACTCAAAAGATAGTTGCTAAGAGAAGTGGCAAGTTACTTTTCTGTATAAAACGCAACAACCATGGAAACCACTTATTACTCAGGGTGACATATTAGCCAAGTGCTTAGAGTGATCACTGAGTTTTCCAAAAGTTTCAGGTTTGATCTCTCCAAAAAACATATCCAGAAATATTCCTGGAAACAAATACAGTATCAAAAATGTAAAATGTAAATGCTATAACTGGAATAAATAGATACAAGTCTAACACTTTAAAAAGTATTCACTGTTTCAGCAAACATGCCTTGTAATGATCTCCTTGAGGTTCAAACTTCATTCTTGACCTTGGAAACAGCAGCTGAGAAAACAATCTCACTTCAAGGTCCATTTAGTAGAACAAACTCATCTTTTATAGCAACATGGACAAGAAGTCCTTCTAGTTCTCCGAAAAATGGAAATTTGAACATCTACAATTTCATGACGACTGAGCAAGCTCCATCTGCTGATGAAGATCATGTGATATCATCAAAAGCTCCAGAACAGCTTCTTAATGGTGGTTGAGGTGATATGTGTAATAGTCTCTGTGAGGTAACTGTAAGGTTGAGTGTTGTTAAGATTCACACATTTACTGCTATCATTGCTCCAAAGCATATTCTGTTCAAACCAGAGCTGTCACAGCTTTTCTGCCATTTTTGTAGTTTCTCACATTAAGACCTACAGCAGGTAATGGCTACATTTTTCAACTTTTGGAATGCTTTATGCAAACTAACACAGGCTACAATACAATCTTCTGCACGCCATGGAAAATGAGTTAAAGGATTCAAAGACGACACTCTCCACTGGACAAGTTCAATAATAGCCAATAATAAAACCTGTAACTAGCCGTTCAAATGCATAAATAAGTGTGTTAGCCATATGTGCATGGAAATACCGTTCTTTGGAAAATGCTACGTTAGCAAGCTCAGCTAGCCACTCGGCCTTACAAAAAATGATGTAATGTGAAATAACTAAACAAAAGCCTTTGACTAGCCAAGCTACTCCGCTCATTGTGCAGGGGGGTACGGTTACAGTTTCCAATGAGATGCTCAGTGCTCTGCCATCTTTGTTTGAGTAATTTCAACGTAATTTCAATTAGTTTGCTGACATAAAGGGCAACAAAATATGTAACTGACTGAAATATGAATTTCAGTTTTAACAGTGCTGACCTTTTTTTATCCATTTGAAAGACTGCAACTGCCACTACACTGGTAGAAAAAGAGGTGCATTTTAATATTCACATTTTGAACTATTTATACAGTATTTAACATTAATATACGTAATTACACTAAGTAAGAAAAACAAAGGTCCCTTTCAGAGCAATTGTTGGTTTTGCAGTTTGGAACCTTCCAGATATTGATCCTGTATCATTGGGAGACTTCCAGGACAAGTGCACACTATGCAAACTGAGTCCAGTGCCAAATCTATCGGCACACTCCACTCAGCTCAACCTGGGAGTCCAGCAGAGGAAACCACAGTGAAGCAGGTTTACAACTTCAAGGATTATAACAGAGGAAGAAGAAAACAGCTGGTAGAGTGAGAGTATGAGCACTGCAAACAACCTGTGATGCTGGGCCTGGTCCCCAGGATAGTAATTACTGTCACCACTGTAATGGATAAAAAACATCTTCCTCTGGTAAAACATGTGTTATTCAGTACTGTCTATGAGCAAATAAAGAAGCTGTTACTGGTTAGATCATTTCTGCTGCCGGAGAGAAATGAGCTGAAGATCAGATGAGAATTTAAAATTTTAAAAAAAGATTTGTCTTGTTTAGCAGGAAAATGGACAAATCAATTTATTCACTCACACTATAGATGGACGTTTCCACAATCACACAAGTTAATCAAACTAAATCCATCTCTCATCACTGATAGTTAGTGATCACAAACCTGCACAAGCAAACAGTACATGTGACCATTTAAACTACACAACCTCCGCCAGCTGGGACCTGCCTAAATTTCCACAGAAGTGACACTAGATGTAAACAGCTACCTGAAACCCGAGGAAGAAAACTCTACACACACACAGACACACACACACACACACACACACTCACGTGCTGATGCGTATCCCTGCAGACAGTCAGTGGAAACCGACAGCCTTCCCTTCCCTTTCCTCTTCCCGTCCCCGTGTCCTCCCGTGTACCAGGACAGACCCCACCTCTTCTACATCTGCTACGCACAAGAAGGTCCTTTTTCTAATATTTTTAGCCTTCTGGCAGAAAAAGGAACCAGAAGTTTCTGGAGTCAAAGAGATGCTTTCTAACCAGAAATCCCCCCCCCTTCCTCACTGCACGTCTGCCAGCCGTCACAGAACAGTAGCTGGATTGAATGAGGGAGGGGTTGGATACATGTACAAGAGATGCACACAGAAGCAGAGGTTTATGCATACAAATGTAAAAACAAATACACAGAAACAGTGAACCATTCGTGCACGCACACACACACACACACACATACACATTCAAATCCCTGGAAACTCTCTTGCTCCTTCCTTCTTGTTTCTTTCTAAAAATAGTCTTGATATTTAGACAATGATGGGCATTGTGTGGGAGTGGTATATTACAGACTACAGGACTGGACACTGTGACCTCAGTTTCAGCTGCAGATGGTCAGTGAGGGCACACATTGAAAGTACCCTTAAGGGAAAGACTTTTTACTGATTTTACCATTAGAAGAACTCTGTGCTGGTCAGTTATAACGGGACTTTGTCTTTAGATCTTTTGATTGTTATTTGCAGGGCAAGCAGAGCCATTTTGCTGTGCGTCGTGTTTGCAACGGCAGGTGTTTCACGGTCTGCTCTGCTGTGAAGTACTGGAAGAAATGCTTGGTTTTTTAACATTATTTGATCACGCCTAACCTATTTTGTGCGTCAAATTAATCCACTTTCATTTAAATTTGATTGGCTTTTGCACCATAACAACACTTTTTTTTCTTATTCCATCACTAGCACGGTTGGCCCTTTCACTGACAAAGAACTAGGGCTGCAACTAAGAAATATTTTCTTTATAGATTACTCTATAAATCACAATAATTGTTCACTCAGAAAATGTGTGAAAATAGGCTGGTGAAAAGTGCCCCAATATCCAAGGTGACAAGACAAAGAAAAGCAGCAAATGCTCACAACAGAGAAGCTGGAACCGAGGAATGTTTGGCATTTTTGCTTGAAAAATGACTTAAGGAATTCTTTGATCATCAAAATAGTTGCTGAATAATTTTCTTTAAACTGACTAACCGAATAACTGTTTCAGCTCGATAATGAATAGATGGGAACCATTCGTCGGGTCAAATCCCATCTGGTGTGCAAATGGTGTGAGTGCAAAGCAGGTTTTCCCATTGACATTCACCAACTGAGTCGACTGCAATAAGGGGAAAATTCTTATGCTCTTGAAGGAATTTACACACTTGACCCTCAGTTTCAATGGAAATGCCCCCGAGGCTCTCTTTCTGTGAGGGGAAATTTAATGTCTATCAGCACTGGACTTTATCTTCAAAAGACAACAACCTCAAATTGTTAATTTTGTGTTGGTTGCTAATTATAGTAGTAGTTTGTTGGTTTTACACACGTACACATTCATGGGTGTGTTTGGGACTTCTTGTGTATGTGTACTTAAATCCCACCCTCCATTGAGAGTATCTCACATGGGCCGGTATCTGGGTTCCTGCATCATTTGTTGGTATCAAGGCCAGCATGTGTGTTAATACATGTAAGTGTGTGTGTAAGTGTGTGTGTGTGTGCGTGTGTGTCAAAAGGGTGGGACAGGCAGTGGAGGGAACAGAGACTGCCTGTTCCCGAGGTGAGGTCAGCGCGCCGCCATGATACACTTCCGTTCCCTCGGACTCCTGCTGCAAACACACACACACACACACACACACACAAACACACACACAAACATTTACACACAAACACACACACACACACACAGAAAGGTCTTATTGCTCCAGCGTCACCACCAAAACCCCCTCCTGCAGTTGTTCATATTTACTGGCAAACCATCTGTTTCGCCTCAAAATGTACTGGGAAGTGGCCCCAGTAAAAGGATGACATCATCTGGGGGTCATGATTAAGTGATGGTTAAACACGTGAGTTAAGACCAGATCTCATCAGACCTACTCATGCCTCTGCTGGAATAGGTGTGAATCAATCGTGTCCGTCGCGTTTTAATGCTGCAGGATTTTCCAGGTGAGGGTGAATAGCTGCTACTGTAGATGTGAACTCAGTGTAACTGCATCTGGCACATGGGAATGTGAACCAGCCTCTGTTTAAGCCTCTTGGCTTGGCAGTGAAGAGGGGGTCTCCCATGCAAGCGAACACAGCCCTCCTGTGCCATTTATGGGCCGTCAAACTTCTCAGTTACACCCAATAAATGCAAATATAGATACTGTACACTGAACACAACAACAGTATTGTACTGTTAGTCACTGAGCATCTCCAAAGGAGGAGCGGGTATACAGGAAGTGCCTTGCTCAAAGGCAGCAGAAGTTTTTCTTGGAGGATCATTACTCATTTTTATTTCCTTCCTAGGTTTTCCCAGAGAGTCTGATTTTTTTTCACCACAAGTTCCCCAATCTGATGAAAACACAGGCTGACCATATGCATTAAATATGGTTTACATAGGATGAACTTTGCTAATGACCACGCTGTTATCAGTAAAGGAAAAGTTGGAGGGGTTGGACAATGTTATCTTGTTGTTAATCCATAACTGTTTTCCTCATGTTGTAAAGCAGGATAGGAGCTCTGACAAGGGATCATGATATGGAGCCAACACTAATTGGCCAGTGTATGAACCACGCAACAGTCATTAATCAGTGTTGGCATGCAAAAAAACACACAAACAGTATGACGTGTGCACTACCACACTAAGCACCCACTTATGACTTTTGTTCACAGCATCCTTTTAGTCAACTTGTAATTTTAATGTGCCTTTAGGAAAATTTCACAACACCCCCCCCCCCCCCCTCTCTCACACACACACACACACACACACTCAACCCCAGCTTGTCATCACAACCTGTCAAGGCTGGACGTAACAAATTGCAATCTCTTGTGTAATGTAAACCAACTTTTCTAAAGTCACTCCTTTTTAACCAAATTAAACTTTAAATAAACTATTTGAGCACATTTTATATTGCAAAACGCAAACTTCAGCTCCCCATTACAGTAAAAACTGGTCGACATAAGTGATAAGAAAAGTCAATGGCAGCTGAGTCTCCAGCTCTTCTCCTTGACCTTGACCAATTTAGATTTACAGCTGGGTATAAACTGACTGAAAGTTCGTGAAGAAAAAAATAGAAAAATCATCTTCATCTCATGCTAAAAACTACATTCATTCCGAATATTTGTAACCTATAAATAAGTTAGGCCATGCACCTTATATGCAATTACACATTAATTAAAGCACCACTTGTAGCGTCAAAACCGTGCACGCACTCTGACACCATTAGTGACGCGTTTTTTTTTTTTCTTCCTTCGACATGACTTTGCGACATTAACAATAACTGACTGGCGCTGACGCAGTAACAGCAGGGATGGAGGGGGCCGCTTAATGCATCATATGACCCCATTCAGAACATTTTATGTCAGTTTAATGAAGTGCGACGCATCAAGCCACTTCTCATAGCACAGCAACAAGTCCCTGAAGGTTTCTAATGAAACTACTATACTTAAAGCACAGAGGATAAAACTTTCATCTAAATGTGTGCTCTTCATGGAGGATAGTGTAAGTAAACATACGGCCAGGTGCGGCACAGGTCATGTTAAATCTCTTATTGAACAGCACAGATACAGCAGCCTGTCTTCGTGCCAGGGAGCCGCCTCCAAAAATCTGGTACTGTGTAAGTTTTAATACCAGCCTGAGCTGGTCAAACATTAAAAGATTGGACAGAGTGGAGAGCATTCACGGCCCGAAACTTAACGTCATGTTAAAGTTCACACAGAAAACAGTCACATTCACAAAGTGCGCAACTGCACAGCCACCACATGCGCATAAAAACACCAACATACATCCAAAATCCTTCATACAGACTCTAAATACTGACTAAATAAATCTAAGACAAACAATATCAAACCCTAACTCTCTCTCTAGACTAACGATACTTTATGATCTTACCTTGTTCATTTTCCCGCTACTCATATTCCCTGGATTAAAAGTTGCCTCTCATTCTGAGGAAAGCCATCAATAACATGGCCTGCGACTATGAGATAACTTGTTTTCTTTACTCCGGTCCACCCTCCGTGCTGGAGCTGCGGGGCGGAGCCACACGCAGCTAGAAGCATGTGGGGAGTACTATTACTAGATATTCGACCACTGATTGGTCGACTTCTGGAGGGGAGCGTGAGGATACCCGATCCGGATTGGCTGAATTAATGACTATAATTCCTAAAGGACCCACCAGTATAATTGAGGTGATCGATCACGAATGCTCGTCACCCTTCATGGTATTTATTCCATCTCATATGCTGCCTGTACAGTAGGCTATTTATACATTGATTTCTGATATGTCAGTGGGTCCCTCCAGACATGTTTTAAGACATATTCAAATATGAAAAATAAATTTAGTCTGATATGAACTTTCCCATATCAAAGTTTATATTGTTAAAGGTATATCTACTCTGTTTATACCGTTAAAAAATCTGTATTTTTCATTTGAAATGTTTAAAAGCTTGATACAAGATGTCTCCTACTCCATTGTCAGTGTATGTGCACTGGAGGCACATACATCATATGTAAAGACATTTTTTAGTAGAGGGGGACTTTAAAAAATAAGTAGAAAAAACATTTTAATAATTGTAAATTAATAGCCACGTCATAGAATCACTTGAATCACTTTACAAGAAGCAGTTCACATTTAAAAAGTCCATTCCATATTGTATGGTAGGTGGACCTAAGGTATAGTAGGTGGATCATAAGGGGGTTGCTTATAGCATTTGGAATCTGAACATGTAAATAAATGTGTAAAAATGTAGCACACACATGCATATATTGAGGCATCTTAATTATGAGCCCCATATGCTTGAGGTGATGTGGGCCCCCTCTTCTCTTCATTTCATCCTCCAACAAACCTTTATTAAATGTGACATGCACGTCACATTTTAGTCAGGACACTAGAGTTCCTACCTGAGTGTATGGCTCTGTGTGGTCAATGCCCAGATTCTCTCACTGTACATCTCCAACACACACAAACACAGATGTGCCTTGATTAACATCTGCATTGACACTTGTGCTGACTGACTAGTGTGTTAGTAGCAGCACCTAGTGGTGAAATAAGGGAAAAGCTCTAGGTGAGGCAGAGTTGTGCTGTGTTGTCAAGCATCTCTTGATATCAGTCATTGTGTTTATTGGACACAGCTGCTCTGCATCCTCGGATTCTCAGAGAAATTGTGATATCTTTCCTCAGCATTAGACAGTCATAAATACAGACTGACACTAACCAGCTTTTTGAAACTGTGAATGGACAGGTGATGCTTGAAATCAGTCTGAAAACATACATAGAGCAGTTTTGCATTTCTTATTTTTTAAAAGTTTAACCAGACAGCTCTCTGAGTGGATTCACTGTAATTGAAACAAGCCAAAACCATTCTTACGACAAACACAGTGATATAAATCTTTGATTCCTTGCCAAGCTGCATATATGTGCTTATGGTTGTGATTATACTCTATATATCCATGTATGCAGATAGGTGCATTCCTTATTGTTCATATTGTTACCCATAATATTCCCCAGCCTCAGACTCCTAATGCATAGAGCATTATTTCTGTCTGCCGCCTCAATCTCTTAGTCGCTTCCATATGTGTTAGACTGACGTGCAGGTATGAAGGCTGCACAGTATATCCCTACCAATCAGTGCAGAACGTGACTGTGAGTCATGACATGTACAGTAATGCAGTCCATTCCTAAATTATAAGCCAGGAATTTCCGGCTTTTGATAGGAAAAAAAGGAGGATTGATGGATTGGAGTCTTGGGGAGTTTAATTGTTTGTGGAATTTTCGGCTCCCTCTCTTTTGGATGGTGGAAGAGTGAGGAGAGAAGAGGAGGGAGTTGAAGAGAGATGGATTTAGTAGCGGTGGACAAAGTAGTAAGGTGAAAAAAGGTAATGGGAGGGGCAGAGAGGCCACATGCGAGACTAACAAAACACTGGGGGACCACGAGAGAGAGAGAGACAGGAAGCTGGCGCTTGGGATTGGAATGAGGGGTTGAGTCGGTGAGTAAAGTGGGGGAGGGTCGTGTTGGAAGAAAGATGGAGATGGGGAAATGGGGGAAGTTGTTGTGGGTGCAGTAGCAGAGATGGCAAGAGAGGGAATTGGGAACTGACACTTTTGCAGTGTGGCAGACAAATGAAATGACTCCTGATTCAAGCTTTCAATACACTTAGGCAGACCAACATTAAATGACCTCAGTCAAATGCAAGGTGCTTGATGAAAGTAAACACTGCATGAAATATTACAGGGAAGCCAGGTGTGTTTTTGTCTAGTCTGTCCAGAACACTGAATTTAGAGTCACGAGGAAGCGGAGGGACTTGGATCAAGCTTGGAGGTAAATGAGAAAGAGGTGGACAGAGTGGGGACTGGGGCCAAGAGGAAATGAGGGGAGGAGGCTAGAAAAGGGGGCTGTGTAGCTTGAGGACGGATTGTGTAAGACAGCACTAAGCCAAAGGCTGATAAGGTGCAGCTGTTGAAGGAGCGAAAGAGTGAGAAAGTAGTGGGAAGAGCGAGTGAGACAGAGAGAGATACTGATGACACAAATGTAGCACATGTTCACATTTATTATGTCGATGAGTTCAATAAAATCCCCTCTGTGAGCCAACGCTGCTCAGTCCTAAAGACATTTTCTCAGCATACTTTTCAAAACTTGGACGAACGTCCAGCTCGACATTTTTGCGTGTAAGAAAAGAAAATATTTCATGCATAGTTTGCTGTGAGGTGTTTCTTTTGAGGGTGGTTCTGGGATATGTTGGGGGGGTTACCAGGGGAGGAAATGGTTTATGTCTTTCCTTTTTCCCTATATCAGTTTTTATCTGCGTGCCCACTACATACAACAACAAGCATTCCTCAAATCCTGCTCAGAGTTTGGGACAGATCATTGTTTTCAAGCCACAGGAATCTAGTCTGTGACAACCACCCCCTGAGTCTGGACTTTACATAGGAATTCACCTTTTTGCTAACATGCAGGAGTGCATGAACTGCTTCTATTCTATTCTATTCTATTCTA
The DNA here is from genome assembly GCF_963924715.1 of Thunnus thynnus. Lineage (NCBI taxonomy): Eukaryota > Metazoa > Chordata > Actinopteri > Scombriformes > Scombridae > Thunnus > Thunnus thynnus. The sequence goes on along the minus strand of NC_089522.1, from coordinate 7,450,983 downwards.
CTCATTCTATTCTATTCTACTCATTCTATTCTATTCTATTCTATTCTATTCTACTCTATTCTCTTCTGTCCTGGATATTGCGGGGGTCTATATTTACCGCTGGTCGGTCAGTGTTCCTTCCTGTGTTGGGTGTGTGATTGTAGTGAATGCCTGTGGCTCAAGGCCTCAGTATTGGTCATGGCCAATCTAAACTTTGTTGCTCATGAGAAATTACAGGGAAGCTGGACAAATACATATAACTCTACAACCACTGTCACAATGCCAGGTCTCAGTGTTTTTTCTACAGCCAGCTGTACGAAAAGGGAGAGATATTGTGATTATATTTACTTTTTTATCCTCAACGGCAACAAAAAGTGTGTTGACTAGAATAACACAAAGCAGCTGTACTTAACTGCTGAGGGACAGCGGTGATTCGCGCTGAATGTCAGCACAACAATATGCTCACAGTAACAATGTTGACACAGTGATATTTATTAAGTAATGTTTACCATGCCTCACTGTCTTAGTTAAGCAAGTTAGCATGCTAACACAAATCACAGCTGAGGCTGATGCTTTGTCTTTAGCTTTGCAGGTATTTGGTCATAAACCAAAGTATTGGACAAATTTAAATTTTGACTTGATGGTGGCGCTAGATGAAAAGTCAAGGGGTCAAAGTTATAACAATTCATCCTGTGGGGAACATGAATGTCTGCACCAAAATTTCATGACAATCCATCCAAAAGTTACTGACATATTTCAGTCTGAACCGTGTTGGAATGACCAGCAGACTGACATTGCTGCTAGCGTGGCCTCAAGATTCCTGCAATTCTCTGGAAGCCGTGAGATAATACATTTCATATTCAAATTTAACTGCCAAGTGATTCCATTAATAATTCTCAGGCTTGAACCCTTGGCTCTGCATCTAGGTGAATTAAATACATGTTTATTATGATGCCTGCCAAGATGTTAAAGACATTTAACTTTCAATGCCAATGGTCTGTTTGTGATCATATAATACACAATAGGGCAGACTGGAAAAATAATTTCATGACAAGGATATAACCCCGAGGTGGCAGCTTCATTACTTCTGTCCAAGGCTCATCTATTTTGATTTGTCTCACATGAATTCTGTATCATTTACCAGAGCCGTAGGCTTTTTTTTTTTTTTTTTTTAAAAGAACCATATGAACTTTTACGAAAGACAGCTACAGACCTTTTAACTCCCACTGTCAGGAATTGTTTATTTCAAGAATCCATTTATAGAGGGTTGTTTATTGATGCACAGCTACTCTACATCAACAACTTTCCAAGAGGCAAATTGAGTATGTTTTGAGCACGGAAAGCACATTTGGGTAACATAAGGTGATAGAAAATGTCAATTCATGTTAAGCCAATGGAGTAATCCAATAACAGGAACAAGTGAATAATGAAAAAAATCCACCATTTGTAAAATACTGTAACGCCAATACCCACAAAATCATTAATGACATAAAATCAAGACAGCATTCAGTACTTTCTGAAAGATGTTTTTCAACAACACTCAGCAAACTGAAAATATGAATCTCACTGAATCAGTACAATAAATGGATCAAAGGTTTACGGTGTGATATTTTGTCAAAAACACCTTGAAATTATCAATTTTGTTCTCATGATACAAAAAGAACGGTAATAAAACATCCCTTTCCCGTGTTATTGACATAGCATCAGCAAATTATATAATCACACTGAGAACTGCGTGTGGAACATTTCTCGTTGCCAAGTGTTTCCAGTAAATACTTGGCACGAGGCAGGCCGGGCATATATGTGCATGATGTTTAACAGGGTATTAAGACTTTCAACTCTTAATCATATTCTTGTCGCATCCTCACTGATGCTGATACTGATGCTCATGAACTACAGTACTTCACACACCTATGATTGTTTGCAGGTCCATCAAAAAGAAGTGAAAAAAGAAGGATGAAACAAGATAAACAAGAAATGAAAAACAAATACATAAAAAAAAGACCATAAATAGAGACAACATCTTCTCCTCTAGTGGGATCTAACTGGTTCCCACACCCATGTGGTGGGGTCAGTCACAGCTGGATGACGTAGTCCAGAGGGCTCCATATTCCCACGCTGTTCTGCATGTGATATGGAGCCACTGGGACTGTGGTGCAACCAAGCATGCCCACACACCCACACACACACTCACACACACACAAACATGGATAACAAGCATGGATGCCAGAAGACATACATGCACATTTAGAAAAATGCATACAAACATACTCAGACACTTTCCACATCTGGATAAAAAGCCACCAGCACTCATGACAGTATTGTATGTAATCATATGTGATGTAAACTGATGGACAGAAGTCAAGGTTCTCAATGTTCTCTTGATGGCTCATAACACTTTAAGATCCCTCCAGGCAGCCAGCTAGTTAGTCTGCCTCTGTTGACATTATGGTAATTCTCCAGCTGTGCTGAGGCCATCACAACACTGCTATTGTATCTGCACAGATATGGCCCCAGCTTGGAGATGCCATCGTCATCCACATCATCTTTTAAATCAAAGCCAAACAAACACGCACACACATTGCTTGTAAGAATCCAATATAGACAACAACTTCTTTTAACTTCAAATCTCCTGTGCTTGTTTATAAGAGTGACATAACACTACATATATTTTCTCAAATTAAAGAAGAATGACAGGTGTATTGGCACTTTTTCAGTGACACATGGACCTGATATTTGCCAGCTCATGCTGACCTTTGACCTTTCTGTAGAACAAGGCAGGAGGTTCACATCAGGTATTCATGGCAGAATATTAAATTAACTGATTTTTGTAAGAGCTCAGGCCATTGCAATTGGATGTTAAGAAATGTTGATTAGAAGATTGGCATAATATCCTAAATATACTGTGTGTATTTCCTTTAAAATTCACCCTATCCATAAATAACAACTAATTTCTAACAAATAATTCTTACACATTTTTCTCAAAGATTGCAGTTATCCTACAACCACAAACGTTCTGGATGGATGCCCAAGGTGGTGCATATAAACAAATGCATGCCCAGTTGCAGTGAACATATTTACCTTTAATTTCATCACACATACACACACACATGTGAACACTGCTTGCACACTGACCTTTGTCAGCCTCATCCTGCCACTGTCACTCCTCTCCACACTCCTTCTCTTCACAGATGTTTTTCTGACCACCGGCACTGGTTGCACCTCTTGCTCCCCGCACCAGTCCGAACTCAGGACGCAACCCATATAGGTGGACGGGTCCTGGACTTGGGGACTTTTTCCTCCTCCTCTCGCTCTCTCTCTCTCTCTCTCTTCTCTCCTTCTGTCCTCCCTCCTCTCTGTCCCTCTGTCCTCTTCCCCTCGTCCTCTAAACAGGCTCCAGCCCGGGCTCCTGGGCAGCTGTTTTTGTCAGCTGGAAAGGAGGAGAGGGAGGCCCTTCCCCTTTTCCTGGCTCTCGTTCAGCCTCGCTGTTACGGGGACAGAGGGGAGGATATACTCTCTCACTGCCTCCCCCCCTCCTCTCCTCTCTACGCACACTTTAAAAACACCTCTCTTTCCAACTCGGCTCCGCAGCAGTCACACATGTGGACTCCCCATTTTTCTGCCTCCCCCGCCCCCTCTCACTGCTCCTCTTTGTTTCACACCCCAACTTTCTTAAACTCACTTGGTTTCCCAACTTTACTTATTCCTTCACGTGACCCTTGGCTCAAATGCCGATGCTCAAGGATTCATCTTCCAGTCCAGTAAAGCTGTAGCCTGTCTTCACCCTTTTCTCTCCTTTTCGTCTTCTTTTGCAATCCTCCCATCCCAGGAACACGCCTCTGCCTTCCTTCTCCCTTTCCTCTTGCTTCTACCCGTCTACTAGGTTGCCTCACTCTTACATATACAATTACCTCTCTGTTCTCACCCCCACCCATCTCTCCTCCTCAGCTCCCCTCTGTTTCCTGCTTCCAGATACAGGCAGTCTCTCCTCGGCTCAGGCAACTCATTGTTGGTATTGTCTAGAAAACAACCAAGAAACCACAACAGTGACGGCAGCTGTTGGGATCCTTGGTAAGCCAGTGATTCAGACTGGACTGAGCCTCCCCTTGTTTACAATGCAACGGCCTGTAAACAAGGTCTCTTTCACCTAACATGTAACAAAGGGCTGTAAGCAGGAATGTCAGATGCATCCTCGTCATTGTTTAGATGATTTATGTCTTAATAGTGAAAGAAAAATGTCAAAATTTCAACACAATGAGTCTCCCTGCATTTTTAATATTGCTACAGGGTGTGAAAAATATTAGCATTACTCATGTTTCTTTCCCTCTTGGTCTCTTTGCTGTTGTTTATTTCTTCTCCCTTGAGTGTTTTGGCTGCTGCGCAAGAGCTCACAAGGCTTGGAAGAGTGAGACTGTACCCCTTAAAAGGCAAATTCTTGATGCTCCTCCAAAAGCCCCCCCCCCCCCTTCTTTGTATTTACTCTCTACATTCCCCCTTTCCTCTCATTTGTTTTCTTCTTTCTCTCGTTCTCTCTGTGTTTCCCTCTTCTTTCTTTTCTCTCTTCAGACGCAGAGCAGTGGTGAGGCAGTCTTGTTGTTGCAGGCATTTTGCCCCAGACAAGCCTTCCAGGTGTCCTTCCTTTCCTCCAGCCTCAGCCCCCCCTTCCTATATCCTACCATCCATCCATCCATCCATCCATCCTCCAACCTTCCCTCTACCCCAATTCCTTGTTTTTTTTTTTAAAAAAAAGTCCGCCTTCTAGTCGACGCCAACCCCTCCTTTTGCGTTCTCATGATTCCTCCCCTATATGTATGTCTCCGCTTTCAGGCAAGGTTTCAGACATGAGCTCAGGCTGCAGCCAGCGTTTACAACAAACCCCCCTCATGGTTTTACATGCCGTGAAATTAACTCCTTCTAATCAACTCAGGTCCCATCAGAATCCTAGTTTCGCATCTGGAAAATATGGAGACAGACAGGAGTTTAGTTTACAAAGACGGAGCAGTTAACTACTGCAAATTTCAAAGCCAGAAAGAAAGATCCAAATTTCATCTGATCAGAAAGTAGATTGTACTAATACTAAAACCATCTAATACTTGATCTTTTTTGGCATCTTCCATTGCAACATACTTGGCACTTGTTAGTAGACTTGGCAGAAATCACTTTAAGTCTGGATCTGGGAAGATTAATGACGGATCTCTGGAAGATGGGGTTTATTGATAAGGAGGAAAGGAGAGAGGGATAAAGGGAGAGAAAGGACACCGAGAAGAATTGAGAAAGACAAGATAAATCAAGGCCAAATATGGAGAAACAGAGAAAAAAGGAGGGGATTGTATTCTGAAGAAACAAATGCTGAAGCAACAAAGGAGTACAGAAATAGACACAGTTGTGATGATGTCAGGAATGACGCTACTCAAATCTTCTATAGGCCTTGTTCCATATCACAGCTTCTTTTCTCTGAGAATGAAAGCTCATATCTCAAGTTGATGACTTCCATCTACTCCAGTGGTTGTAAACATATGTTACACTTTCCCAAAGTTGTAAAACAGACTTCCACATTTCTTTGCGCTAAACAAACCTTTCTCACCCTCTCTTTGGCCCCTTCACTGTGTCCAAGCATCTGTATTCATGGTTCAGTCTTGAACTACTCATAACCTCACTGTATGTTTGTGTGTGTTAGTTAAATGTGCATGGCAAAAACATGCAGTAGTTCTTGAGCTGCAGACAAAGGACAGCCATGCCAAGGGTGTATGCACTGGTTAAACTTACATCTCATCAAGCACAAGACCCACAGGACAGAAAGGACAGGAGGATTATTGCAGGGCAACATATAGACAACCTGATATACTGTACTAATGGTTTATCGGAGCGGTGTTTTTCTGGGTTTGTTTTGGAGACTGTCTGACCCACAGTGGGCAAAAATACCTCAATGCTACTTTAACATTTTATGGAAAAGTCTGCTGTTTCTCTATGTCTTTCTCATTGTCAGCAAATCCAATTAAAAGAGACCAACACCAACAAAGAACTGCTCCTACTAACAAGTCTTGTCAGTGTAGTAAACCTGATATATCCTTATTCCTCTGTGCCATAGAGCTTCATTGTTGTCCAATAACTATTAAAAACACCTAAAAGAGTCCACATTGCTGCACTGGTTTGAAATGGTCTTTCTCTGTGATGAGCATGGGGACTGTAGCTTATATTGTGCCTGCTGCTGTAAGCATCAGATGTGTATTAATCTGCCACTGAAAAAAGTCAAACAAATCTACCATTTCCTTCTCTTTCAGTAACGTTTGCTAAAAAATACAGCGCCCAGCTTTTTTAAGAAATCATTTAGCTGCTTTTAAAACAATGAAACTATGTATTTATGAGCTGTTTTTACACATTTACATCTTTAGTAAGAACCAATGGACTGAGTGTAACAAACAGGGGAGTGAAGTTAGAAAGTGCTGAGAGACAAACCAGTGCATTAGCTTTTAGTTGTTAAAAATAAATATCACCAGCCTTGTCCTTTAAATCACATTTAATCCAAGCTGCGTGTGAATTAATCAGGATTTTAACTGGTTTTTGAACTAAAAGTAAAAAAAATATTAAGGTACATAATGGAAACAGTAAAAATTTATAGGATCAAGCTGGACTGGATAAAAAAATTTCACACCTGTGTTGCCCTCTGTGCCCAGTGGGCGCCACAGGCTCGTGAACAGAAAAGAATGAAAACAGGGTCTATAATAATTGGATGAAATAATAAATCATGTGGCTGTGAAACAAACTGAGAAATCACTGCTGAAAAATATGAAGGTGTGGTGTAGATGATCCTTTACATTTCATGGTCGGGAGGATATATCCTCATTTTTGTGATTGACGTCAGATTTGACACAGAGCACACTGAATACAAAAGCAGGAAACAGGGTCTAGGACTGAAGGGCTTCTAGCTTAGTCATCATGGAAAAGACTGAAGGAAATTGAAATAAAAGCCAAGCCTGGCTAGAAATCTGTCATACCCAAATCACCGTGATGATCCTGCAGATAGAAAATAGTGCCCAGTGCTGCTCTCTTTTTCCTCTGCTACATGAATCAACGGACTCAAACAGGAAACCAAGTAAAAATGGCCAATAAAAGTTTATAGCCGCTCACGCTTTAAATCTACAGTAGGTTACAGTAAAGTGATGGTATTCTGTTCTGTGAGGCCACAAACTCCCGCAGCAGTCAGGAGGATACTGCTATGTTAAAAAAAAACAACTGAGGTCAGACTGTTTAAATCTCTGTGTCAATTTCAACATAAACTTTGACCAGTGAAAGAGATTTTACAAATTCATCACTGAAAACTGTGTCTTAACTGCCAGTTTTCACACACCACTGTTTCCATCAGTGCCTCACATAAACTGGTTAACAAGGAAGAAACGAAGACTTCTCACGTCATCTGGTACAGTAAATAAGGCATCCCGCATGGTGTGACATACTGAATGCAATGACGGTCAATAGTTTCTGGGGTTTTTTTTGTGCATTTATCATCAACAACATGTCACAACATGCTGTGACATTGGATCTCTGACCATTGCTCAAACCTTTAAAAGTATACAGAGTTACTATCGCCCATAGTTTACAGCCTTAAAGGATTATAACAGTGCTGTAGTATGTTTTAGCACATTTACTACATATATACTTTTAAATTTCTTCAACCACTCTTTCAAGGCACATGTAGTGTTTTGGAATTTAGTTTTTCTGCGAGTCAGATGTTTCCATTCAGTTCTTTATGGTATATGCTTGATATCAATAATCTATTTTTACATAAACACATATCATTAGCATATTTTGAACATTGTTGCCTTTTCTGTTATAAGCTAATATTGGCCAGTAATATCGTCTGCTTCCACTAGCCTGACTGTCTGAAGGTATTAAAAAAAATCCCCCCAGCTGCACCTCCAAAGCTCCCCAATCATCTTGTATTATGTGTAGTGACCAGCAGATTATTCAGGAAGTTACTGTATACAGCCAAGACATAGTTCAGCACATTACCCCCAGTAAAACTAAACAAATGTTACATAACATGTTAATTATTTGAGGTGCTGGCACATGTTTTTTTTTTTTTTTTATACCTTTAAAGGAGGGGTTCACAGTTTTTCAAGTCTGTCTTAAAACAACAGTCAGGAGCCCAAATGAACATGGAAATAGGTTTTTCATGCTGTAATCATTCCTCCTGTTCATACTGTCTGTTAAAAGATCTCTTCATAATGCACTTACAATGTAAGTGATGAGGCCAAAATCCACAGTCCTCCTTCTGTGCAAAAATGTATTTAAAAATGTATCTGAAGCTAATATGAAGCTTTGTCATCCAAATGAGTCAAATCAAGTAGATATCTTTCAACGTTACAGTCTTTTTAGTGCCAAAGGCAAAAGGCTCTTTTTGTTAATATACTTCTACCGCAGCTCAACAGAGAAACACTGTCCAAGGAAACACAAAGAGGGAAATTGATGCTAAACAGACTGTAACAGTAGCAGATATCCACTTGATATGACTAACTCAGACTGCTGAAGCCTCACAAAAGCTTCGGATAAACTTTTAATTGCATTTGTGCACAAAATGTGGACACACTGTAGATTTTGGCCTCCATCACTTACATTGAAAGTACATTTGAAGGGGATCTTTTAACAGCCAGTATGAACAGGAGGAATGATTACAGTGCGGAAAACCTCTTTCAGTGGTCATACGGGCACCTGATTGTTGTTTTAAGACACACTTGAAAAATTGTGAGCCTATCCTTTAACAGAGACAGGCTAGTTGTTTCCAGTCTTTGTGCTAAACTAACTGCGTGTTGGTTGTAGCTTCATATAGGCCTATAAAGATAAATCATAAGAGTAATATCTTCTCATCTAACTGTCAGCAAGAAAGTGAATAAGCGTATTTCCCAAAATATCTAACTGTTGTTCTTTGGTTGTCACTAAAACACAAAATCCTAACTTTAAAGCATGGCTAGACACCAAATAATTTCTTTGTAGAGGGTTGTGTGGAATAACAGAAGCTCAACATACAATCCCCATACTTCAAGGGTTGTAATCAGTACATAATTTCTGGGTAAAAATGATAATTACTTCTGTTTCTAGAACACAGTGGCAATGACAGTTGTTTCTTTTTTTGGAGATGGCATTCTGACATGAATTAGGCAGGAACCTGCTGACGCTGAATCTCAGTGGATTGGCCACAACACTGGAAACAGAGAGGAGAGGCTGGGAAAATGTCTTTGTGCTTACAGTGGATCTAAGTGCAGGCAGCTGTTCTATTAAAGACCAGTTCTCTCTCCTCGCTTTTAATCACTCAAACTAAAAAGAAAGGATAACATGGTAGCAGAGAAATTGTCCAAGGTTTGATATGAAATCAATTATTAGTTACAGCTTTAAATATCAGTAAAAATGTGTATGAAAAAGTCTAGAAACAATGTTTTAAAATCACTCTGCAAGTGATTTTTACTGCGGTATTTTTTTTTTATGAGATATCTTGGTACATGGCATTGGAGCCACAGGCCTGCATAAACTTTAAGGGGCTACAGTCTGCTACATGGTTAACTTCACCATGGTTTTAAGATGTGATTTTTTTCTGGGTGACATTGAAGTAATTTGCACAAAGTGACTGAAATATGTCCCTTTCCTTCAGTGGATACGTAAGTAATAAATTCCTCACATTCATTTTGGTTAATCTGGGCCACTTGAAAACAGGCTCATGATGAGCTGATCAAGAGAAATTCTAAAAACTCCCATGACTGTCTAGTGGTGCGAGAAACATATTGAGGATCTTATGAACACTATGGATAATCAGGGAATGTTGGACCATATGTTGTTGGATAAAATGTATCTCTAATTAAATTTCTGCAAAATAATACCAGGCTTATGTTGACATCATAGGTAGTCTATTACCTTTTATAGTTTACAAAATGTCTTTAATAAGTGATTCACAGTTTAGGTGATTAAAACAAAAAACAAAAAGTGGTTTGTATATATCAGAAAGCCTATTGTGCCCTCTTGTGGTTAAACTGAGACATTGTTTTACATGCATAATTGCTGGAGATGGGCCGTGTAGTCATGAAAAGTCGCCCCCTCTTCTAATTACTTAAGTTTGTACGTTTGTGTGGATAAAGTATGAGTTTCCTCATCCTTAACCAAGGTGTGTCCTCCTGTAGGTGTTCATGTTGTAATTTGATATTCCGTTTTCCATGAAGCTACTAGCTACTTAATTGATAAGCTAATGAGAGCTGTTGCTAGCGCGAGCTGTCGGCATTTCTTTGATCTTGATGTGACGCAGTTTTTATTTCTCCACTTGGAACAAATTGCACTTAAAATCTTTCCCATTTGAGGTCCCTCCCAGGATTAAATTGGGATTTGTTATGTGGGGGCGGGAGGAGGCCATGAGTGCATATGTGTGTGTGTGCATACTGTTGGCAATGTGCAAAACTACAGCTGTTGACAGTAAAATCTTTCTGTAAGTGCACTCCCCTGTGTATCTGTATCAAATAAGAATGGTTGTTGCCACTAAAGGAGATTATAATTATAACAGAAGTCTTTTTGAGAGTTACATTAACTGGTATTAATTTACATTTTACAATATTATATACACAGGCTGCCAACACCTTTTCAATTTTCCAAACCTTTCCATGAAATTCCATAAAATTTCAACCACCATTTCCTCGCAATCTTGCTAACCATAATCTATAGATAGGAAAAATGGAGAGGCAACTACATGTGTACTCACTGAAGACACATTATCCTAACTAGTTAGATAGAAGAAGAGAATTTTAACTTCCAAATCAATACTACAGTGGAAACGATAGGCTAATATTACAGTTAATTCCATCATAGAGAACACAATCAAACTAATAAAGTATCAGTAAGACCAGCATCAGATCCCAGATGGGCTGATATGGAGAAGCCTGTGTGGTAGTGAATCTTTGTCTACATATTATATGGTCTGAAGACCTTCTGGTAGCTACCCACTTCCTGACATTTTGTGGCATCCCAAGAGGTAAGAGGAGGTCCAACAATTTCAATAAACATTAGAGACATTTCCAAGAAACCTCTCACACTCTGCACTGCTCACAGCAATGGTTCCCACTGCATGTTTAAGTTTCATAAGGGACTTGTGCATTGATACACTGGCATTCTCCTTAAATCCCTATAACTCTGCTTAACACCAGAGAATCCTATTTTCAAAAGACTGCATATAGCTCTTAATCTTCCCCATCAAATTTGATTTGATTTGACACATTAATGATAGAGGGCTTGGCCGTGTGTTTTTATTCAACACATTCACTTTGTGAAAGAGTGGTTCCTCTTTACTTGTGACCATTCTTGTTTGCATGTTTTTGCATAGCGCTTCATAGAACATTCTGGGATCTATTACCCTCTGCCTGCTGTCACTCTGTAGTGTTATGCCTTCAAAGGAACCTTGTTGCACAGCCTCACATGCAGTTTTACAGAATGGACCACTGTCTGGGTTCCTGTTCATGGTATTGAAAACATCTAGCCGCCTTTTTTATCAGATTGACTGATTGACACAGTCTAATGTCTCTGGACTGCAGAGATTCAAACAGCTTTTTAAGCTCCTCATGCGCGTCCATCATCAGCCCAAGGTTTTTAACAAAAGCAACTGAACTCAACTTTGCTGCTAGCCCCTCATACATACATCTTTCACTTGAATTTCAGTTCACATCTTTACTTACAGCTGTGAGGTGATTGTAGAGTGCAGAAAACATTGTCCAAACAGCATTTACAGTTTTGAAAGATGAAGCCCCCCAACTTATTCCTGAGACTTGACCAATCCCTCTCAAACATACACCTACTTCAGAGACTACAGCATCAAATTCTCTTAAGGTGTTTGGTGACTGATTATACAGACAGTATAACTTGTCAAGAAAAGCTGTGAAGTGGTTCGTCTCTGTGCAGTGTTTGACTGCATATGATACACTCCAACTCCAACCTATGGTTCAGACCATGCCAGCCAATGAGGCCTAATAACTTACTTTTCAGTTCTGAGTACACTCCTTTTTATTTGCTTACCATTTATTTGCATACCAACTGCGCAGAATCCCACCAGACATTCTTTAAGAAACACATTATCAAGGCCATTTTTGAGCATCCAGTTTAGTAGTTCAGTACTGATTCAATCTGTGGTTGTATTCTCTCGCTCAAGAAGATCTAAGAAGAAGGTCAACTACTCTGAGCAATCAACTGACATTATGAGGTACACAATAAGACAAGACTTTTTGCTTAACAAGGTGCTTTCATCCACAATAACAGTGAGCAGGCCACTCTGACCCCTGGGACACACTGGATGCGTGAGCAGGGCGTGTGCGTTGCGGAACCTCTTGCTTTTCATTTCGGCGCCCATGTTAACAGGTTAGAGCGGCCACACTGCCCGCGTGAGACGCGCGTGGATTCATCTAGAGATTCGAGGTCTCGCCTACGCCTGGGACACACTGGATGCGTGAGCGGTGCGTGTGTGTCGCTGAACTGCTGCGTCTCTCACGCTTGCAGAGTCCACACTAGAAGCGTGTCTGCTGCGGTGCTTCTGCCACTGGTAGCCCTATCGCCTGACGAGAAAGATAGGGCTGCCAGTGGCAGAAGCGCTGCAGGTAGGTTGAAGCTAAAATTTCAGCTTGCGTTTTAAGAAAGCTTGACTCTAGAGCTTTCTCATCTTGTCTTTTCAGTATGTCTTCAGCTGATTTGTTACTATGTGAGACACCCTACAGTTCTGCCATTGGCTAGAGAATGTGTACCGTAGTTTTCCTGCTGTCATTGCCCCAAGTGACCCCGCTTCCCTGCATGATTTGTATCCCATTTTTTTATTTTTCACTATAAGAAATGGGTAAGTCTTGATGAAATATTTAAATTGATTTCTATTCCAGCAGTCAGGTAAGTTCCCACTTGCTGCTCCTACACTGCTCCCCTCTCCTGCTCCTCTCTCCTGTGCAAGCTCTTCTGCTCTGCTCTCATCACCTGCCCTGTTCTGCTCAACTCTGCATTTAAATGACAAATGGAATTGACAAAGGAAAAGGAAAACCCTCATATTAAGTGAAAGTGCTGATGGCATGACATGATGATGACAAATCTTACAACAGATTGAAAATGCACAAAGGGACAATAAATTTGAACTAGCTTGGCCATTCAATTTGGTACTTTTATATCAAGAAATGAAATCATGATTGGATTACCTGGTGAACATATTACAAAAGGTACAAATGGCTTTGGCACATGTGCCTAGCTAAGCTAGATCAGTATGATGTCTGAAGTACCTTTTGAAGAAGTCTGTAAGCTTCCTCCTCTTTGCTTCACTCATTTCTACATGCAATTTTAACCTATGAAACTTCAAAGTTTCAAGGAAATACATTTACGCATCATACACACAATATGTAAGTGATAATAGGAGAGTAAAAAGCTTAATAAACTAAAATTAAACAAAGCTTTGTTCCTATGAGGGGCAAGACAAGGACCACAAGCTAGTTCCCTTTCATAAATTAATGTTATAGCTAGGAAAAGGTCAAACTAGCCTGCATTACCTAGCCATGGTGTAATTTGAGTTGCTCTGATATTCTGCTCAAACTACGGTTGTCCTGACACTGCTGAGAGATTTCAGTATGTGCGAGCTTGCTTGACAGTTTAACTCAAACTAGAGCTTGCCAGCTAACTTAATGGAACAGTTAGTTACCAAAGATTGGAGGCAACCTGCTTAAACTATTTTGTTAAAGTTATAGTATCATTTTGTAAAATCGAAATAGCAGAATATCAGAGCAATTTACATTCTGTTATTAAGGTCGGTTTCTGACCTATTTTTCTGCCTACCTTGCCATCCACCTATCACTCTGCCATCTGTTCTGTCTAACTGACAGACAAGTGACAGAGGTTGCTCATCTGCTTGGTAGCTTTTAAGGAAACTCATTGACAGAAAAAAGTGAAACCCTGCGAAAGTTCTGATGTTCACAAGTTCTTACATCACCTGATTTAGGCCTATGTTCTCTACAGCTATGAAGAAAACATGTTTTAGTCATCGTTTGTATTATTAAGACAGAGAAAAGTGTAAAATATATACATTGTTGAAGATGTGCAAAGCTAAGTGTCCCCTGATGACATAGAAGAACATAGGCCTATGTGCCATATTATAGGATAAATGACCAATTGAGATAATAATCGTCAAAATAACCAATAATAATAATTATTATTAATTAATAATTAAAAATATTATTAATTATTATTATTATTTTTTGCAGCACCAAAACTCCATCTGCTTAGAAAAATCATTGAGAGACTCCAGAATAGCTACTAAATGGACCTTGTAGTGAGACTTTTCTGTTTCCAAGGTGAAGAATGAACTTTAGTGAATCAGATTTGAACTTGTGCATTTGTACAACAGTTGAAGAAAGTATGTATACAGTACCTACCTATGTACTCTACAGTGTATGCTGAGACCACATCATCATCACATCAGGAAGTGTACTACAGTGGCATCTTGTGGTTGAACTCAACATCCTGATGATACAGCCATGTTAAACATTTTTACTCAAACATCACTAGGGAGCAGTGCAGGCAAAGAAATAAGCTGGAAGAAACCTGAGAGTTATTTCACTCATGCTGCCTATTTCATCAGATTTCTTTGTCTGAACCTCTGTTCTCAATTTACTGTAGTCTCTACTGTAGCAGTTCATTATGCCACGATAATTATTATTGACCAAGAATTTCATTTTCTGAAAATATCTTCACCTTTCAGCAACAGGAGTGTCGGTCTCCTGCTTAATACTTTCTTTAATGCATCTTGAACTATTAAATTTACAGGCGACATGTATTACATAATAATAAGTCATATTATTACATTATTCTTAAAACTATTTCTTTTATTATACGACTGAATGAGTGAAAGTTTGAATGAGTAATTATGTTCTGTGGATTTATTGTACCATGTGACTGAAGTGATACTGGACTAAGGTAAGGTGTCACAGGACTGCCAGGTTCATTTCACATCCAACTGGTTCAATGACTAGTCTGTTTTGCCCAAAACCTAACCATAATACTCTTGGCAACGGGTTTTGCATGGTTCCTAAAGGACAAGTTGTGTATTGTGCACATGCAAATGCATGTCTGAATGGGGAAGTCTATAAAATTCTGTTTATAGGGGCTAATTCTGTGTGGAGATGAGGGTAAACCTGAAAGAGGACAAGAGAGAGAAGAAAAGAACACCAGCTATGGAGGATTTTCTTACTCCTTCACAGATTTTTCCTTCTGGTCATCAAAACCAAAGCCTGAAACTCTTGGTAACTCCCAAACAGTTCAATCATTGTTTTGACAACAGTGGCACCCCCACACATTCCAGCAGTAGCTGCTGGATCTGAACTCCTTTAGAGTTGTCAGTTTGAAATGGTTTTTATTAATGTATTACCCCGGAAAAAAACGTTTTTTTAATGTGACCTGACATTGTTTGGTGATAACTCCTAGACTTATCAGTTTCAATTTGGCTAGTCATTCACTGGTCTTGTCATTGGCAAAATAAGAAAGGAAAGGGAAGTTAATTCAATGATAACAGAGAAATGTTACTATATTGTGAAAGAAATTCATCGTTTACCCTGATGTGTTTTTAGACTGTTTGGATAGACGGGGCAGTCCCATGTACAGTTTTTTTTATTCCAAAACTTAAAATAAGAAAGCAAAGGGAAGTTAATTCAATGATGACAGAGAAATGTTACTATATTGTGAAAGAAATTCATTATTTACCCTGATGTGTTTTTGGACTGTTTGGACAGACAGGGCAGTCCCATGTACAGTTTACTTCCCATTCATTTTCCATTGTCATGACAACCACTGAAAACACAACTGTCTGTCAGTTACTTGTCAGTGCTAGACAGGAAGTAAGTATTAGTAAGTATTCTAAGGGGTTTTCACATTTGTGTGTGTGAGAGGGAGAGGGAAGGAGAGAGAGAAAGCTCTGACACTAATATAGATGAAATGTGTTTTAATAGCTTCAGACAAACTCATTAGTTAGTCTGACAATGCTGTGATTTATACCACACATAAGGAGCTTTTATGGTGCTTGATAGCTCTCCAATTATTAGACTGGTGGTACAATGTCCATAGCCAGTTCTTGGCCCTGTGTCTAAAGCTTTAGTTAAGGTTTCTAGTGATAAATGACACTTTTTAAGTGCTGCAATAATTAAAAAGATAGTCAAGTGTCAGCCCTTTTTATATCAATTAATATAATATATTAATAATACCAATAAAGATAATGAGAGATGGTATCAACTCTTTGTACAGTTCCCTCTACTGATTGTGAAAGCTAAGGACACAGTCTATTATTTGTTGGCATATACTGAACATATATAATTGTATAGACATGTTTGCCATAGTTTATTCTGTATCTGGCCAATTTAGAGTTTTTAATTCATTACAGAGATGCTTCTTCCCGTGTCTTTACCCCACATCTGCTAGTAAGCCGTTAGGCCTAAAAACACATGGAGCTTGGAAAGGAGATGGGTAGACATAAATTACTGTGCTTTGAATAGACTTTGTATGCGTGTGTGTTTGTGTATGTATGTGTGTGTGTGTGTGTGTTAGTGTGTGTGTGTGTGTGTATTGGCTATGTGTCTACCATTTCCGTGGAAAATTTCCCAGAGTGGTTTTGACTCTGTCACTTTTTCCTGTGCTGTTTTTTTTATTCCAAAACTTAACTTAAGCAGAGGCCTGTCATGTGGTGACACAATTCCAGAAACGTCATTCAGACTAAGCTAGACAAAACTAAAGGTTAAAGCCTTCTTTCAGAGTAATACTAATTAAAATGCATTAGTGACAAAGCTTCAATCATCGCCTTCCAATTGAACTCTAGACTGACACTTTCAACAGCATCTCATAATTAGTCTTATATCGAACCTATTAAGTTTACATCATCAGCTCATCTGTATTTAGAATGCACATAAAAGCTACACAATAAGTTACATTGTATGATACCTGGTCTAATGATGATGGGATGAATGTTGATGAATGGTTGAAGGAAGTGCAACAGCTGTCCTCCCTCAGTGTTCGCGCTTAGTAAATACACCTCTGCAATACTAATACTAATACTAATACTAATGCATTTTTGTTAAAGCTATAATATGTAACTATTCTGCATTAAAATGTCTAAAAACAACTAGACCAATGTTATATATTTTGTTGAGTTGTGTACTTACATTGTCCCAAATGTTTCCAACAATTTTCAAACCCAGAGAAATACGTAATTTTAATCAAAGTAACAGTCCGTTTCATTTGGTCGCCTGTCAATGGTGTCATATCCCCTCTACAAAAGAGTATATGTGCACAAGATGTATGCACAAGATGATACGTTGTGATTGTCCGACAGTAAGTGTCATAAATGGACTTTTATTCAGTTTTAAGCCACATTTTTACGATAAACTTTTTAGATTTTGGTCGTTTATAATTATATCTTTTCACCAGATTAAGGATTTTAGTGAATCTTAGTTTAGTTGGGATTTTAGTTCGACATCTAGATCTTAAGTTATCAGAGAAACAAGCTGAGCAAACATCAGCGCAACTCAGCTCACACAGAGCCCCTACCGGATGTCCTCTGCCCATTAAACAGCATCAGAGACACACTGATTTTTTTTAACGTGAAACTACTTTATTCACTGTTTTTACCGGTTTGAATCACTGGGTCTGTTTGTTCTGGAGAGGAGGAGACCTCTGTGGATAATTCGGCTTCCAATAAAAACATCCTGAACGATGAACACTGAAGCAATCCTAACCGTGAGAATCTTGTTGTTTAACAATGAAGACAACAACTCCCATGATCCCATGCTACATCACAACGTCATCAAACTCTGTCTTTTGTTATTGTTTTGATTGAGAGACCCCAGGTGGCAGATAGTACACATTGTGTGTTTACCGCTGCACTAATCAATATTTTATTGTATTATATAATATATATAATATATATAACACATATATATATGTGTTATGTGAGAGGGTTTGCGATCGACCAACAGGGAAATTGTCATCCAACTTGGTAGTTTTCCCTCAACTCTACAAGGTGTTTTAATGTGTTCCAGATCATTGTTTTGGGGTCACGCCACAACTTTACTGTTGTTATTCACTCTCACCACTCAGCTGATTTCAGCAAAAAACAAACGAAAAAACTCCCTGTGCACTTCCTGCTCAGCACCAAACAATAGACAAAGTTAGCGACTAGCTAGTTAACACAGAGCTTTTAGCAGCTAAGGATATGGATATTTCCCCTAAGGAAATACCCATATCCTCGAGACAAAGACAGAGTTTAAAGGAGAGTGTATACTAGACTAACATTAGGTGGGTGGCCAGAAACCCACACTATTGCCAGACAAAAATGGCAAATAAAATATGGTTAACGTATAGTTAGGTTTAGGAAACTTAAAACTTAAGTTAAAGTTAAGGTTGGGAATAGTTCATGGTTATGGCTAATAAAAAGGAAAATGTCAAATGCTATGGACTTGGATGGGACACAAACTCAGTTCTTCAGCATGAAAACCAAAAACGCTAGACTGCATCCACCATCCCACCCTCCACACCCTTACTGTACTTAATATAAAGTAATACAAAAAATAATATAAAATACATAAAGTGCACAATACTTCTTGCATTTGCACAGAATGTTGGCATCTGATATAAATCATGAGATGCAGACTTGTCCAATATGGACGTAATTCCTAGGGATACTGAGTTATCAGAAACACAAATTAAAGCTAATGTTGCTCTATGTTTGCTGGATGTGTACCTGTAGATTGTTTGCTAACACGTTTGCCATAACAAATTCATACAGTGATAATATTTCAAAACTGGATTCTGCTCCAGCACTGACTGACTGCAAATTGGCAACATGGCTTGATTTGAGTAAGATTACTGTGCGGTTCCTGGCAGGGTGATCCCTTAGATTCCTCAGCATGGAGACATGCAGAAAGACTCTTTGCTGAACTTGAACTGAAGGGCTTTCAGAAATTGAGATTCACCCAACCACATTACCCCCTCTAGGCAAGCCAGGCTGTGCTCTGGCCAAGCAGTGAAAGAACTATATTGTCTGCATCCTTTTACGGCACATTCAGAACAAGTGAATCAGCTAAATTGTTCCAAAGTTTTGAATATTTTGGTATTTGAGTTTGGTCGGAAGGATACAATATGATCTTTGAAATATTTGGTTTATAGTATATATAGTCAAAGTGAAATAAACACTTATAATTTAGCACCTGGAGGACTCTTAATGCCATGCTTGTAATCCACTTGGACAACTTCCTGATGTGATGGTAGAATTCATGTGTGTATATAGAGTAAGACTTTTATACCTGCAGGTATCCAACATCACATAAACAAAAAGACAAAAACAGGTATTCATTAGTTTTGCAGTTGTAAATAGTAAGTGTATAAATGCAAGAATATGAGTTACTGTGAGCTCTGATGGGATCACAAAGAAAATGATTAAAGTAATGACTTGGCTGCTGCACAATGGGAGGAGATGATGTCATACTTGACCTGACTGGTTACATAGAAGTTTGCTTTGAATCATATCAGCTAACACTGGGTTAAATAAGGATACAAGGCCAATATAGCTGCTCAAAATAATGTCCTTGGCTTATTTCTTGCCAACAGTTGGATGAGAAAATACTAAAAAAGCTAAGTCCACATGCTCTGACAGCCTTGTCATAACACTGATTGTAGCTTTACAGTGATTCCCTGCAGAGGTGCAACTTGTTTATGTTTTCAATACGCATCACATGAAGCGGTCAAGTGAAAGGCTTACGATGGCGCTAAGTCATTTTAATTAACAGCATAATTACATCTTCCCTTATCTCAACACTTTCTCAAACTCCCTCGTCTCTCCCGTACCTGCCTTCCTCCCCCATTCTCTGCTTTTATTCACACACTTGGCAAGCAAACAGGTCTCATGAGGTTTTCCAGAGGTCCAGCTCACGGAAATGTCAGTTTGGTACATATTCTGCTTGAAGTAAAGAAAGACAAGAATCAGAAAGGAGGAATTAGATGTCCCATTTATTGCCTTGAATATTTTTATGCCTGATTTGAGTCTAATACCGATCATTCCGGACTACCCTGAGTTCAAGTTCAAAGATCAAGTCAAAAGTGGTAAGTTTATATATTTGTGAAGCTGATGTCATTGCCAGGTTTATGGATGACATCACCTGTGGACACACACATACCGTGTGAACCCTTCTTGTCAAGGAAAGCTTGTGGGATTATAGTATCATGCAGTGATGTCATTGGGAGGAAGGTGCTGGGTTATACAAACTGACATCATTATTTTGGAAGGATTTCCTTAACATTCTTGTTATTATTTCATTAGGTGACAAACCAACACCCTCTTTGAGACAGGTATACGTCATGCAATCCAATTTTATTACCTGTGGGTACAGTACAGTATTTTCTTTTCATCTAAATCCTTCATTTGTTGACATGAGATACAGTAGTAAGACCCAACTGCTTTTGTTTGATAGCCTGCATTTATTTGACATGTCAGTATGTTGTCTGACATGCCCAGGCTTTGGTCAGGGCTTCATCTTTGCTGTTATGTCTGGAGACAGCAGACAGTGATCTCAGTTTAAGGTTGGGCCGGCATTATCCTGCTCTCACTCTCTGAGATTGGGTAGGATTGTCAGTTTGAATTTGGGTGAGGTCCCATTAGATTGTGTGTGTCTTGGGTTTAGATAAATGTCCTTTTGTCTTCACAATTCATGGGATAAAGGACCACCGTGAGTGCCAATTTTGGGATTCGTGGGGTTTCCAGGTAGAAGAGGCTGGTTTAAAAGAAATCCTCCAGATAATCTTGTCCAGTAGCATAGATGAATGGGAGAATCACAAGACATGATGGTAACATCGGTAGATATAAATAAAACAACAATGTAGAATGAGGCGAGAGGCCGGGGTATAAAATGGGTCCTCACTCTTATACTGTGGTTCAAGTAAAGATGGGCAGCAGGCAGCTGTTTGCAGTGAAAAAGCTCTGATAAACCCACCGTACACTACTTGCCCAGCACCAAACAGCAGACAACATCAGCAACTAAAGCTGGTGAACATAGTGGAGCATTTAGCTGCTACTAGCTGCTTACACTCACCACACAACTCCAAATAAATGATAATCTTGCTTACCATCAACTTATGTGTAAACAGGCCACTGTTTGCTAATGCGTTCGCAGCATACAACTTTATAAGGTGATAATAAGTCAGAATTGTGTTTACAGCTTGTTGCTCTGCTCCCAATTACTGCAGGTTTAGGCTTCAGCATGCTAACTTGCAGCAATGACAATCCTACAGTAACATGCTGATCTTAAGCAGGGTTTTTGCAAGTTAGCATGCTAACATTTGCACCAACATTTGCTCTATTTACCACTAAACATATTAATGTCAATCCATCCAATTGTTGTCGAGATACAATTTTTCACTCTGAATTAAATGTGGCGCAAGATAAAAAGTAAGATCTGGATTCATCCTTTGGGGGCCATGAATGTCTATATAAAATGTCATGTCAGTCCATCCAATATCGAGATAATTCAGTCTAAAAGTAGTGTTCTGACTGACCAATCAACCAACATTGCCATCCCTAGACCAGGCAACATTACTATGATGAGTAGAAAAATATTTTTTCTTCTTCCCCTTCATTTTGATTGTGCGTCATACATCTGGTTCTGGTTTTTGGATTTTGGTGGCTTGAAATGGATCAGGTTATCTGTTATCACTGTGCATTGAACCATGAAAGTTTAAATATTAATGCGGTCATATCTGTTTGAGTCACATTTTGCGTCAGAAGCGAACTAAATACGATATTACTCCTTTCACACTCTCCCAGTGGGAAGCGCTTCTAAGTGGCACTCTCCTCTCTGCTCTTATAAGGATGGCTTGTTGTGAAGTTAGGCAGCCTAAATTGAACACAGTGGAGGATGAAGAGCTGTGGCTATGCAGAGGTGAGCCAACTCCCCGGAGGCACACCAGATTAGGCAAAGTCAGGACAAAACATTGAGGGGTCGACCTAGTCGGCTGCCTTTACAATGAGATCACTCCGGGAGTCTCCCTTACATAGTCTCAGCTTTTTCTGTGTCCAGAAGCACAAGTTGGCCCCAAAGACCACAGGAGGACCAGAGCGCTCTTTAGCCTGCTTACGTAAGAACACAGTATCTGGGCCAAGACTGAAAGTTTGATGCTCTTTAAGAAACTGTAATCAAGCTGTCTACTAGCATTTTGTATTAATTTTCTCTTGCTCTGCCTCAAGCTCTCACACTCTTTCAAAGTTGTTCCTCTTCATATTAAGGACTTGTTTGCACAATGTAATTAAAGAGAACATTGACCAGAGGAAAAGGTTGGCGCCTGGTTTGGTTGTTACCTCAGCTAAGGCCATAACTCTTATATGTTAATGCTATATTTGTCATATCAAGGTAATTGCCAGGGTTTGTAAATGTTTAACTGTTTTCTGTTCCCACATACCTGTCAGGTGGTTAATAATTACACGACCTGTGTTTAAGTGCTCCAAAAGGTCTCATCATTTACCTAGTTGCTGTCAAAGGTCACAAGCTCACATATACACGCATAATTGCTGTTACCTCCCATCCCATCCTGTCCCATCCTGTCTTCCTCATTTGTTGCAATTTTTTCCAAGTGTCCTATGTTAACCTTTAGCAGAGTTTTGCAACAGTCCAACTCCATGTGGGTGAGAGATAAGGGCTGGATTCCCAGTAGCAGCGAGCACTGAAAGGCCTTTTTTGGTCATATCACAGTAATCCGAGGCCAAATAAGCCAGCTGCTGGGAAGAACTCTGTAGACTCAGCACTGAGCTTCATTACTGCTGCTTGACCTACCACTGGCAAAATTCATCAGCATGCATGTCTGAGAGGGGTTGTTTTGGAGATTTGGATTAAGGAAATAGTTTAGATCCCGATGATTAAATGAAGATTTATAAAACAGTAGACTTTCTTTCTCCAGGGCATGACATCAGAAGAATTTTATTTGCTTTCTTGTGGGTTGTGTAATGACCAGACTTTTGTAGTTACACAGACACAAGGGGGAGTGAAGTGCAAATATTGACCAAATGAGGGATAGCTACGTAAACTGGCTTTGGAGTGATGGGTCCCATTATTACCATATCAACTGCCTCTCATCTATTTCAGAAATGAAAGTTATGTCAGAGTGGGAAAAGTGCGCTGTCCTGTAGCACTTGTTAAAATCCAGCAGCACATCCGGTATGGCACTAACAGATAAAAGGAGCAGATTGTGGCACTTCCTGCCTATTAGTCATTGCTAAAAGTGTTTCCTTGGGGAAAACACTTCCTCTGGAGAGGATGTGTTAAAGAATAGGGGAATGGGTCGACGTTTACCACAAGATGCTGGTAGATGGTTATTCCTGACCCAGCTGAAGTAGTTCAAATTACAAAAAAAGTACAATCTCACATTCTATTTTCCATAATTTTGGAGAAACTGGTTCGAGGTAACCTGTATGTTTGTGTCTACCTCAGGAGTTAAGAAGCTGTCCCGCATGACTGGCCTGCAAAGGACTGTGAAGGTTTTGTCACTCCCCCCGCTCTGTGAGGTAATAGGGAGGTGTCGATGTGATGACAGACACTGGCTGGCCTCTGTCGACTGTCATGTAAACGTTGACTGTCATGCACAATTGGCTACAAATGCAGACACAAAAAGATCAGATACGTCACACACACATCCACTTGAATAGATTCTGTTGCATTTACAAATATCAAGGATTCATTGGAAAACAGATTCAAAAGAAAAAGAAAAAGAAAAAAATGGCTCTTCATATGCGGTCCAGCTGTCAGACATGTGAGCTTTCTCCACGCAACAAAACCAAACAAACCCCAAAAGTCATGATTTGCTGCAATGTTTAGCATACAATTTGACAGTTTCTTCCTGTCAGCATGTTACCATGGCAACTGAGTAAACACAGCGCAACAGGATCCCTGAATGAACCCAACCTTCGACCTACAAACGTACCACCAGCCAGTGAGATTAATTGCTGCTTGTTCTTTCTCTGTTTTTGAGCTTGTTGCCACTCACTAGACACCCAACCCCCCTCCAAACATCCTGGTAAACCATGATGTCAGGTGAACATCCTGTGGCTTTTTCTTCTATGAGAATATATGGGCAAGTAAAAGGTTTCAAGGAGAATACCTCTTCGTGAAAGGAATGCTTGTTTGTGGTTTTTTAAGACCAAGGATTTTCACAAAGAACAACAAATAACAAACTCTTCTGAGTGCTTTAAAGGGGGGATGGAATGCCAAATCTACTCTCTAATCTCTCTTGACCACCAACAGCCTCATAATGTAGCTCAGGCCTCCTGTGTGCTTTGACAAACTGACATGGGAACTGACTGCTGTTTTTCTGCTGGGTAGCTGTGTGACTATCCTACTTGTCTTTAGACCTTAGTATACTGTGACACTGGGATCTGCATATACAGTAGATACTGTATATTTGTTTTTCAGCAGTTGTTTTACATATATTTTCATACCTACGTGCCTGTATATAATAGCTATCTTCTTATCTCCGTGTAGCTTGTTACAGTGTATACAGTAGCCTATGTTTAGCTTTTTTAACCACACCAGAGGTGTGGCTCTAGAGATGGCAGTGTTGGTCTGTCTGATGGTCTGTTGGTCCATAACTTTGGTCCACAATGAAATAGCTCGACAACTTTTGAATGGATTACCATGAAATTGTGTTTATTCATAATCCCCAAAGGACAAATCCTACTGACTTTGGTGATCCTCTGACTTTTCATCTAGCCTCACCATGAGGTTAATGTTTGTGATTTCGACTCAAACGTCTCCACAACTTGGATGGATTGGCGTGATGTATGGTACAGACATTCATGTTCCCACAGTTTGAATTGTAAGAACTTTGGCGGTCTTGTTTCGGTGCAGTATTTGCATCTTAATGTAAATTTGTTATCGATGCGGTGTGTAAGTATCGAAAGCTACTGATAACTGGAGTGAAATTTGTTTTATATGTTATCTTAATTGGCCTGAAAAAATGTGTAGAAGTTTTTCGTCTTTCAGTCAGCAATGTTTGACAGAGAGCAACAGAATAGAATGACATAAAGTCTGTGGAATGTTGGATTTAAACATTGGATCATGAAAATCCCTTTAAAGTTGCAACCTGCTGCTGTATAACAGGTAGAAAAGAAAAATCCCTTAAGGTGCATTCAGACCGTAACTGAACCAGGGATTGACATATGAAACACGGAGGTCTGTCTTAAAACATCACTCAGGTGTCCATATGTGAACAGTGAAAGAGGTTTTCCTCACTGTAATCATTCCTCCTCCTGTTCATACTGGCTATTAAAGATCCCCTTCAAATGTGCTTTCAATGTAAGTGATGGGGGCCAAAATCCACACAATGTGTCCACACAGTCATTTTGTTCAAAAATGCATTTAAAAGTTTATCTGAATCTTATATGAGGCTTCAGCAGTCTGAGTTAATCATATCAAGTGGGTATCTGCCACAGTCTTTTTAGCATCAAATTCCCTCTTTCTGTTTCCTCGGACAGTGTTTCCCTGTTAAGCTGCAGTGGAAGTATAGTAATAAAAAGAGGGACACTGGTTTTAAAAAGACTGTAATGTTGAAAGACATCTACTTGATTTGACTCATTTGGACGGCTGAAGCTTCATATTAGCTTCAGATAAACTTTTAAATACATTTTTTGCACAGAAGGAGGACTGTGGATTTTATTCTATTTTATTTCAAAATTTAAATAGAGGATAAACCTCTTGAAATGCACCATCTCATTTTCGAGGAGGTCGTCAGGCACAGAAAATAAAGGTTACAACATTTTAACAAAACAAAATACATTAGTAATAATAATGATAATACATTAAACAATACTTAGATAGGCTGTGGTACCATCACTTACATTGCAAGTGCATTATAAAGGGATCTTCTAATGGTCAGTATGAACAGGAGGAATGATTATGGCAAAAACATATTTCAGTGTTCATTTGGGCTCCTGACTATTGTTTTAAGACAGACTTTAAAAAAATTGTGAACCTATCCTTTAAGTCACAGAAATGTATCAGTTTATCAAATTGTTTGGGCAAATGTGCCAGCAAAAGACCACCTATTTGCACATATAGCAGAACAATATGATCTTACACCTCCACCTGGCAAATGTTAGTTCAATATTCACTCTCCATGTTGCTCATCAGCTGTTTTTTGCTGGGTGGGTATTGTATACCTGATTTGTCTGAGCTTGTTTGTTGGAAACCACTGTCTATAATATTACATGTACAGTACAAAAAGAGGCTACAAACTATTTAAAACTGTGGATTTGGGTGTTAATTCTCAGGGTTCAGCACCTTGAGCTACCATTTTTCAACAGAGATGAACAAATGGTATCAATTCATATAGTTTTAAGCAAATATGCACAAACACAGTCTTGCTCATATGGTAATTAGGAATTTTACAATTTAGACCCAGGGTGGAAATTAAATTGGTATTTATCTTTGGATCTAATGTGATGAAGAATCTTTCCCTGACCTTAACCACTTTTAGTTGCATAAATGTAACAGATTAAAAAACTTTTAAAAACCACACAGTGTGTATATTAAGTTGTTTTCCATCCCTTCCTTTTATGACACATCCTGCATGAGATGGAATGGAGCTAACTCAAAACATATTCCCATCCAGCCCTGTTGGGAGATGTAACACACAAACATAGTATTTATTTATTATGTGGGAAACAACTAGATGTTAACTGATGATTCATTCTTGGTCCCAACCAGCACTGGTCTATTTGGAGACCTCATTCCCCACTTAAATCCCCCTGGTTCTACTCCTAACCATTAGCGAGAAGCCTCAGTAGTTTAGTTCCCAGAGTCACACCCCATTTTCTCTCTCCGTCTCATTTACTCTTACTTACTTTACTTAGATTTCACCCTGGCAAACAAACCGAAACTTTGTGAAGATTATGTGACATACGCCTTTTGTGCTCTAGCACAGTGCAGGAAAATGAGGTATGCAGGTGTTCCTGTGTGTGTCTTTGAACTGTCTGTATGTGTGCCTATATATGTTCATGTGTCACCCTTCCTGAGCATGCTTATTATGACAGAGGGTCATTCCAACCTTTGGGGCCCTTTAAATGCGGACTCTCCCTTCCTGTGTTGGAATTCCTCCTGTCAAAAACAAAAATTCCCCCAAACAGTCTCTATAATTAGAGTGCTCTCACAAACAACATTGCAATAAATGGATTATCCAGGATTAAATAAAGAGAAATAAAGCAGCCTTTGTACAAAGTGTCATGATCATCATGAAAAACTCATCAAAATCAGGTGGTGGTTTTAATTTATTTTTCTTCTTTGACCAAACCTTTTTCTTGTCCCAAGTTGGCATTGTGAACATATTAAAACCATTCAAGAACCACAGCATGACTTCCTATCACACTATCACATTAGAAAAACTGTGGTAAGAGAGAGAGGGCGTATCTTACCAAAGGTTCTACCACTTATTTTGTGCCGAGGCCAAACGTACCTCATTAATGTCCCAAAATGACCCCAATTTTATTTGGTACTCTCCATAAAATAGAAGCCAATCCTCCAACAGGAAGAAAAACCACATATGTGATAAAATGTGTATTTTCTTTGCTGTCACGTCATCTCAGGTTCATAATTTACATATTTGTCAGTAATTTCTCTGTCTGGCCGTTAAAATGAGATGACCACATTTTAAAAACCAGGGAACCATTTTAAATGAATCTGGAACAAATGAATTTGTTAAACTGTCTGTGGTTTGTATTTTTCATGGTGTAAATATATTTGGGGCTATGTGATAAAAGTTATACACATGCTGTACTGTATAATGACATTATGAGCTTAAGCAGATATAAAATAAGTTTCTGTAAGCAGACTGACACCTTTTCCTATGGTAGAAATACACTCAATTAGACATTATTAGGAACACCATACTAATACTGGGTAGGGCCTCCCTTTGCTCTCAAAACAGACTCAGTTATTCGTGACATGGATTGCACAAGATGTTGGAAACATTCCTTCGAGATTCTGGTCCATTTTGACATAATTGCGTCACATAATATCTGAAGATTTGTCAGCTGCATATTCATGCTGTGAATCTCCTGTCCTACCACATCCCAAAGCTGTTCTATTGGATTCAGATCTGGGGCCTCATTTATAAAACTGTGCGCAGGATTCACGTCAAAAGGTGGCATATGGATGAAACAAAGGAAGTGCTTGCGCACAAAAATATTCTGATTTATAACACAGTGCACATGCATGTCTTACACTGGTTTCCCTTTATAAATCACAATCAACTCAATATTTGGCGCACGCGAGAGAGCGTCTTCTCCCATTCTTGTAATGCACATAGTTGCCCATAAATAGTCAGCGAAATGCCCCAAATTAATATTCATTCATACCGATAGCATGAAGGCAACCATGGCAAATGCCGACAGAAAAGCCAAAAAAAGAAACTTCACACAAGGTGAAATCGAAGCTCTTGTTAGGGAGGTTGAGGCAAGAAAAAAAATATTGTTTAGTGGAGTCAGTGCGGGTATTACAAATGCCAGACAGGCTTTAGAGTGGCAGCATGTGGTGAACACAGTGAATGCTGCTGGCTCAGAAGGTCGGATCCTCTCCAAAATAAAAAAGAAGTGGTCCGACATAGAAGTAGAGTGTTTGTGCCACTGGCAGGGGAAATGGGACACTGGAGCTCACCTCCCTTATGAGCGACTTGCAGGAATTATCGGGGAATCCCTCCTGAATAGTGACGGATATGGAGGGGGACACAGATATGCAAGATGCACCGGTTGACCCTTGTACATAATTTGTATTCCCTTGTTTGAAAAGAGAATAAACCAAATGCCTTCAAGTTGTGTTTAAACATTTATTTATAAAGAAATGAGACATTTTCTGTTGTTTTCAGTCACTGCGTGTTTCAGTGGGCTCGTTGGTGCGGCTGCTGAGCTGAGTGCACCCAGCCCGCCTTCTCCACTGCACTTCATGCATCTCAACTCTCCAGCAGCCATGTCCTCAAGAAATAAGACTTATTATACTGTTACTTATACTGTTAGCTGCTCCTCTCACACAGAATATATGTAAATTCATTCTTTTTTATATTATTTTAGGATTACTTAATTTTTGTGTATTTTTGTGTATATTTAAGGCTACTGTGCACCACAACACCAAGGCAAATTGTGCTTCCCTTTATGTACTTGGCAATAAACTCGATTCTGACTCTGATAAGCTTTACACTAAAAGATCTACTTAATAAATAGTGTTATGTTTATCCATATGTTGTGTTTTTACAAGCGATGCATCACATCCACACGCTGGCACACAGCAGTGGCGTTTGGCTCAAATGCATGTGAGGGTCGAGGGGTTCAACAGATATCTCTCTATATTTATGAGTGTATGCAAGGGTCAGAGTTTCCGTGGAAGACCAAACATTCTCCCGTTAAGTTTGTTTTTTTTATAAATCCTAAAGTTTCCTTAGAAAGTGGCATATGCCTTCTTTTGTGCATACGCAACGTTTATAAATGAGGCCCCTGCTGACTGGGGAGACCTTTGAAATACACTGAACTCATTGTTATGTTTGTGAAACCACTTTGACTTTTGCTTTGTGACATGATGCATTTTCATGCTGGAAGTAGCTACTGGAAGACTGATGAATTGTGGCCATAAAGGGATGCACATGGTCAGCAACAATACTCAGTTAGGCTGTGGTATTCAAATAAGAAAACATTCCTCATACCATTACACCACTACCAGCCATGGACTGTTGCCACAAGGCAGGATTCATGCTGCTGATGCCAAATTCTGACTCTATCATCTGCTGCCTCAGTAGAAATGGAAATTAATTGGAGCAGGCAACAGTTTTCCAGTCTTCAACTGTCCAGGTATGATGAGCATGTGCCCACTGCAGCCTCAGATCTCTGTTCTTGGCTGTGGTCTTCAATACTATACTATACTCAACAATATGGAAGCCATGGTCTTCTGCTGTTATAGTCCATCCGCGTCAAGGTTCAAAGTGTTGTGCATTCTGAGATGCTTTTCTGCTCACCAAGGTTGTTAAGAGTGTTTATCTGATTTCCTGTAGCCTTTCTGTCAGCTCCAACCAGTCTGGCCATTCTCCTCTGACCTCTCTCATCAACATGGCATTTCCGTCTGTGGAACTGCCACTCTCTGGATGTTTTTGTTTTTTCGCACCATTCTGAATAAACTCTAGAGACTGTTGTGTGTGAAAATCCCAGGAGATCAGCAGTTTCAGAAATACTCAAACCAGCCCGTCTGGCACCAACAATCAAGCCATGGTCAAAGTGACTCAGATCACATTTTTACCCCATTCTGATGTTTGACGTGAACATTAATTGAAGCTTGTGACCTGTATCTGTATGTCTGATGACATTATTTTATGCATTGCACTCCTGCCACATGATTGGCTGATTGAATAATTGCATGAATAAGCAGGTGCACAGGTGTTCCTAATAAAGTGCTTGGTGAGTGTATGTCTAGGATGATAATAAACAACATATTGATAGTAAACAGCAAAGGTGCTGTTACTGGCCAAAGTCAGACAAAGTAGACCTCTGGTCTAGCCGACAGCTGAGCTTTGCTAGCTTTTGATTTTATATTTTAGGCTTGTAACAAACATTGGAATTTGATCTCAACAACAGTAATTGTATCTTCTTGCCTAGCTATTCATGTCTCATGTGAAAATGCAGGATGGTGCGTTCTGTCACTCATGCTGTATAAATCTATGGGCCACCCTGCATCATGTGGACAGGAGGGTGTGTGAGTGAGGTTGGAGAGAAAAGTTAGGGTGGAGCTGGCTTTGTGGCCTTGAGTAGTCAAGTTTATAGCTCCTACTTACCACCGAGTGCTGCTAAAAACTTCGCTGATTTTATACCTCATACATGTCTGTAGTTTAGTGATTCTTCATTTTGTTGTAGGTAAAATACTTGGTAAAGTTTGCATTTAAAACAGAAATCATAATAAGAATAGCATACAAGCACAGTAAAGTGACGCAGTTGTTCAGCATTAATATCTTTGGAGATTTTATAGTTTTGTAGAATCTATTTTATTTTCTTTTGACATTTTGTCTTTTGTATGCAGTATTATGAAATTGTTAAAAGCATGAAAATGTAATGTATTATACCTTTGTGATATTCTTTATGAATTGGTCCCTTGTGAGCTGGGATCTGCATGACAGTTGGATAGAAAGCTATCTTAAAGAACTTTTTTAAAGAAAGTTTTCTACTGTTCACCTCAGAACAGGGAAGCACAGTCCCACTTGCTGTTTTAATCATTTACCCTTTGCTCTGGAATGTGAGTTAGTTACTCATTCAAGGAATGCCAAGGTTAATGAAACTGTTTTGTATAAAGAGATTCATTTTGTGAAAGGAAAAATCTGCTCAGCTATTTCATGAAGATTAAGCATTTGCTTCATCATGGGCAAACTTGGATGCTTTTCTCAACTCAGGACTTAGCTGTGGAACTTCTTTCTGCAAGACTTGTTTTAGTGTAGATTCATCCACACCAGAGAGCTGCACCGCTGTATTTTTAGCAGAGGATAGGCAGTAATCATCTTACTCCTTTGAGTATACTGCTTGCGACTTTCTTGGTCACCAAGTTCTTTTGCTTAGTTTCCATGGAAACCAGACGAATGAGTCACTCAAGTTCAGCCAATTCAGCTCTTCAGCTCAGGAGGCAGGCCTTGGGTTTCCAGCTCACTCCCCATGCAACAGGAATGGAAAATGAAAATGGAGAGAGAAAAACGGTGGTTGGATGGTGGCATGCTGCCCAGTTCTCTCCTTACTTAATCTTCCCTTTGCTCCTCCTCCTTCTCTGCCTCCTTCACATTTCTCTCCCACACTCCTGATTTCCCCTCTTTTCATTTGTCTTAATTTTTCATTTTCTTCCGTTCTCCCTCACATTAATTCTTTTTCCCCACCCTCCCTTGGATCTTTTTCTGTCACCTTTCCACTGCTCTTAACCTCCACAACCCTGAGCAAATATTGGCAGTTCCAAATAGTGTCAGCAAGACTTATAGTAACTGTTTAAAAAAAAAATTCTGTTCCCAGTAGTCATTTAAGGTGATGTTATAATGTTTACTCATATGTCATGTCTTTGATGCTGTGAGATCTAATGTTAGTGAGTCAAGCTTTTCCTGTGCAGAGCATTGACTCACCACTGTTTGGATTTTGATTGTAGGTTTCGATTATGGCTACTTCCTGTGGGCAGTCTGTTGTAGTTATCTGGCACAAAACATTTACTTTGTGCCAGTTAGAGTACTGATCCTACTGCAGTTTTTATCAATTCTGTTATTGTTTTTCCACCAGTGTATTTCCTTTATCTCACCACTGCCATTTGCCGTGGAAAAATGACCTTGAAAAAAAATGAATGTTGGGTTAATAATAGTAATATACTACACCTGTCCATCAATCTACCCATGAGACACTGTTAAACTGATTAAATTCTTTCCAGAAATCTCACTTTTCTTTTTTCACTTAACTTAACTTAACCATCACATGTTTTTATTATTTATTATCATGTTATCATTATTAGGGAAAAATTTGACTGGAAAAATGTCTTCCTCATCTTCAACTTCGACCTCAGATACTGCAAATGAAAAAGACAAGGAGAAAGTGCCTGTACCATTTAAGGTACAGAAGCGTGATATACTCTTCAGGTGATTTTAGTTTTAATTCAGTTTTAATGGTGAAGGATGTTTTGGCAAAAGTTCTGGCAAAGTTGTCAAGTGTGTTGATTTAAAAAACGGCTCATCCAGTGGTAATCAAGACCCACAAAAGAAGTGAAGATTCCTTCATTCAGCGTGAAGTGGACATGCTGCAGACCATTAGGACTCTTGACCCAGAGAGGAAAAACCTGGTGAGGTTCATAGACAATTTCAAGTTTCAAGGCCTTTCTTCCCTCGCCTTTGAGTTGCTGGGCAAGAGCCTTTGGGACCTGATGAAGGAGAGAGAGTGGATGCCATTGACTCACAATGAAATTCGGCCTGTCACACGTCAGCTAATTGTGGCATTTGAAGCCTTGAAGGGTATTGGCATCATTCATACGGACCTAAAACCTGACAACATTATGCTTGTCAATCACAAAGATCAGCACTTCAGGGTGAAGTTGATCGACTTTGGTTTGGCTCTTCCTGTGTCCAAAGTACAGATCGGAATGACTGTGCAAGCTTGTGGATACAGGGCTCCAGAGGTGACCTTGGACCTCCCCATATCTGAAGCCATCGATATGTGGGGACTGGGATGTGTCATTGCATTCCTGTTCTTTGGGACCAAGCTCTTCCCTGGAGAGTGTGAATACCACTGGATGAAAGTTATTTGCCAGCTGCTCGGTCAACCAGGAGACCACCTGCTAAGTGCTGGGAAGAACACCAGACACTATTTTAGCAAGCAGCAGGGCTCTATCAATTCAGAGTGGAGACTTGACTCACCAGACGAATACAAGGAGGCAACAGGTGTCCAGCCCCAAATTTCAAGGAGGCATTTGGATAGAGGTAGAGATTTGGAAGATGCAGTGAAGAGATCCAGAGAAAATGGGCCACGCTGTTGAGTTTGAGGACAGGATGGCATTCTTAAGCCGTAAAACACCCTTTTATTACAATGGCTCTCCTGGAAGCCTACACTGACACGGGCACCTATGTAGATGCTTCCCTTTATGAGATGATCATCTCCCAAGTTGATGCTTTGGACATAGAGCCCATCACTGACTCAAATGCTGAGGTGTCAGACACTGACAGCTACACCTATGAGGGTGACGCTTCTGCAAGAGACTGTTACGACTATTCAAACCCAGCTCAGGAGACTTGGTTAAGGAGAATGACAGCTCACCTTACAACCTCTCTCATTGCCTCAACTGATGACGTCTCAGGCACCTATAGTTTCACACATGAAGATGATGACCTTAGAGTTCTCATCTCCGGAGGTGAATACTCGTGAATAATCCTCTGTGGATTTCGGCATCTTAGCTGCTTCCCTCTCTCATCCCCCTACCCCATGGGAGGGAGGTGATAGAGGGAATTTTTATATATATGTATAATATATATATATA
The DNA here is from genome assembly GCF_963924715.1 of Thunnus thynnus. NCBI lineage: Eukaryota > Metazoa > Chordata > Actinopteri > Scombriformes > Scombridae > Thunnus > Thunnus thynnus. The sequence continues at coordinate 7,416,931 of NC_089522.1, read as the reverse complement.
CACATATATATTATTGGCTGGACCACTACATCAAATGGGGATATTTTAAATTTCTTTTGCATAATTTTATACCTATTTACTTAAAATTCCTTGGAAACTTTGGAATGATGACCACGATTTAAAATAAAAATTTGCCTATTGGCGCTATAATGTGGTCAAAGACAGTCTTTGGTCCTGCAGTAGAATCATTAGAATCATCATTGAATATCACTGAATCATAGAATGATCATTTTATTATTATCATTTGTTAATCACATATACTGTATTTTTAAACTACTTGTATACACTAGCCTTTCTTAAGAACATGACAAAGGAATAAAATAAAATAAAATGAAACAAGAAGAGATGCATAAAACAACATATTAAAATACCAATATAGCAAAAGAGTAAATGACTTGTGCAAGCCTCTGGGGACGAGGCAGAGAGAAAGATAGAGAGGGAGTGATATAAAAAAAAAGAGTAAGCATGATGTGACGCTTATAAACCCACTACCGAGTCTTTGACCTTGTGTGTGAGAGTGTTTGTGCATGTGTGTGTGTTTGTGTGCAGGAAAACAGAAGGTGTGATAAGAGTATGGCAGACTCTGTCCATGGGGAGTCTGAATGGGTCGATGCACAGGTGGGACAGGTGGGACAGGTGACAAGTGCTAAAGCATTTGACTGAAGGACAATTAAAGGGTAATGTGTGTTTAAACAATAGCTAGTATGAGGCTATACTGATAGTATCTGTAATCATGGATGCAAAGGACATACAGAAGAGGGATCTTAAAAACTATAGCAACAATCTTCTCCTCCACAGACATTTATCAACAGCATGTAAAGACTAAACTTCCTGTCCCACCACTGCATCACTTTTTCTTTGTTGGTTTTCCACAAATCACTCTGGAGTTTTCAGGAGAATTTCACAAATTCAGCTTTTTGCAATAATTGTCAGGTATTTTCAGTTGCAGTGATTTTAGCAGTATGTGTGTGATTTCTGTATGTTCTATTTTGAATGAGTTGTGAAAAGAACAAAGAACAGGTGAGATTTTTGAAGCAAATTCTCAAGTGGGTTTAAAGTGTTAAATCAAAGTTTGGGTAATTTTAGACTGTATTTTATTCAGGTAAAATGATTTTAGGGCTGCATTAAGATGAAATTAAACATGATGCATCTGAATTCATTTAAGTTTGATTTATTTTGTTTAATAGTAAAAACAAAAACATGTTCAATATCACATATCAAAAGTATCAATATTGAAACTCAGGTATTGTTTTGGCACCTGTATCAAAAAGTTCTAGATAATTTGCTGCCCTAAGTTTAGCTCCAGTTCAGTATGTTCTGTTTACTTAATACAGTATTCACTATGAAAGATGGACAGACGCACACATACACAGAAAGAGAGTAAAGTAAAGTAATCAAGTAGAGGAAAAATAATACACAAACAGGCACGCACATGCACCACACCCTTCTCCTTCCATCACTCGTCCCTCACGTCTCCCTCACTTTTGCTGTCACTGGGAGGAGTCCCAGTGAGTTGGGAGCACTGGATGACTGACTAACTCACAACCAACACACCCAACAGATGTGTGGGGTAGAGGGAAACATCAAGAATGTCTGTTTATGCGTTTGTTCGTGAGCGTGACAGGGAGAGATGATTCATGGTTTATCTATGCTAGGCTTGTTAGCTGCTTTTCTAGAGAAAAGAGAGGGAAAGGTTATACAGTTTATAGAGTAAGCCTCTGTCCTGTAATGAGTGACTCATGTGTGGCTTGGAGGAATTCTGAATGGACTCTAGCTAAAACAGTTTATCTTAACTCATAATAGCTACTGATAACCTCTTACAGCCTTGCTCTCGTTCACATTAAATAAAAAGGTCTGTAATTCTGTCAGATGAAAAAAAGGAGGCAGAACATGGATTCTGGCAACACTCCGGGTGATGCAATGTGCTTGCAACATTGTGGATTTCATCTTTAACATATAACATTCACATTTTTTGGTGATTGCAACACACATGAGCGGCACGTTGAGGAACACACGTCACCACTTTATAAGATCATAAGATTACAAGCCTTTATTATTAGAGAATTTGGATCAGTTTAGCACAAGAATTTTTTCTCTTCAGTGTCTGTGGAGGTGTCCTTGTCTCAGCTGCAGGGAAATGTGTCGAATCCCCCCTCCCAACAAGATGACAAAATTAACACAATTTCAGGCTGAATGAATGATGTGACAGCAAATAGTGAATCATTCTGATTATCAAATGAACGTTGAAATGCATTTAGTGGAAATAGTGGACCCAAACCATTGCCCATTTCACTGTATCTACATTGTAAATCCAGTTCAGAGTCAGTGTTTATGCATTTGCAAAAATGTGAGGAAACCTAAATTGCTTTGACAATGGATCCAAGATTTTAATCATTTATCACCATGCTAGTGACATGGTGATGGTAATGTCGGTTGGTCAGTCTCTTTGGTCTAGACTGAAATAATTAGATAGATTGCTATGAAATTTTGTAATTCATGGTCCCCAGAGGATGGATCCTACTGACTTTGGTGATCCCCTAACTTTTCTCTATTGCCAACATGAAGTATGAAATATCTTAACAACTATCAGATGGGTTGCCATGAAATTTACAACATATAGTCAGGGTTCCTGGAGGATACATTCTAGCAAATTTGGTGATCTGACTTTTCCCCTACCATCACCATGAGGATCTAAGTTTTTACTTATGCATCTACTTGAAGTATTGGCACAATTTGGTATTTGGTATATATATTCTTGGTTACCAGATGATGTATTCTAATTACTGTGGTGATCCTAGCACCACCATGAGGTTAACTTATTAGTTTTTTATTGATATATCTCAACAGCTATTGGATGGATTGCTTCGAAATGTGTTACACTCACTCATGGTCCTCAGAGGATGAATTGTAATAACTTTGATCTTAACTTTTCACCTAATGCCATCATCTTTTCAAAGTTTCATTTTTCTCCAATAATTGTATTGGTTTATGATAAATACCTGCAGAACTCAGGACATTCCTGTCAGCGTCAGTTGTAGTTTGTGTTTAATGCTAATTAGCACATGCTTGCATGCTAACATGCTGCCAAACATGCCAAACATCAACATTCTAGCATTTTCATTGTGAGCATGTTAGCATGATGATGTGAGCATTTAGCTCAAGTACAGCCACACAGTGCATGACTGCTTCTTGGCAAGTAACATGACTGAGCAAAGTAAATCCTCTGGATATCCTCTCTCCATTCAGGAAAAAGGTATTGTTCTGTTACCTCTTCATGGGGCTCACTGAGGAATTGCAGGCATGCAGTAGAAATATGCACTTGTGTCCTTTTTACTTTCTATCTTCCCATCTATCTCTTATGTCTGTCAGTTCATCCATCCTTCCTTTTCTTCACCTTCTCTGGAATGGGATTGCAGAGCCCTGCAATGAAGGCTTAGAACATCAGAGAGGACAGCTTTACGATCACTCACGGCACACACACTATCACGCACACTTTATACAATAACAGCTGTAGCATACAATATTGTACTGAAAACTGGCAAAAATTAGAAAACTATTACTGGTTGTCAGCTGCGGTTGGGAAACCAGTCGTGATTAGAATATGGCAGAATGATTAACAGTGCTGTCTGTGGAATGCTGCAATGGTGCATTTCCTAAAAGCGTGACATTGTGAAGATGAATAGTGCATTGATTTTTAAAGGTTGCCTGCAAGCTGTATAATCATCCCCTACTGTTGAGAAAGTTCCCAGCCCATTACCAAACTCTGTCGCCCCCCAAATATCTATAAACAACATATGAATGGCCTGTTAATATAAAGTTATGTAGTGATTCAACTGAGACCAAAAGAGGTCAGTTTTTATCAAACAGCATGCAGGAATTTGATTAAAACGAATGTAAATAAACAGAAAGCATAGACACAGGACAGAGTGGGTCTGCTTGGACATGGCATGGGAAAAGGGGCCTTCTGCCTATTATGGGACAAGGCTAAAGAACAGCGGGTCAGAATGTGAATTTCTCAGAAGCTAAAAGAATTTCCCGCAGTCAGTGCAGACTTTGGTGTGTAGGAGGATTATGGCAGGAGGCCAGACAGCCATCAGTGTGCATAACAGGGGAGTTGTTTTACATGCGGATCTGTGTTGCAAGTTTATTAAGGTATGAAACTTTGTTTCATCATAAAAGTTAATGCAAGCTCATTTGAATGTGAAATTTGATATCCGACTTAAAGCACTAGTTTGATATTTTGGGAAATACACTTGAGTGTTAGATGAGATGATCGATCACCACTCTCATATCTCTCCGTTAAATATGTAACTAGAGCTATGAATGAATGAAGAATGAATACAGGGGTAAACAGCGAGCTTAGCATTGTCCAAAAGTAACAAAATCCACCTATAAGCACCTCTAAAGCTCAGTAATTAACACCTTAAATCTTGTTTGTTTTATCCATTTAAAAAAAGAGGTGTAACAGGTTGTGGTTTTATGGTTGGTATGGTTACATGGGACTATTTCCTGGTGAGCTAAGCTAACGAGTTGCTGGCTGTAGCTTCAGATTTAGCTTACAAATATGAGAGTGGTAGCAATATTCTCATCTAACTCTCAGGGAGAACTAACTATTCCTTTAAGGGAATTATATGAATATAATATAATATTTCTTATCATCAGTGAATCATAGGCAATGACAGCATAGATCATATTTTTCTTTCTTTTCAAAAACACAAAACCAAAAACAGTCACAGACACAGACACTTTTTGTTGATCCTTTTATTTTTGTTACATAGGTTTTCATTCAGTTTTTAATCAGCCAGTTACATGTCATTGGATTTGACGTCCTTGCTCTCTGCCACCACTTTGCCATCCACCAAAGTCCGAGTGACTGTCACCACTTCGGTGTGAACCTTCTTATGATCAACTGCATCCTCAAGTCTGGAAAAAAGGACAAAAGAGTAAAGGCAATTCAAATTTGGAATAAGATCCTTCACATCACTATTTGGATAAATTAAAATATATTTTATGTCTTAAAGGTATCCTCATGCTGAAGTTGTACAGTTGAAATGTAAATGATGGGAAGAGTATTGCATTGACGCAGATAAATTGCTTTTACTTTCCATATCAATGTAGCTTCAGGTTTGCATGGCGCTAATTTGAATCAAATTTGCAAAAGCTTCCCTGGGATGAACAAGGCTCTAATACTGGTCAGCTCACAATGCAGAGCATTGAATGTTGGCTTTCTGCAACGGTATCAACTGCACTTGTATGTTCTGCCCCATGCTTTCTCCATCCTCGTCTCATACTCACTTAAAGTCTGCACCACCGTCCAGCAGCCTCCTGTACTCAGCGATCTCGGCCTCCAGTTTCACCTTGATGTTGAGCAGGTGCTCGTACTCTTGTGTGTTGTGCTGGATGTCAGTGCGGAGCCGAGTGAGCTCCCCTTGCAGCCTCAGGATGATCGCGTTGTACTTCTCCACCTCCATGTTGTAACGCCTGTCGATGTCATGGAGGGAGGCCTCCAGGGCCGCTTTCTGTCAAGAGGTGAAAAAGAAATTTGATCATCTGGTTGACTGATGCAGAAGAGGAATTACATCACTCAGCTGTCTTACCACTAATGTTTCTACAATACAGCCAGTTAGCTTAGCTAGACTGGAAATGGGTAAACAACTAGCCTGGCTTTGTCTTAAGGTAACAAAATATGCGTACCAGCACCTCTAAAGCTCAGACTTATTAGATTAAACAACAGGTTTTTTAGAAACTTTGTACAGAGCCAGGCTAGCTGTTTTCCCCTTCTCCCATGTCTTTATGCCTGGCTAAGCTAATTGTCTCTGGCTCTGGCTCCATATTAAATGGACAGATTTGAGAGTGGTATCAATCTTCTGATCTAACTCTTGGCATGAAAGTGAATAAACTATTCCTTTAGGCAACTAACAATTCCCAATGAGTAGAATACTTAGCAGATGCCAATTGTAAATGTATTAGGCTATCTGTAGCACAAGAGCAAGATGTTGTGGAAAACTAGCATGCGTAAGAGTCCAAATAAATGAGCACAAAGATTCTTACGAGACTAAGCTCTGACTGCAGTTCAATGTCCAGTCCCTGATGCCGCCTCCTAGTTTCAGTTATTACAGTTGTGGCCTCCTTCAGGGCTGTTGTCTTCTCAGCCACTTTCCCCTGCACCTCTGTGATCTGGATACAAAATGAAAATACAAATGGTACTTAACTAACACAGCCAGTCAACCAAGAACATGTCATGCATTGATGTTGACTATTCAGCTGTACCTGAGATTCATGCCATGCTTTGAGATCCTCCTGGTTCTTCAGTGCTATCTTCTCATACTTAGCCCTCATCTCGTCCATGATCCTGGCCAGGTCCTGTCCTTTAGGGGCGTCAACATCCACATGGACGCCATAGGTGATCTGGGCACGCAATTCAGCAACATCCTGTTGATGGGGAAATAGCTTGGGAGTGATTTCCTGAACAAAGCTAGAGGGGTTATCCTGTACAAAGAGGTTAAGGAACAAACTGATTGCCACAATGGTGCTGTGACAAAGTGGGTGAGAACACACCATTTGTCACCATTTTCACCATCATTGCCATATTGCTTAATAATTTAACCATGCTGTTTAATTGTTTGTTTTAGCCATAGTTCTATCATTGATCTGTAACTTGCAGAGACTAATATACTATCCCAGCTTTGGTTGTGTTTTGCATTATGTTCGGTTACACTTCAAATACCATCAACATTTCTGATTAAAATTTAACACGCCACAGGTGGTTATTTACAATTCTATATACGGTAGTATTGGGTTTATATTTAAGCAATATTACACAAGAGGGTGTACTTTACCATCATTGTTGGCACAACAGTGATGTGGTCAGGAGCAAGATGCTTGCGCCGCGTTCCGTAAGCATCACTGAAGTGCAATTATACAACATTTACCAACAAAATAAAAGATATAAACAAAATGTATTCATATTGTGAGGCAGTTCACTCTAAAAATAAAAAAACTTTTTGCTTGTGTTATCTCCGTTTCCATGGAAATACATGGGGTATGACTAATACCTGGAAAACAATCACTCACATCAGTAAACTCCTATATAATGAAGCCTACTTTACTACTCCAGCAAGAAGGCTGAATCTTAGTAACGACCCAGCAACAGAGATGACTTCTAGTCCCTGCTGAGTCAACCAGCCAACTTGAGCTAATGCTCTCTGGAGATCGTGGGATTTCACAAACTGAATAAATACCACATATATAAACTCAAAACTGCTTTGCTAGCTCAGTCTTGTTGTAACGAAGATATTCCCTGAAAAAAAATTAATTTTCCATGGATAGATTTAACTACTACGTCCGCAAACTTCACAGACATTTTTAAGCTAGTAGCGCTGTGTCACTGACACACTGGCACAGCTGATGGAGGATGCCGGAGTGGGAGCTAAGATATACTCTCAACTGAAGGGAAAATGGCTAAGTTTTGCTGTGTAGTGGGGTAACGATAAAGAGTGGAGAAGTGTTTGGGTTTTTCAGTGTGTTCAGAGTGTGTGCATGTGTAACTCGTCTCACAGTTCAATCCGCTTGGTAAAGGGTCTGTTTTGTTTTCCCCACAATCCCTAATCAGTTCAGTTCAGTCCAGTTTTACAAACATAAAGAAAGATAATTCAAAAACTCCGCTCTGGGTTTTCAATGCAGATCCCTTCACAAAACAAAACAAACCAAAGACACTAGCAAAGCAACACAGTACATAAAATAAATCCAGCAGAAATGTCAGATAGGTCAGACCACCATGTTTAACTATATATCTTCAAACGTTACAGTTACGGCTGAAAATGACAACAGAAAAAAAACAAGTTTACCAAGTTAACATATCTCCACAATTCAAATCAACCACGAGTTGCTCAGAAGTGACTGCTGTTGTTAGCGCGACGTCACAGTCTGTAGTTCTAATGAATGCTGGAGTAATATTTTTAGTGATGAGGCTTTTTTCATTTGAGCACGGCTAGGTGTGCTGTCATGCTGATTTGAGCATGTTCTAAATGTCTTGTTGACCAATCAGATTGCTTGGTCGGAACAAGGTGTTGTATAATGGTTTTTAATCTTTGATTTACTAGCACATCTTTTAGTTGGATTAGGCTGGTTGCTATCATACAAATTATTTCTGACAAATGGTCCCTCCCTCACCGTCTCATGGTTCTTTGTCAGGTTGATCAACTCTTCCCTCAGAGACTCGATGTCAGTCTCCAGGTGCAGACGAATAACGTTGGTGTCATCCAGAGCCTTCCTCAGTCTAGCAATATCAGCATCCACTGCCTGACGCATGGACATCTCATACTGCATCCTATTGGAAGAAAGCAAAAATAACTTCATATTTAGGTTCTCCTGTTTGTTTTACCACTGAATTATTTCATACCCATCACCAACATAGCTTGATAATAAAATATACTGTATGCCAGGTAAGTCCAGATGGAGAACCTGTTTCATACAAAGCTGAACACTTACTTGGCTCTGAAGTCCTCTGAAGCCAGGCCTGCGTTGTCCAGTTGGATAGCAAGATGTGCGTTGCCCTTGATCATGTCAAATATCTGAAAGAAATTACATAATTTTTTGCAAATGTGTGAAATATAAACAGACTGTGTATATTCAATGGCACTTCCTGTATTCTGTTCTCCCACACTCAGTTTGATGAACAGCAAACTGTAATTTTCACTTTGATGAATTGTGCAGGTGAAAGAATGGCCTTTGATAACATGCTGTACACCATAAAAGAATAAATCAGGCTATCATTTTGATTCTATCTACAGTATCATAGCTCAACACGGAAATAAAGATAAGAGTCAGACTACAGGTAATAAATGTTGTGAAATTGGTCAATTCGAGAGACACATGAATACTTTGGAGTGCTGGGGGTATGATAATAAAGGAGTTGAACTGATTCAGTCTGGACTGACTTTTGCCCCCAACGTTATGTGACATTTACAAGGTAAAGGAATAGAAAGTTCTGCATAACAAATCTTTGAAATACTACCATATCACAGATGCACATACACTTCTTTTTGAATGCTGCTATATGCTATAAATACAACTTGTTTTGATCTTACTTTTTTGGTTTTCTATTAAGTTAATAGACTAAATAAGACACCATCCAGAAAATCACAAAGTATGACTGATTGATTCATTGACTCACTTTGGCTCTCAGCTCCGCGATGATGGTGTTGTACCTGCCATAGTCTTTCTCCTCCAACGGGCCGCTCTTCTCGACGGCCTCTCGGATCTTGATCTCCAGCACGCTGTTGGCCTTCTCCAGATTCCTCACAGTCTCCAGGTAGCTGGCCAGGCGGTCATTCAGATGCTGCATGGTTATCTTCTCATTCCCGATGGCCAGGTTTCCAGGGGTTCCAGAAGTGAACTCTGGAAGATGAACTGAACTGAACTCTGAAAACATATGTTTGTCGAAGCTGGGGCCAACTTGTGAGCAATAGTGGAACGGGGAGATCTTGGTCCCGTAGCCCCCTGCCCCACCGGTGACACTGTAGGCATAGTTCTTCTGTGGGGATCCTGCAGTGTCTCTTGAATGGCCATTGAAAGATTGATAGCTTTGGCGTTTAATCATCGCTAAGTGTGCTGATCAGTTAGATGAAGAAGTGGCACAGAGTGGTTTGGCAGCTGAGAGTAAGGGACGGAGAAGTCCTGGGGTCTTATATATCACTCTGAAAGGCAATATTCTTTTCCTGCCACACCTTTCCTATCTATATTGCATTTCTACCTTTAGCCTTCTTGCTTAGACTTTGTCCCACCAACGCCCACTGTAAACCAAGCAAAGACAGATACAGTGATATTAATAATGTTTAGTAACTGAGCTGTATCTATGGTAACTGTGATATCAACGGCAGCTAAAAGGATACAGTAAGGATGGCCATGCTCTTATATTTTTCATATTGTTGATGAAAAAAACAGAACCAATAAATTGATCCTACTAACGAGTATTATCTCTGTAGCCAAAGCCTGATACAGTAAATCTTCTTCCTTTGTGCCAAAGAGCTCCAATGTTGTCCAAAAACACATCAATGAGCCACACTGCTGCACTGGGTGACATCTTTCTTCAGTACCATGAACACACGCACTGTAGTTAATTTTGAGTCAATCGCACACACGGTGCACCGTTCTGCTTCTGTAAATACTCATCAGAGCACCAAATGTTAATTAAAATGCAGCTGAATAGTCCCAAACAAATTAGCTATTCACTCCTGTTTCAATAACATTTGCTAAAAAAATACATAAAATACATAAAATATTTTTTAAGAAATGATTAGCTTTTTATAATGTCTTTTATATTATATATCATACTACAAAACCTTGTGAGCCATTTTTCATTATTTATGTCTTTGGTAAGAACATATGGGATTGAGGCTGAGTGCCACAGACAGGGACAGGAAGTCAGAAAGTATTAAGAACTGAGTACCTGGTATTCAGATTGAAAACACAAGGAGATGTGTTAGTTGTGTGTTGCTTCAGGTACCCGTGAGACAATGAAGCACAATCCAGGAAGTGTAACTGAAATAATTTATAAAACTGTTCAGAGGGATGAGGATGGCTTTTTAAACTCTGGAATTTAATAATGGCAACATTAAGGGGGCCAAGTGACAGACAAGGGTTCAGTGGATGCCATGAAATTTGTTATTGGGACTGAGAGCAGTAATTTTTTCCTCTCTCTCTGCTGTTGTCCTATGTCCTTTAGCTTCATTCATTCATTCATTTTGTTCCTTAACTGCCATGTTCTGATATTATCTCATATATTTGGTACATGAATAGCTTCTAATTTCAAACAAAACACCATGAACACACCAAAAAGAATTTCTGGAATGGACTTTATTGATATGTCTGAACATCACAGCACAACAGGAAGACTCAACTGGACAGAAAGAAAACCAAAAATGATGAAATATTAAAAAAAAAAAGATGGTTTATTTTTAATTGGACTCTTTGATTACTTTGAAATATTCAATGTTATCAGTCAGTTTCTCTCAGAAAAAGCTTACAGTTCTCCAAATCTGAACTCTTGTGACCACCTGCAGGTCAACACACAAACACATAAATAAAAGAACATCATGATGAAATAAATAGAAGATGATTTTGTTTTCCTCTGATCCAGTTTTTTTTTTATCAGCCTGTGGAAGAGCTGTATACCCAGGAAATCAAACTAATTGCAGCATTGGCTGAGACTCTAATGGTTAGTGCTGTAGAAGTAACAAGAGCCAATTGGGAAAAGGGTCAGTTTTGGCCAATCGAATGTTAGTGTTAAGATGCAGTGACAGTGATTGTTGGGAGTGTCAAGTGGTTGCTTCTGGTATTCAGAGGTTCTTGGTCTCTGTGCTGGAGGAAACCACCTTGCCATCCACCAGGGTCTGTGTGACAGTCATCACTTTGGTCTTCACTGTTTTCTGGTCTTCCAGGGCGTCCTGGAGCCTGAACGGGAAGATCAAGAAAACATTAAAGCTCGGGTAGTTTCTACTAAATACAGAACTTTGCTTTTCTTGGTTTGACAACTCTGTCTATACAGAATGACTGATTTACATACTTGAAGTCTTCACCGTCCAGCAGCCGTCTGTATGTTGCAATCTCTGCCTCTAGCTTCATCTTAATGTTGAGCAGGGACTCGTACTCCTGCGTCTGCAGCTGGATGTTGTTACGCAGCTGTGTGAGCTCTGCCTCCAGACTCAGGAGAACGGAGTTGAGAGACTCAATCTCCATGTTGTAACGCATTTCTGTGTCCCTCAGTGTGCCTTCCAGAGACGTTTTCTGCAAGCAGGAAGACAGAAGGAAAGGGGAAGAAAAAGAACAGGTTAAAATTTTACAGTGAACCCAGCTTGCTGATGACAGCTCCATAGTGACTGGTCACTGAAGTGTAACGCTTATGTCAACAAAGTAAATGTGAGAGACTTGAAGTGAGAGTGCTGACTTGAGCTTTGCAGGGAGTTAAGTTAAGCGTGTGTTGAGGTAAATGGAGTGTGTGCTGACTGAGTGCTTCTCACCAGGTTTCTCTGTGAATCCAGCTCGATCTCCAGGGTTTGTATCTGTCTGCGCAGGTCATTCACCTCTGTCTGTGCACCCTTCAGGGCCTCTGTGTTCTGAGTGACCTGGGTCTGCACTTCTGTAATCTGAAATCAAGATTTATAAATAAATATATATATATATATATATATATATATATATATATATATATGTATATGTATGTATATATATATATATACACACAATGTACATACACACACACACACACACACATATATATATATACATATATGTACATATAAACTTTTGTGATTATTTCAAAACACCTTAAACCAGGGACTTTGTGCTTGAGAAGAACTTCCCTGTTAGTAGATGATATTTTCGTTTTTCATAAATAGTTTACCTGAGATTCGTGCCATGCTTTGAGTTCTTCCTGGTTCTTTAGTGCCATCTTTTCATACTTGGCCCTTATCTCTGCCATGATCTGAGCCAGGTCCTGTCCTTTAGGAGCGTCAACATCCACGTGGACTCCTGACTGGGCAATCTGATTACGCAGCTCCATAACTTCCTGAAGACAAAAGAATGGAAAGAGGTTGAAGTTGACAGATTGCTGTTTAGATGTTATAGATGGATTCACTGAAGAATACTTTTATTAAGATGTGACCCAGCTCTGACTCCTGGCCTCTTGCAACCATAATCACATGCCATGGTCAGGTAAATATACAAGGGGAGCATCTAAACCTGTGTCTCGGGCAGGAAACAATTAATTCAATATTTCCGTCAGTAAACAAATGGTTGTGTTTTTGCTTAAGCATCTGGATTATAGTCATTTGAATGCTTTGGTGTTTTTTCTGCTGCCAAATATGGACAAAATCTGTTTTACGATGAGGCTTGCCAAAGAATTCATACACAGATATTTCAGATTTCTCTTATAAAACTTTCCTCTTCCCACTGAAGTTTTCCTAAGCTTGTTTGCATGAACGCCCTGCAGCCTCTTAGGATGTGTCAGCGGCAGTTGTGGTGCAGTGCGCGACATATACATATAGGTCGAAAATTTAGCCGGCAAAATGACCTATAGTTACGCCATCTAGTGGCTGTAGTAATTATAACCTGGGAAAGTTAGACATTAGACTTTGTTGAAAGCAGGACTAAAATTGTCAACACTGAAGTAACATGAATACAACCTTTGACTAATCTAATGACTTTCAATGATAAACCAGAGCCTTAGCACATTGTTTAACATGTTATGGTAAAGGCCTCAACAACCTATTTTCCAAATCAGCTTATGATACGTGATCAGGACCAACATTAACAAACTTTTTTCTGCTAATGTTAGCAGTTTTGGTTAAGCTATTTTTCTGTGATTCTGTTTTTGTCTTTGCTTTTCTTACTGGTTTGAAGTGGGAGGGGCTTAGTTCGAAAAATGTGATGTCATATATTTCCATGCGGAGATTTATAACGTTAAACTCTTAATGAAGAATACCGAAGGGCTTTTTTTCTCTGAACTTTAACTTTGGTTTTTGCTTATTTGATTATGAATATATTATAGAGAAATACTTCAGATTTGAAAACACATTTTCAAGGGCTTTAAAATTGAGATTAGGATTTGAATGTAGTCGCACTCACATTTTCATGGTTCTTCTTGAGGTGGATGAGCTCCTCCTTCAAGGCTTCAATCTCGCTCTCCAGGTTCATGCGGCTAATGTTGGTGTCATCGATGACCTTCCTCAGACCAACGATGTCAGCCTCCACAGACTGGCGGATGGCCAGCTCTGACTCATATCTAAACAGCACAGGGCAGGGCAGTGATGATAACTTTACACCCTGGTACAGATTGGTCCAACTTAGAACTTTTGTTAACTAACTCATGTTGACTGTCCTAATTGGTAAGCTAAAAGAAACCTAAGTTACTGAATAGACCTATACATAGTCATTAACAATCTTTTAACAGTTATCTTTTATTTAGCTTTATATATATATATACATATATATATACACAACTACACATTTAATTTATGAGTCAACTGCAACGTCTCCACTGGCTATGTGGTAAAGGTCATGATTTGTGACTACATGACAAACAACTACCTCTTTAGTTCATGACACTGTGTATTCTTCCTACAACCCATTCAGTAGTAAAACTGGGTGTGCCCACAACTGTGGCTTAGTGTTTTACAGTTACAAGGGGCGGGCCTTACTTTACTCTGAAGTCATCGGCTGCCAGGCGAGCGTTGTCGATGTTGAGAACCAGGCGGGCATTGTCAGTGGTGGCATCAAACACCTAGAACAGGTTTACAAACGAAAGAAGTTATTTAGATTGCAAACTGAGGACATGGGCCAGCACAGACAACCAACAGTTGGGTGAACATTTACAATAAAGAGCTAACAAAGACAGAAAACACAGATAATCACTTGTTTTTTTTTACTCATGCCACCAAGTAGTAATACTTTAAAGCAATTTTTTGACATTTTTGAAATATACTTATTTACTTTCTTGCTGGGTTACATGAGAAGATTGATACCACACTCATGTGTAAGCTAAGTATGAAGCTACAGCCAGCAGCTAGTTAGCTTAGTCTAACATAAAGACTGGAAAAAGCTAATCTGGCTCTGGTCAAAGGTAGTAAAATCCACCCAACAAGCTGCTCTCAGCCAAGAAATGGCACATAACTAAACCACAACTTGCATTTTTTTACACCATGTTTTTTTTAAACGTATTAAACAAAGCAGATATGATGTATTAATCAATTAGCTTTAGCAGAGCTGGTAGGCCACTTTTATTCTTTACTCTCTCTATACTTTAAAATTCAGACTTGATTAAATGTCTATTTTTGAAGCGTGTACTGACACGCATGTCAATGATATGGCATTATTCCTGTGAAATAAGTTGTGATATGATGTGTGTAAATGAGGATAGTGCAAGCAGGCTGCTTCAAAACCAGATGGTTGCGGTATTTGTTTTAGCAGTCACGGTACAGTAGATAAGGGCTTGAATGGATGTCAGGGGAGACATCCAGGTGACAAAGTCCAGGAGCCAATCAGTGACTGCCAGGCAGCCACTGTCCTGTTGCTGCTAAGGAACAGGATCTTTCCTGTCAGCAGGATGGAGGCAGGTGATTTGCATGAGGAAAGGTGGTGATGGTGGTTGTGGTGATGTGTATGTGCATGCTCGGCCATGTGGGTGCGCATGCATGTGTGTGTTTGCATGGGTAGTTGACTGCGTGCTGTACTGGATTAGGCTGTCTTAATGTTAGCATGAGAGTCTATGTTTTCTCAGATGGGGCTGGAGGGCACCATTCGAGTGATTTTTGCATCATGCCAAAAGAAAACTTATGTTATTTTAACCCTGGGTGGTTTAGATAAACTGAGGCCCTCGGCTGCTAGCAGAATAAATAAAACCTTATTTCAAAGAGAAATTTCATTTGATTGCTTGTGCAATGTTTTCAGAATGATAAGATTTTAGGAAATACATGGCCTTTGCCTCCTGTTTTGCCCATTTTATTTGCGTCATCTTTTCAAAGGAGGGTTTGGTGACCTTAATGCTGTTATCTGTGTTGCTCCCACAAAAAAAAACATTAGAAAAGACATGCTCTTTGTGGGCATGCACACTTTCCCACAGTGAGAACATGCAATAGAACACTGTTTTCAAATGAAACTTTGACAAGAGACACTTTTGGGTGTCTTTCCAGTTTGGCCCAATGAATCAAACCAAAATAACTGGAATGTTCCATATGGAAATTGTGCTTGACTCAATTTTCTGAAAAGGAAAATGTGGTTTTGAATGAGGAATGGCAGCAAGTGGAAGGTCACACAGCCCAGCTTTCTCTCAATTATTCTATGTTTTTTTGTGGTATTCAATGAGGCAAAACGTGGAATGAATGAATGACATGTTTTCCTGATTGTGCAATGCCTTAATTTGCCTTTATATTTTGAAATCTTTTTGCACTAACTACATTGACTGTGCCGGATGTATTTGTATGGGCTGTATCAGGTAAAATGTTATCAGATTAATCACATATAAAATGCAGGACATGAAGTCACTGAACTAACTGAGCTCCACCTCAACATATCTTACATCAAGTGAATAAGATCTGAAACTATAATGTGCGTTGTTGAGTTCTTTTATTACCTTATCAGCTTTTGTGTAATGTGTACATAGCATTGTTCTGTATGAACAGTCCTGCTGTTAACTAATGACAAACAACACATTGAGGAAAAAGGTTGTAAAAGTCACTGATGTATGGACCTGCACGTACACCCTTTCCAGTCTGTAAAGTCCCTGGACTTGCTTGTTTTTTGTTTCTCTCTGTTTTCCTGTCTCTGTGACTCTTCATCCTCCAACATTCCTCCTCCATACTGTTTCCGGTTTAGCTCTCGGCCCCCGGCCCATAGAGTAGCAGTGGGCGCTGTGCCAAGAACCAGCAGGAACCCAGTCTACCCCCTACCCCCTCTGTCAGAATCCACAGCCAATCAGTAACCCAGAGTACTGATGAGGTTACGTTTAGGTCAGGAGGTACAGACTATATTGCTTGCACATATTTAATCCACTATATTACCAATTTCCTGCTCAAAAACACCTACCTCACATCTTCTCAACTCACATCTCACCCTGGGTTTCATCTCTCAACTCACCCATCCACATGGCCTCCCTCCCTCCCTCTATCCAACTGTCCCCTCACCTGCTTTTGTTCACACTTAATAAATCAAAACATGCACATTCCCTCTTCCCTCAGCCCCATCTCACCTTCTTCCTCAGGTCGTCCAGGATGACCTGGTACTTGCTGTAGTCTCTGAAGTCAGGTCCGCTCTTCTCCAGGGCCTCCTTGATCTTAACCTCCAGCTTGTGGTTGGCCTGCTCCAGGTTCCTCACTGTCTCCAGGTAGTTAGCCAGGCGGTCATTTAGGTTCTGCATGGCGAACTTCTCATTTCCCATGATGTCACCGCTGTTCCCACTGGAGCTCATCTGGAGACTGCTGGAGAAGCCCCCTGCTCCGGCGCCCATTCCCATACCGGCTCCCAGCCCACTGCGCACACTAGAGGAGACGCTAATGCGGGCCCCACCGGCCCCACCATGGATGGTGGGGGCCCTGTAGACAGGGGTAGAGGTACGGGTGATGGATATAGCAGAAGGCCTGCTACTGGTGGAGGAGCGCACAGAGTATGTAGTTTGCTTGGAGGTTTTCATTGTAGCTGGAGAGTGTGAGACTCTGTGAGAGAGACTGTGAGTAGGAGAGAGAGGCACACGCTGGGTAGGCTGAAATGGGAGCTCACAGACACAAGGCAGGAGGAGAGGGGAAGTTTTAAACTATATAAACCTTGTGGGCCCTGAGGTCCGCCCCTTAAACCACCCCCTTTAACTCAGTCACCGCCCTCTTTCCACAGGCTCAAACCGCAGGACAGCTCATAGCATGCCTTTGTCCTTCAGAGCCTTCCTAAGTTGGTAAATTTGGAGAACTCAGTGGAATTCAATAACTTGGAGATTTTCTGTATTTGGAAAATAGAATTAGACAAATTTTATTTAGTATGATATACTAAATATAACTTAGACTAGGGGAGCCTTTTTTAAGGATAAAGTTGACATGTTTTATCTTTTTTGTTCCAACCAACTGTTCCCCAGATGAGACCAAAATAAACAATAAAATTCTTCTGCTGTGTATTTTATCATTCTGTGGACAAGAATCTGTGGCACAGACGCATAATTTATATCAGTTAAACCGACAGTAATTGTTTTTAAGATAGAGTCATTGTTGGTTTTAGTCTCTTCAGGTGAATCATTATTAATAATAAAAAGAAAGTGAAAGATGCCGGCGCCTAAACATAACCATAAAAAGATTAATATTGCTGTAGTTTCTACTTAACCATGTTGTACTGCAAGATTGAATATTTTGGTGGGAAAGAAACTCAACTAGGTACGATGTCAATGTTATGCAACTTGCCAATTATATTAATTAACAATAATAATTATGTTGAGAGAAATATGTATATGTCATATGTAGGTAATTTCTAGAGACTGGGTGACAATAACACATGCCAAAGACTGATTTTTTTTGTTAGCGTTTGTAACACATTGGTAAGGTATCCAGCAAAATGAAGTTGCATGAACAAATATTTCTCAGATTGCTTCACACTCCCCCACCCTGAAAACGCTGACATGTTTCATCACCTATAGAGAATAAAATTGAGAAGCGTCACAGCGTCGGTTCAGGTAATTTACTCACCGTAGTTTCATCATCGTCGCTGTGGATGGGTGAGATCAGATCATGTCACACCTGGAAATGTGAGACGTCTCATTCAGCTGTTGTCATTTCAGGGAAGAATTTATTGCATCACACATACTTCTAACCCCTGGATCTAGTCTAGTCTAGAACTTATACGTGCATTTACACGTCAGATTTACTATCAACAAAACACTGTGTAGATACTCATCTTGTTAAAAAGAAAGATCAGCACCCACATACAATGGCTGTAAAGGACCATATCGGTAGTTTTATCCCATTAACTAAAAACCACACATACTTTACATCACAGCTGACCTAACAGTGTGAATGTGTTTTAGAAATTTAAAGGCATCCATTGGTTTCCACTCCTTTCTATGCAATATGAAAAACTGTACAAATATAAATGGAAATCGATGGCTTCCTGAAACTGTATGAAAAGTGCATCAAGGATCTAAAACAGTATTACATTCCCTTGAAAATGGCCAGAATTCAGGATTTGTACTTAAGATGCTAAAAGTATGGTATGCTCCTCTAAAATCAGATTTGCGTTATTGAGGTGTTTGGTCGCTCCAGATGTTATGTACAGTATGTTATCTATCCTAGACGGATGTGTGTCTGACCGTCCAACTCCCATAAAGGATATGGTCAAACAAAGGAACAATTACACCATCTCCTTAGTAGAAACGTAGGAACAATGACTTCTCAAAACCAGTAAACATATTCCAGAAGCCCCCCTGCAGATTTTTAACACAAGCACATTCCACACACACAGTACGTCTAAAGCTACATGGTATCAGCTTATAACAATACACTGTTTTTTTCTTTTGGTTTCTTTGCAATTCATTTTGTTGGTTATGTAAAAGGTTAGAAGAAGAAAAAAAGAAATGAAATGTATTTTTTGGGCGCGTGTGTTTGTTGTTAAAGCTTTAAAATATGTTTTCCAAAGAAGAAACCATTAAGCAACAGGAATTGTTATTTGGAAATCCTAATTGCTTTCCCACACACATTGCACTGTATCAGCATCAACTTGTTCTCTGAGACAACTCCTACTTAACAGTTTTATCTAGAGTCATGTTCAGTCTTATCCTTGCTCCAAGTTTTTTGTTTGTTTTTCAGGAAGGAACATGCAGCAGGATATTAAAGTATAAAGAGCTCCCAGTGAAATCAAAACCACTCTTGTACTGTCAGTGAGTAGGCAAACAAAAGGCATCCCTGTTAAGCATGGCAATATAGTGTCCTCATAAAACGTTGCTTCAAAACATGTATTATAATAATGAAATGCCCCAACCAAGCCTATTTGTAAGTTCTTCTTATATTCAAGATCTTTGTTATTCAAAGAGAAATCGAGGCAGAGACATATATAAATAGAGATAAAAATCAAGGGGGCAGTGCAGAATACCAATGTTTTTTTTGATAAACATCAGACATCCTGAATCTTTTTCCAAAAGTGAGTCATCCCAAATTCAGACAAAACCCGCACTAGTCACACACAATCTTTTAATGGTTGGCCTGTTTGGGGGGTTTCGTTTGTCTAGCAGTGGTGGAGATGACTTCAGTGTTTTCTCTGGTCCTGATGGCTGCCACGCCCGAAAGAGAAAACAGAGATTAAGGTACAGAGATGATAGCAGTATAGAGCGGATCAGGGTGTCAAGTTTCTGACTGTATGTTTAAGATTAATGATGGAGATTACTGTAGGCTTTGGTGCCAACATTTTCCCATGCAAACCAACATAAGGAGTTTTAATGCTCAAACAAACTTATTCGATGTAAGAGATTATTTTTAAGGAGCAGTTCTACATTTAGGGAACACGAGAGAAGAATTACTAAGAATTAATGAGGGAAAACTTTCATGTCTGGGTGTTAACTATGGAGCTGGAGCCAGGGCATGGTTAGCTTATTTTAGCTTACCACAGAGACTGGAGACCTGACTCTCTCCAAAGTGAAAGAATATGCCTACCAAAATCTCTTAAGGTCACAAAGAACATGTATCTTATTTGTTTCACACATATACAAAAAGAAATATAAACATGAAATGTAAAAGTTTGTCGTTATAAAGAGAATTTCATGCTGGAACTATTTCTCAGGTTTTTTGGCAACCCGCGCTGTAGCTGAAGATGATGCGCACAAGTCCTGGGAAATGGATGAATTCTTACCCATGTAAGAACTCGTAACTCATAATAAGATGTAATGTGTTGATTAGTGAGCTTTAGATGTGTTGGCATATTTAAGTACCTTGGAGAAAATCAGGCTAACTGTTTACCCCCACCTCCAGTCTTCATGCTAAACCAGGCTAATTGCCTCCAGACTCCTGAGTTACTCCAAAAATACCCCCAAAAGAGCATTTCCCAAAATGTCAAACTGTTCCTTTAATAGACATAATTGATATACTATTCCAGTAAATATGTATTCCTTTGTCTTTATTGCATATTTTCTAATAGCAGCACACCTTTCATCCAGTTGTGTGAAATGCAGTAATGTTTTTCTGCTGCACCTCTTCAATCATGTTTCATCTTTGCATGACCGTTGTAACCGTTGTTGCATGTCTACTGTCTATAAAGCGTTAATTCCAAATAAAATCAACATTGTCATGGCGTTTGGAAATCCACACAGGTTATGACAAGGGTGATGCACAGTGTATTTGGCAACCTTTTGAGTTTCTGTTGCACAATGGTACAAAATGGTACCATTATATACAAATGGTTGCAACTAATTACCATCACTTCTCAAACTGACAGATGGATTGCAGTGCCTTTTTAAGGTCTTTCACTCACTCTTGTTGACCTTCCTAATACATTAAACTCCATATTTTTAAAGTGATTTTAAAATGTGAAAGGGAAAAATGGCCCTTTTTGAAGCCACCCCACTGAAACGTTTGATGTAAAACATTATTCCGTCCTTTGTCAAAAGTTTTGGCAGGCAGCAACGCCACCTAGGACTTACCTCAAAGGCTCTGGCCCAAAGTCAAGAATTTTGTCTGTCATTACCCTGATAGTCATCACCCACTATGAATGTTTCCCCTATCAGCCTCACACTATTCTCTGTTCCTTCAAGAGGCATTTTTCTCCCATACATACTATATTAACAAATCATGAATGTTCATTTTTATTTTAAAGTGTTAAAATGTTGTTATAGTCATTGTGTACAGATAGTGTGTGGGGTATGAATGTTCATTGGGTTCATTTTTTGGCTGATTTTTGTTTTTAATTTTTAAAGAAATCAATGGCTTTATCAGTATTTAGTTTGAATGGTAACAAACAGGTAACTAGACAGTCTGCCCTGTGCTTTTTTATTCACTTTATTACTTTGATGGACTCTTGGGGATAGTCAACAGTCTATTTGTATTTTCCTTTCTTTTTCTCTATTCTACTTTCATTTAGTGTGAACATTTTTTCAGCTGTCTTCAAGAGCAAGAGCTCCATTTACTGTAAACTATGACGAACAGCAGGATGCATAACTTGCATTTGAAAAAACAACCACATTCGGGGGGGGGTGAAGGATTTATAATCTATTTTAAAATCAGCTCGAACTTGTCTACTCCTTTTAGAGAATCTTGGTAGTTTTTTTTATCATTGAAATAAGCTTTTATTGTGTAGAGGGTCAAATAAAACCAAGTTATGATTGAGTGCATGATTTGGCAAATGGAGAAATATTTTGGATTTACATATGGAAGTGGCATACAGAACCTTCAACACTGATAAAAACCTCAAAATGAGTGCTATTTTTCACTGTGTGTATTGCTTGGCATGGGAGTTGTAACCCTAAGCCTATGTTTACTCCACCACCCTTATCAACCTTGTGTAATAATGCCATTGACTGAGATGGATGCTGAGTCTGGGAAGTCACAAAACCATCACACCTGCAGTATGGCAAATGTTCTGCCGTGGCCAAACTGTCAACTAGATATGCGGGCGGTAAAAAGGATTGGGCATGTATTCCCACATATGGTTTTTATGCTGTTTTTTTTCTGTTTGGGCAGTGCTCTGCTTGGTTGTGTTTGTTGCCAATGCTGAATTCATATTCTTTCCACTGATGTAACATTGGTTATCAGTAGCTTGGTTGGTTCAAAGGGTTCATTAAGACTGGAGCTCTTGTTCAGGCAGACCATCCTTGCTCTGTTCTGACCTCAGGGGTCAGAACACCCACCGAAAGAACTAAATCAGAACAGGCCCTGACAGAATGAGAGGATGACCACTGAGAAGTCTCTTTTACAAGCCTGGCCAAGGGCTCGGTCAGTATCTGACCTCGGGTCAGATACTGAATGAGCCCTTGGCTATTTATCACTCAACACTTCATTCAGTAGGAGGACAAACCACCATGGATGATTTCAGTGGAGCAACCATTAAAACTCCTACAGTCACAAGGGCCTCCAGTCACAATTTACTGATCATCATCTGACAGCCTCATATCTGCGTGACACCTATGACTGTATGTGAGAATATGCAGCTCAGAAAGAGACAGACATATTCTCCACGCTGCCGACGATGCCATTGTGAGATTGTAAGGTCATAAAGAAGCTCACGATGACTCACTGGGGCACACAGATGGGAAACACTTGTCTGCAGACAATTTGCAGGTGTGTGGAACATTCCTACCAGGTGCAGTGGCCACTCGGGAAATGCCTCTGTCAGTGTTTCCGTGTGTGTGTGAGAAAACGACAGGAGCAGACGCAATGTCAGAGGGTATTTTTCTTCTGTGCGTGTTAAACCAAAACAATGTGCGAAGAGTGTGAGGATGATTAAATGAATGATTGGTCCCTGATTCCGGTAAGGCAGAGATGTAATTGTTCAGGTCTGCAGGTGGGGGGGGGGGGGGGGGGGGGTAAGGCAGCAGGTGGGCAAGACAAGACAAGAAATTAGCACTTGTAGCAATGACAAAACCCTGATTCAACCACATTACAGGAAGGCTACTAGTTTACTGGAGGGGAGGAGAGGATGGATCCATAGATAGACGGTAAGGTCACAGGTCATGAACTTGGGTGGAGTGAGGTAAAAATTGGTTATGTGGTCTTCAGGGTGGAGCAATGGAAAAAATAACAAATATGCTTGTCAGAATTTCATGTTTGTAACAAGATTGTATTGCTGTTTTGAGCTGTTTTAACAAAGCAAATAAAGGAAAAATTTAGTCTTAATTCATGGGACAAACAACAGGATTCAACACAAAAAATTTTAACATCAAAAGTGAAATTGAAACTAAAGACTGAAGTTTATGACCCTGAATAAGATAAATGAACACTTAATCTCTTAGTTTATCTTAGAGTGTTATGAATTTCTCATGAAGTTCAACAAACCAAAGAGGAAATATAACTTATTTTGTGTTGTGCAACTGAGATTGTTACTTAGAATCACCCTGTGACCTGACTTTGCTCAGTGACATGGAGAAGTGGGGGAAGTACATGTAGATTTATTTCACAAATGTACGCTTTATTTATCAAAGGAAATCCAAAGCCAGACTTGTAATATAAGGAGAGATTACAATCATACATCAGTACAATGTCACAATTGATGCATAACTTTGGTTTAGTTAATGTGAGGTGCAGCATGATTCATTACAATTTTTGTCATCAACTCTATCTCACTTAGCAGAGGTTACCAAAATGCAAACCTGAATTATCAGACAAGTTATAGATTATATTTATATAAAACTAAATGAGTTTGCCAAATATGATCGAGAGGAAACGTCCTTTGAGTCCTCAGAGTGTTGCATTCTTGTACTGCACATAACTCATAGGGAGGTGGTCGACGTGGATGGTTGCTGTACAAAGCACAGAGCTTGACAGAGCCAGACTAGCTGTTTCCCCTGTTTATATATTGATAAATAATTGAAATATAACTATATATTATCAGAATTTTAATCGTTACATCTTGTTTGTTCCAGGCTAGCTGTTTCTTGCTTTCAGTTTTGTGCTAAGCTAAGCTAAAAGCTTGCTGGCTCTAATGTATTTGTTGTTCCCCCGGAAAATGTCATACCAGTCTGATTCTTCCCTCTTTATAGGTAATGGTTCTTAAAAAGGAACAGTTGCACTCCCCTCGAAATGATCACATATAATTTGTACATGTGTATTGACATATACATATTTTTTTGTGTGTGCTTTTTCTGTTTAATTTCAACATTTTTGAAAATAAAATAGTTCATAAAAGAGAACAAAGATTCTAAATTAAAGTCAGCAGTGTCATTGGGACATGCAGTATGATTTAGAGCTCAAGGTGGAGAGGCAGGGTGTGTTCTGTGAAGATTAGATCAGTTCAGGGCAGATACTGAGTTGAGTGATTTAGGTGTGTGGGAGTGTGTGAGGAGCTGGCTTGGAAGATATTCTACTGAGGAGGATTGATTAATGTAGAGCTCTAAATAGGAGCTCTCTTTTTCGTTGGAAGAGGGTGCGTGATTCCTGACTCAGAGTTGAAATGATTTGAAAGGATGCTTCAGAAAAGGCTCATAGGGGGTGTGTCAGTTCTAGGAAAGCACCATAGGGTGGAGGTTACTTTAGTAGACAAACATTATACGAGCATTCAGGGAGCTCTGGATGAGAGTAACAGTTACAAAACAGGAGATCTGGATGTGACACATGGGGCCTTATTATTGGAAATGTAACTCAAACATGCTCAATGGGGCTGACAGTAAACTAGAAAATGTACTCTCTTGTTTTCTTTCTTACATGCACAATGGTGAATGTCACTGTCTAAATCACTTTCTTTTTCACCCCCTCAGTTTCTTTCTTTCACAAATTCAGACATTCTTAGCCACTGTGTCTCCTCCTCTTCCCCATCACAACCCACATTCCCGCTCAGTAATTGCTCCCAGAATCCCTCCCTCTGACGCAGAAGGCTGCCAGGGAAAGAAAGTTCCAAACCGGGTCTTTACCATGTTACCATAGCAACGGGAAACAAATTTGAGTTCATTTTGGGAAAGCGCTCTGCTGAGACTGTTATTTTTACGACCCCTCTGGGCATGCATGATGGGCCCGTATAGATTCTTCTTGGCAAAGCCCTGGTGGAGTTGACACACCACATTTCACAAGCGCGTGCAAGAACACACTGCAGTAGCCAGAGTCCAATTTTTCAGAGCTGTGCTCTGCTCCCCTCTGCGTCTGAGCTGCTGTGCTGGATGTTTTCAGACACAATGGGTTCATTTGAGTGGACAGGCACAGTGTGAAAAAAGTTCTCCAAAGCGCTCTCAGTCTCAGTCAAGGATAAAAAGAATGAAAAGAAGGGGGTGAGAAAGAATGACCACTGTCTGGTCTCAAAGAATGTTAAAACTGGCCATGTTTGACTCCGGGAAGAATCGGCCATTGATTGAAATGTGTGTGAGGGACAAGTGTTCCTGTTCACAGCACAAGCTTTTAAAGTGAAGCCATGGAGAACGTGTGGGTATGCCCCACATGTAAAAGATTGTTTAAAGCAACACTATGTAACTTTTGAAACAAGACATAACTAATCATAACTTCATAAAATCCTTTTACAAATGAAAAGTTGATTGATACACAAATAAAAAGCACCCTTGCTTAGTTCAGCACGCTCAGGGGTTTGGACGCTACAGCCTTACTTTGTCTGGTATGACCAGGAGCTTATGGAGGCTAATGTTAGAAAAACTTAAATATTGCTGTTTTTTACCGTTCTTGCACTACGGTTACATTACATTCTAAAACACTGCCTACCCTCCACTTTCAAACCGGCAACCTAAGAACCTGGCCTTACATGTTACAAGTTTGATGCAAGGAAGTTCCTGGTTATTTCTCGTGAGTGTGTCCTGGGCCTGAAGAACAGGTTTCGTTCACCTGTAGCTGCATGACTGGTCTGTGTATCATCCATGTGATGCAATGTCCCCCTGTGAGGGTAATAATGATTGTAGTACCATTCATGTAGACAGTATTTCTTATCTGCATGAAATGGCAAAGTTCTCAAATTGTTACATGGTCCAAAATTAATTACCCTTTAGTGAAGTCGATGTCTCCCTCCCTACTCAGGTGTGTCATCAGTGGCTAATTACAATTCAGACTTGTCAAAATCTGTTCCTCCACCTGTAATCTAACAAAGTAAAAGAATGATCATAACATGTGTAATTGCCACTTTTGGCCGTATTAACTCTTTTAAAAAAGTATCATAAACGTGCTTTAAAGTCCAACTGAAATTAAATGGCATTTCTTTTGTCTTTAACAGCATACACATCTGCTCTATGAATCACATGTCCTATGTTCTCTTGAGAGAAAAAAAAACTGAAATCAAAAGAGAAGCTTTGTGATGGCGCAGATGAAAATGCAGAACATCAAAACAATTATATGAATTACATTCAAATACTGATAGCATGAGTGTTATGGTTCTGACCAAGCCGGAACTCATCCCTAGATAACAGAAAATGCTAAAATGTACTTTATCAGCAGCACAAGAATGATGAATCAGCAAACGGACTCAGCAACATCGTTTACACAGCAGTATCTATTTGAACATCTATTCAAACATTTGCCAGCATGAGCAACTGGTCATACCAGACTAAGAAAGGTGATTTGAACAAAGAGCCTATTTAACTGAGCAAGAGGATGTTTTATTTCTCATGAATTTAACATTTGTTTGGGGTAGAATGTGTTATATCTTCTTTCAAAGTTACATGATTTCTTTAAAAAGTCCAGGAATTCATTTAAATATTACTGCGCAACGTTAATATTGGCAACGGTCTGAAATTATGAACCATTTAAAATCAGATTACTTAAAAAACACTACATAGACAGCTCATTTATGAAAAGTATATTCCTTCCTTCCTATAATATAATTTGAAACAGCTAGAAACCAAGGGACATACGTCGGTTTATCCCTGTTTTTTTCCTTGTTCCATTGGTTCTCAAAGCCCATGGTTATATCTGTCCCATCTGTTAACGGCTTTTTTTCAAGCTGTGTCTATTTCAGGTACAGTGGCTGACTCATTCCTCCCATGTAATTACGTCCTGGCTGACCAACTGTCGCCTCGCAGATTGTACAGTAAATGAAACGTGCAGGGAGCTGAGGCCGCTTCAGGGAAATCCCTTTAAGGAGGGGGTATCCCCATACCTGGGAAACCCTCCATATAGCCTCTCCCTCTTTGTCCCCACCATCCTTAATGACTATATGCACTTGTGGAAACTATTACACCTTCCAACTGCTTTCCACTCCTTTGTTTTGGGAAGGGG
Source organism: Thunnus thynnus (assembly GCF_963924715.1). Lineage (NCBI taxonomy): Eukaryota > Metazoa > Chordata > Actinopteri > Scombriformes > Scombridae > Thunnus > Thunnus thynnus. The sequence goes on along the minus strand of NC_089522.1, from coordinate 7,389,560 downwards.
GGGTCTTTCCATTCTTTTTTTTCCATGCCACACCACTGTGGCTGTGTATGGTTTTAATTCATTCCAAATGGTGGGAAAAGCACTGCACTCTTCTTTACTGTTTCTCCTGCTGTGGCTGTTATCACTTCTATAATTTGCAAGCAAACAAACTGAAGTTCGTGAACATCTGCTCCCTCACACCCACACACACTTACACAGACAAAGAGACAGTAAAATTGAAAGTGGAAAGAAACAAAGCTGAAGTGAAAGAGAGATTGGCCAATTTCGAGAGTTGGTAAATATCAGATATGTGCACTAGCAGCAGCACATGTGTACGAAAATTCAAAATAACAATCTGCAGCAACCTCAGTGCCTCTCGGAGGCTGCTCATGTCTGCTCCTGGAGAAATTTGTCTGTCTGGCAACCATATGTTGGCATGTCAGGAAGTCAGCCAGGAGGCCATTCACTGACCTTTCCAGTCGCCCCTCCCTGTGCTCTCATGTAGGGCACAAGAGCTATGGAAACTCTTTGTGGCACAATAAAATGCGATTACATAATTGGGTGCTGAATATTTAATGTGAATGGAGAGATCGCCTTCATCGTAACTTTCTGTAATAATTCTCACATTCTCTGTGTTGTCTCAAGCTCATGACTCACATATTGTACTCTTCACAGTTCGGTGTGTACATTCTGCACAATGTGAGTATTTGTGTGCGTACATATGTATATATACAGACAGTATGTGTCTTTATTTGACCAAGTGCTTCTCTGTGTCCTAATGTGTGTTCATGTGTGCGTGGCTGTCATCATGCATATGCAAGCCTTCCTGCTTTTGTGCTTCTGTATGTTAGCATCCATTTGTATTCATTTTTTTTGCGTGCATGTGCGCTAGTTTGTCTTCTTATTGGTTACGTGTATAACTTCTGGGTGTGGAGTTTATGTCAATTTGGTTCTTCTTTTGACCGTTGACCTGGGAGTGGCAGCTCATGACCTGAGACTATGTGGAAGAATGCAGAAGTTACCAGACTTTGGGCCTCCCACCTTCCTTTCCCTCCCTAAACTGTCTCACTTCCCCCATGCTTGAAACTCTCTCTTTTTTCTCCAGAATTTCGTGTCAGTTCTTATATCATCAAATCTTTTACTAATTCTTTACTGTCTTTTTCTTTGTGTATGCTTTTATTTTAATTCTAGCCTCTTATCTGCCCTTTGTCTCAATTGCTTCCGACCTACTATCTAGCTGTAACCACAGATTACATTTTGCTGTTATACAATATCCATGTCTCTGCTCCCTTTTCCTTTCCATGACCATCAATCTTTCAACCACCTTGTCTTTTTCACCCTCTTTACCTTCCCCTTCCTTCCCATCCAGATCTTGTGTGCGGTATTTTGAATCCTGTAATCATTTTCTTTCTCTTTCCCTCCCTCTTTACCCCCCTTCTCCCTCTATCTCCTCCTGACCTTCCAGCTGCAGAGCTGTGCTTGGATCCTGTTCTGCAGGCCTGTCTCCCCCACAGGAATGTGCTGTTTGCACATAAACATAGCAAAAGGACTGATAAGAACGTGTCTGCACAAGGACAGCTTTCTGACCAGTAAACTCAGTACTACCAGGGCAACCATGGAGGAAGGAAGACAAGATTAATCACCATATTATAGGCTCCTGATCAGTAGGGGGAATTCCTGATTGTTGTTTTCATGATGCATTCAGTATGAGAAGCCCAACATAAAGGGGTTTAAAACAAGCATCATGTGGTTACTAATATATCTGCTTAATGAAACCAGATTATAATGTTAAAATATGATAATATTAAAATAGCATTTGAATTGTTTTATTGCTCATTTGTGTGAGAATAATTATTGCAACAGTCAACCCAGTGATGACCAATCTAAAACTGTGTTTCTATATGATGTCAGTCATATGACAGAGATTTGTTTGCTTTGTCTGCACACAACCCTTACCCTTGAATTATTGATTAGTGGTTTACTCAGTAACACAGAGAGAGAGAGACCTTGAGCTGGGGTGAGCAGCAGCTGGATGTAACTACTTAGTCATGGATGCCTGTGACAATCTCCCATGAAATGATGGGTGCGGATGCACCAATCTCCATGGAAACAGGACGTAGCAGCTGACTCATTGACCAAAATGCGTAAACCTTCAACTTCCTTTAAAAATAGGAAATGTTGCGCATTGCTCTAAATATTCAGTCTATTCTCTCGTAGATAGACTTAACATCCTCAGGATCCTGCTCGCCCGATGTGCAAAACTCCCAAGTAAGGCGTTACATAACGGTGTCGAATTACAAACACGTGCAGCCGGGCCACACAATGGCTGCATTTTCTTTTGCCACTGTGCTGAACCGACAGCCGGGCATCGCCATATGAGGGAATAATGCATGCACAGTATGAACAATTTTAAATCTGAAACATTTGACTAGAATCATTCTAAATAAATGTTTTATTTAGCATGCGGCAGTGCTGGTTTGATCAAAATCTTTCTTAAAAATAATGAGTGCCCACTTGTCAGTGGCTCCTACTTTTACAGCACCAGCTACAGCAGAAGGGGGCAGTATAGTGCAGGTGTCTGGTGCACAGGTAGACAGGTGAGGAACATGGCTTCCCCAGACCTTTCCTCCCCTCAGTGTGGGTTTTACAAGTTGACGTCCTTTATTGTGTAATGTTTGAAATATGGTCTTACTGTATCTGATGAGGGTTCATTTTGGGCTGACTGAATATGTTTGTGTGTTTGTATGTGTGTGAGGAAGAGAGAGTGAGAGACATCCAGTGGAGAACAGAAAGTACCTCTGTGGGAATTTGAAAGTGTGGGCGTGTGTCTGTGTCTGTGTGTGTGTGGGCGTGTGTGTGTGTGTGTGTGTGTGTTTGTGTGTGGGCGTGTGTGTGTGTGTGTATGTGTGTGTGTTCCCGGAACAGTGCTCTTATCAGCGGCGGGGGAGCCAGCCACATTAAAGGTGTTGTGACTAGTATCCAAAACAATGCCTTATAGAGAAAATAAACCATTCATTCCAGCATGTTGATGAAAAAAGTGTCCAACTGTTATCTCAACACAGCATACAGACTGGTTAGGAAATAACAGGTCTGTACACTGCACCCCTCCCTGCTCGGCTCTCTTACCTCCCCTCACTGTGCCTCTGAGCGTCAATTTCATTTTAGCCCTTTACATCTCTTTATTTCACTCCTCTCTCTCCTTCTGCCTTGCATTTAATTTAATCTTTCCTCTGTCCAGAGAGAGTAACAGCTCACTCTTTGTGCCTAACTATCAGCAACACCTTTCCTCCACATCTGACCTCCAGGTATTCTGCCTGAGGCCACAACCTCTGTTGTTAAACCTGTCTACCTGGTTTAGGGTTGTCCCAAACCGCATGCAGTTGTTCAGTGGGTTGAACACTGGATCCCAAGAATGGAAAGCGGCTCTTGGCTGATGTGGCACGTGGTTGTGACCGGCTAATTTTTGCAGTTTTGGTGACAAGAAGCACACGTGCAGTGCTGGAGCAGCATGACACTGTGGAAAAGAGGCAGGATCAGGATGTACAGTACCTTCCCATTCACTTGAATAAGAAAAAGGTTCCAAAGTTTTGACGGGTACTGTATATCCTGTTAGAAGAAATATCTTATTAGCAGGTGGAGTCAGAGGAGGTGGAGTTAATATTGGCGAATCACATCAACTCCTTACTATTGGTCATGAGGCAGGTCATGTTTGGCCCACAGATCCTTTAAAGGAAAACTGAAGGAGCAGAGTCACAAAACAGAAATATACAGTATTATAAATATTAACATATGGAATTCCAAATATGTGTTTAAGGAGAGTAAATGTGCCTTTTTGAGTTCACATTTGAGACGACACTAAAATTCATATACATGTAATTTTCAGTATATGTAAACATACATATAAAATCGCCTCATTGCCCAAAGTAACATTAAAGACAATCATCAGAACATCCCTTCTTGTGTACCTCCTCACAGGATGTCCACGTCTTTAACATCATTAGAAAAAACATGTATGGTTGGAAAATGGACTTCATATCATCATCCTCATGCTTCCTTCACAGCCCCAGTCTTCACATACTGCTCTCCCACAGACAAAGTATGGAAAGAAAGAAAAATCCACCCTTCTGCAAAGATATAGAAAGAAAAGAAAGTAATCTACAAGTGTGAAGTTACACCACAGTCCTGCCTCAGTTAAGCAAACATCACCATGACGTTAATCCCCTTCTGAAACTTTCTTTACTCTGCCAAAAGCTCAGAGTAAACAGATAACTGATAGTTACTGTAGCTGGATATCTAGAGATGTAAACTATAACCTGGAAAAAAAGAAAATAACATTGGACCTAGCATGACAGTTTCATGAGCCAATTAGCTATCGTTAGTTGAAAGTGGTTGTGTCCAAATCACTCCTTATGTACTATATAGTGCACTATATTTACATGACATATGACATATGAGTGTCTAAATTCTGAATGTGATTTTTTTTACTATATAGTGTCTCAAAAATGACCACAATTTGAATGAAAAAAGTAGTATACATGACATTTACTCTTATGTGAGACACTACCTCTGTCAATTATGACACCATATGACGATTCATAAGTGTCAGAAATCTATTGTTTTTGTTTTGTCCACATAGAATAAACTATTAAGTATATTATATGATAAAATAAGATACAGTACAATACAACTTTTACTGTCAGTTTACACTGAAATTCATTTTGCATCCTTAGGCAGATCCGTTCAAGAGATTTACACACAGATTAATCATACAGCTACACATATGACTCTTTTCAGATGATGTACAAAACACATCAGTCATGACAATCATACATTTCACATTATATCACCTGGATTCAGATAACAGTGAATTGAGAGACTCTAAATCACCTGCTAGAGGGCAGAAGTTGGTACTTTCTGTTTAAAACATGCGAGGAGTCAGAAGAGACACTGTAAGCAAGTCTAAGCATGCTCTTGTCGAGAGCTACTTAAAAGGATTTGGCCCCAGGTTGGCCATTAATCTTTGTACAAATTTGGATTTGATTATATAGTTTAGTTTTAGTGTTATGACACTCATATGGTGTCATAACTGACATTAAATTGGAGTTATTAAATGAATGAATGTGGAAAGTGGACAAAGCCATTAACAATTCACATTAGCGTGTCTCTAATCACCTTAGCTCACTACAGTATATAGCATCTTTGCTGGCAAGTTACATTAGGTGATTTAGGTTTGGTCTCATTTGGACAAGCAGATAGCCATAATGTTAATGTCGTATTAAAGCAAGACTAGGAGGAGGAGGTGTCTTTAGGGTGGAACCTACCAACACTAACAGAAGATTAAGAATCATCCAGTTATAAAGCCCAATCAAACTTTGCTTTAATCACCTTACAACTTGTAGTTTAATGTACATGTCTGTCAAAGTTAAAGGGGTAAAATCAACACACATAAAAGGGGATTGTGTTATTTTGGGAGGGGTCTGAAAAATAAATCGTCTGTTGCACTTACTGTATATGATCTGCACAAATACAACTGCAGTTGCAACAACTCCAAAATTACAAACTTGCAAAATTGCAAACCCAAATGACTCATGTCCAACTGTTGCACTGATTAATATCACCAGTACTGATAACATTTGTGTGCTTTACCCTGGCATGTTATTAAAGGCCATGGTTCTATAAAATCAATATTTCCAAATACTGTAGCAGCGGCTGCATGTTTCTGCAAAAGACGAAAGAGGAGATATTTCTAAAAGCAATGTTGCCATATATGCTCACAATTTTGAAAAACTGTTGCACCACTGAGGTTCTTTGCACAGGGTGTGTATTTCCCCTTAACAAACACTCTTATATATATATATATATATGTATATATATTTTTAGATAAGGGTGAAATGTAAAGTTGTGAAAGGCACTGTTATGTGTTCATGGCTGGGTGTGAAGGCGTTAACCAGGTGTAGACCTCTATCAATAATTGACACTGTCAGTAGGGGGACCACAATGGATGTTGAAGTATCAGCAGCAGTCATGTGATAGTTTACACAGAGCCTCACAAATAGTGCACTGTCACACGGAAGCGTGCATACACAGGCGTGCAAAGACCCATTCAAACATCAAATACACACACAATGTTCATCCATTTCATTAATCAACACTGCACAAGCCTTGTTACTGTTATGGAATGGATTTTTAATCAAATTAAATGAACACAATTGAATTAATGCAAATGGGATTGAAGGTAACTCTGCAGCTCATCAGGATTCTTTAAAACAGTTTGAATGCAAAGTCTCTTCAGCAACATATCATAGAGCAACATATGTTTTCAGGATGTAAAGGCAGTACAGTAAGCCATTAGAGTTATATAATTCTGTTACGCAAGGAAATCCACCCTCTCAAGCTGTCAAATAAATCCCTTTGGCCTTGTGTGGCCCCCCCAAACACTAACTGCATGTGGCGAAGTTGACTCTACAAAACCCAAAACAAAATTCCACTCCCCATCCACCACGTCACTGAACAAATTAACTAAATATCAACACGTTAGAAACCTGTGGAGAGACTGAAAGGAGCAAATACACTGTACATCTTGTCCCTCTTTGAGCACAGTTCAGTCAGTGGAAACAATAAGAAACACACACACACTCTCTCTCTCTCGCTCTCTCTCTCTCACACACACACACTCACACACTACAATTGTTAATCCAGTGTTGACCCTATTCAAAAGGTGATTCAAGCTGTTGGTCAGCCAACTTAAATCCACTAACATCTATCATCACATTCTTTGACACAGGATAATCATTAGTGTGCGGGTGTGTTCCATGTGAACCTGTGGTCAAACTGCTTAGGTTTAAGGTTATTGTGTGTATGTGTTTGCATGTGTGTGCACATGTGGTTTAGGTTGTGACAGAAGTAAAAAAAAAAAAAAAAAAAAAGGGTTAGACTTCAAAGACAATTCGCCTGTTATGACAAAAATATAACGATAGTCCAGTGCAGCAGGTTTCCCTCTGAGTGCCCCCCCCCACCTCCCCACCCTTACCCCCACCCCTTACCCTGACACCAAACACACACACACACAAATACACACAAAGACCACTCCCTGATGGGCCCTCTCACTGTGGGTCAGGCCACTTATAATGTGCTCCAAATGTCTGGCTGAATTATTGAACCAGGCGATAAAGTCACATTACAACTTTTAGTTTGATGTACGTGTCTGTCAAAGTTAAAGGGGCAAACCTTAACATACATAAAAGGGGATTGTGTTACTTTGGAGGGCGGTCAGAAAAATAAATTGCCTGTTGCACTTACTGTACATGATCCGCACAAATACAACTGCAGCTGCAACATTCCAGAGCCTGGTGTAAATCATAGTTATGTAATAAATGATAAGATACGGTGGAAGTGAAAAGATGGGAGGCGAGGACAAAGGAATAGAAAATGAAACAGTGAGATTTAAAGTAAGAAAACAGACATAATTGGTTAAAGCAGCTAAAAAGAAAGTACTCAACTTCCCGATTATACATTCAATCAACAGTACTTTTCATCCTGGGTCAACATGAATAGGAGTGCAGTCCAGCAGCAGAGACCTTTACCTGCAAACGCAGGCATCCGGAAAAGATTTGACATTAACCCTAGAGGGGAAGGTGTTCTGGTAGATGTCTTGTAAGGGAGTTCACTTTTTCCCTTTCCTTTATTTAAAGTCACCTGGGGCTTTGTGTCCAATGCCTTGACCCTGAAGATAAAAGGTCATGTGGCAAGTCTGCTCTGGTTAAAGTCCCTCCTTTTCAGCCAGCTTCTGAGAGCAGGATTATGGGTTGTGGACAGAAGACAAGTGAGGAATTGGACACCTCACATTCTTCCCTGAAACCCATAAATCTGGCTCTCCCTCCACACTGAAGCTCTTGTTTGTTGAAGCTCTCTTTTTTTTTTTATTGCACTTTCACTTCAGTCCACTCCCACTCCTTATCCCATAATCCATGCCTGTATTCTCTTGCTGTTTGCATGAGAGACAATTTATGAGGTTACATGGGCATTTTCTCTCTCTCTCTGCTCTCTGGCCTTGATTTCGCTCTGCTTATGGTGCTCTGTAGCACCCTCTTTTGCTTACATAGCTGCTAAAACCTCTTGTCTCCAAAGGAAAGCTCTATATTTTAGACTTCTTACCTTTTCTTACTGAGAATTAGATGAGAAGATGGATACTGCTCACATATGTGTCAGTTAAATAAGCTGGAGCCACAAGATGGTTAACTTAGCTTAGCAAAATGTTGAACTATTCCTTTACTTTTTCTTTGCCACAAAGCTGACAGAAACATTTTAAATATAAAATGAGTGTAAAGTAATGGGAACACAATGTTTTTTTTCCCTGATTCTTGTCATCTAACAGAACTTTTGTGCCGCTTCTACAGTTTCCCAGGCACGTATCACCGCTCGACCTGCATGCAACCCTCAGCCATCCATCCTGCAAACTTTTCTTTCTCTATCTTCACGCCTCCACCCTCCTAGTCACTCCCTTCCATCCCTAATGACTTTTGGTCCCGTTCCTTGTCTTCCTTTGCTCCATTTGCCCATTTTGGCGCATTCCAATCCTATGCTATCATACCTGCTTTTCACACAGGCTCTGCAGTCCGTAAGTTTTCCCCTCTACAGTAAACCAAGTTTTGGACAAAGACTCTTTGGTGTTACTCTGGACTCTTGGCCCACTGTTAACAGCTACTGCTCAGAGAAAGAGCAAAAAAAAAAAAGTGGTCAGAATAATAAAATAAATAATAAAGTTGTTTTATTCGTTATTTTATTAGCAGATTTTTTTTTTTTTCAAGGATTTTCAGCATGCTCATTTCTCCCATTGTGTATACTGTTGCTTGAGACTGTTTAGCTTGTAGGCTCATTTTCTTTGGCTTTATAAAGCATCAGAGTCCAGCACCAAAGTCTACAAATTCAGCTGCACAGACCAGGAACAGAACGTTATCCGCTCCACATATAATTTCCCTTTATGAGTCATTCGTGGTCAGGGCAGCACAGATCCAGATTTGAGGCTTAGATTTAGAGATGTTCAGAAGCTTTTTTTTCTGCCAGTTCATTTTTTCTCTTCCTCACCAAGGACTAGCCATGAGGGAATGAGTCATGTTAGCTTTATTTCCCTTCCGTGAGTGCCTGCTGTTTGGCTACCCCATTGTGTTTCTCTTTTATTGTTCTCCTTTCAGCATGCCAACTTACGATTTTGCTTACTTTGGAAGGTGTTAAGAGGATAATTGCATAACCACATTTCAAGTTATGTTTTTGAGGATGAATGCTGCGTTTGAGATGCCAACATCCACGCTTTTATGCTTGGGAAAGTTTTGCAAATACAGGATGAATTGTGATATTTGAACAAGTAACCTGGGACCAAACAGGAATCAAAAGTGACACACCTTGGCATGAGTACAATAGCAGTCAGATTACCCTATACCTCCCTATTTATGTTAAATCTCTGATATCTTTTGTTATACCTGATGGCATATATTATATGAAATTCAATCATCTGTTTCCTAATAAGCATTGGGAATCCACCTGTAATCCCGATGTCCCAATTTCCCCAACTTTCACCATATAGTCTATAAATTTGCCATATAAACATGATAAATTCCTCACACTGCAGTAACAGTAACAACAACCCTCAAAGTCATCTGAAAGCTCTATTTATTTTTAAATAATTTGGTTCATGTTGATGCTGACGATGAGCCACACGTCTAAAATAAAGTCTTACACTCTTATGTCTTACCTCACTGCATTTCCAAAGTGGAGCTTTGTTCTTTTATGGCGAACAGAGTGGGAGCCCTACTTGACCCTTTTGGCATTTTTCTCATAACTCTGTTATCCTCTTTCTCAGTGAGGAGGATTTTTAGAAACTCTGCCTCTGCAAGCCAACACTTAACTGTTATTTTCATATGCACACAGTCACAATGGACCGTCTTACCAGATCTTCTTCATACACCTTTGTGTTACGTGTCCCGACATACAGTAGAGGTATTACAAGCCTTGCTGACAGATGCTCCTTCTGAGGAATGTCAGAGCGATCATGTTCATAAATCATTAGAATACTTCAAAGATGTTTGTGCTGTCACACATTCGCTGCACCGCTGGCATCAGAAAAGAGAAGTGGTTTCAGCAAAATAAAATATGGTAGAATATTAGTGGTTGTGAAGTGTGATGATGTAATTTGTTTAGGGTTTTTTTTTTCTGAAATAGAATGAAAATAAAGGAATAGTCACCCTCAAAGAAATTGTTCTGCGAAATGTGCTAATTCATTTCCTTGCATAGAAGATTGATAGCACTCTCACAGTGTGGTGTCAATCTTCTCATAACTGTTGGCAGACAATACATGTACCGATGAATACCATCCATAGTTTAGAATTATAAACAGTGAGGTTTAAGTTGTGATTTATTGTGCTCTGTAAACTTTATATGTATGCGTTACAATAAATTCTTTCATTTTTTTCACCCAACATATTGAAAACATAAGAGATTCAAATAAACCCACTAATGGTGTCTACTGTACTATCACCTCACTTAATACCATAATACATACTCCAAGCCATAATACAAAGTATGAAAGATAAGATATGGTCCAAATTATTATGTAACTCTGTTCTTGCCCATGCCACCCACACTAAGTGGCCTCCATTTTCTTGTTAAACCCAAATTACCCCACATTTCACTGACATGAAGAGAGGCCTCACTCAGCGGTCACACATTAGTGTAGGCACAATTTAAACACCGCAATCAGGCTTTGTATATCATACACTTTTGTGTGAGTTTAAACACGGACACACCCAGCCACATACAAAGGCCAAAGCAAACAAGGTTGGGACATACATACTACATACCGTGGGTCACTATAGAAAACTTTAATTTCATGAGAAGAGAAGAGAAAAAAACCCACTTTCGACTGTCTGAATTTCTGTGCACCCACTCACACAGTTCACCTGTGGCAGACCCACCCAGTTCCTCCAAGATCACACAGTGATAAAAACTATGTGAAAACATGTTGTGGGACTGGGAGTGCACATGGGCTCCTCCAGTCCGCAAAGTACTAATCTTCCGTCTGCTGGCTGAAAGCTGTCTGCAGTATAGTGTTACACAAAAATACCTTGCTAGTAGAGGCATAGCTTTGTCCCATAAAACGTGTCCTGATGCTAATCCCTTTGTGTGTACAATAAGTGCTGTTTATTATTGGACAACATTATTATTTGATGCATAACTACATTATGTAATACAATTTCTTAAGATTCACTGTGTTATGTAACTTTGATTTACTGCTATAGAAAATACTTTTTGTTAAAAAATGATTTGGGAAAAAATTGAGAATGATAAAAGTAATTAAAAATTATAAAACAGTGACCAAAGACAAGTAGGATACAATGTGAACAGTGGTATCCCTATTCCTCTGCAACTCATATTTCAAAGTAAACTATGCTGAAGTCCATCATGGTAATGTGGTGGGAGGTGGAGCTACAGCAGAAGAGACATGAGAAGACAGAGTCATGTCACTCTTGCATTTTCAGTGCCCAAAGATCTGATCTCCATAGCAGCATACTGTACCAGCTCATTTCTTTTTATCTATGTCTTGGCTACAGCAGATAAGGACAAAAACAAATGGTTTCCAGGGGGGAAAAGCTGCAACATGTCATAAACTTGCTTAATGAGGTTAAATGGCTTGAAGGCCAGATCAAAGTATATACATTGTATGTGAATATGTATTTTATCAGGAAGTCTTGTTGAGGTCAGGTTCTCCTTTACATGAGTGTTATGTTACTTACGTTTGTGTTGCAGTTCACTCCACTAGTAATGTGAGTTGTACTGGAAACCAGTCTGTGTGATCTGGTGTCATAGTTGTTCACTTTGAACTCAACTGAAGATGTTAAATATTTCTGCAAATAGACAGCAAAGCCTTATAAATGTTAAAAGGTAGAGCCTTTAGATGTCAGTGATGACCATCCAACTTTTTTATATTCTCACAGTGGTGAGTGCAATACTTGTTTTGAGTGTTGAACTTGTACTTGGCACTGTTGTACATGGCACCCAGTGGTTAGAGGGTAGTGCCAACAGCATGAGCATACAGGACTCCATAATCCAGTGTGGATAGTATAGTGGATAGTATAATATTATTTCTGTCTGAGAAACAAGCTTTGCTCCATTTTAAGAATCCAGTTTTGAATTTTTAGCCTCACTTGCTGCATGGCTCTAGGGATGTCAGTCCACCACTTTGGTCCATACTGAAATATGTCATCTGATAAAGTGCCATGAAATTTTGTACATCATCATTCTGATCCTTGAGGATAAAGCCCTCTGACTTTGATGATCCCCTGACTTTTCCTCCACTGCCACCATGAGGTTAGCATTTTTGTTTTTATTCATAAACTACCAAATGGATTGTCATGAAATTTCATACAGATCCCATGCAGGATGAATCTTTGGGATTCTAGCGCTATCATCTTGGGCCACTATCAGGTCAAATTTTCTATTTGAACAATATTTATGACCAACCTGCAAAGCATTTCCATCAGCCTCAGTTGTACTTTGTCTGTAGTGCTAATTAGCAAATGTTGACATAACATGCTAAGCTAAGGTGATGAACATGGTAAACATTATCAGTATCTTAGTCTTAGTGTTTAATGTGAGTTTTGTAGGATTATCTGCTATTTTACTAAATTCCTAAATATTTACCAATTAGATTTCCATTGAGTGCATGATTTGGGGAAGGAACATCAATGATGTGCTCTTCTAAAATGCACAATTATTGTGTTTTTGAAGTTTAGAACAAGCTTTAAATTGATAAAAGTGGTCTGTAGGTCATTTAAAGTGGACTCTAACCTGAAAAAGATCTGGTTTGCTGTAGAGCTGACTGTATACAAGATTGTATTGTCAGTAAGAAAATACAGTAGTGTGCTCAGTTGGGAAATAAATATTATTTATGCATAGAGTAAATAAGAAGTGTCTGAATACTGATCCTTGTGGGACACCTTTATCAACCATCTGGTGGACGTGATTTGAAACCTTTGGCAACAGCAGTCAGTCTGAACTCCTCTTGAGATTTATGATTCAAACCAGCTATAAACACATGGCTGTGTTCAATATGTTATTCTGTGTGTGTGTGTGTGTGTGTGTGTGTGTGTGTGTGTGTGTGTGTGTGTGTGTGTTGTAAGTTGTCTGTACTGTCAGACAACCTCACCTTCCACACGAAGCCACACCTCAGCCGACACTTCTGTATCTCTCGACTGGCTTTGTCTCAATGATGATTAGATTATGGTTCTCCCTCCTCAATGCATAAAAAGCCTTGACATATGTTATCTGCAGAAATATCAGTGTCTGTCACCGTAAAGATAGGATGAGGGTGGTTTTTATGAATGGATGTCTCACACATATCAGTAAACAGCGTTGTTGGACTATGAATCATAGAAGCCATGCAGAGTAAACCACCGTACCAGTTATGAGTAGATATGTGTGTGTCTTCTACAGATTTAACCCAGGACATGTAATTATAGATAGTCAAACATATAATTATTCAGACACAAACACACACAGTTGTAGAGGAAGAGAAAGACACAAGTACACACACTATCCTCATAAGGCAACAATAATATATGCCACTTGCAAAAAAGCCCCTAATCGCTCCTCTTATATCCATAGGTTTCACTAAACATCTAAAACATTTTGTCATTCAGCTGTGACATGATGATGAGCTAAACTGGGACTTTTTATCAGTCTGATAAATACCACTTGTTGAGGTAAGTGTCACATCCTTACCACGTTCTAAAATACTCCTCTGAGCATTCCCACTGCAACCCAAAACACTCTTTTCCAGGCGTGACTCCAATGTTTTTCCTGTTACTTTTTTTCCATGCTCTTTCTCAGCACCACTGAGCCTTTTGGATGTAAAGCGCTAGCACTTTAAACACACTGTAGGTATTGTTCTGGGGCTCCATGGGGGTGGTTGTCATTCAGTTTACGATGCCAAGGAGAGTTGCACTTTTACTACCTAAATGTGACATATATAGGATTTGCCCCAAAGTAGAGAGAGCAAGAGTACGATAGAGTGAGAGAAAGGGATTTCTTAGCTACTCGTCTCACTCCATGTATCGTTCATTATTGTGCAAATCTATTTTATATAATCTATTGTATAATCTGTTATACTATTTAATGTCTAAACGAGGATTTATGTGTTGTACTCCCCTGCGGTGGTACAGTTGAACTAAACATATTTTCATTTCTTGATCAAACATCCGATTGTTGGCATTTGACTCCAGGAATGAACATAGCCAATATAAATGTACATGTTATTCAAGCTCTAAGCACCAGTATGAAATTGGCTATTAAATAAGATTTGAGAGAAGAAATAACATCAACATACCACTTTTGTCTACCATCCCCAGGATCAATAACTACGCCTTTAATGATAGCAATGATAGATATACCACTTCAAATTCTTTGTCATAGTGATATAAACTCATCTCATGTACAAATCCAATTCAGAGCATAACTGCTGACGTGACCCTAATGTTAACTGTGATATAATGGTTAGCAGGATGTGGCACTGGTGTTAAACCAGAGGCATTTTGATGACTATATTTCAATACGTAGAAGGTTAACTATCAGGACAAGTTCACTGGCAAAAGCTGTACAAAGTTAAATCTTTTACATACTACAGTGTTTACAAGTGAGTTGTCATTGCAGCAACAGTGGCTTGTTTGAAATTACATAGATTAGTCTATATGATTTTGCAAGATTTCCAGTGAATTTAACTTGAAATTACTTTAATTTGACTGATTGAGTAAGAAGGAGAAAACAGAGCTAGACATCTATTTACTCATCACAACAACCATCTGAATTTTAAATTCAACTCAATTTATTGAGAGCTCAAGTTCCTTGATTTACCACATATTTTAATGATTACTATACAGAGTATAAATGTTATAAAGTTTAAGTGCAACTTAAACACAACTCCAAAGACTCCCTGTATCATAAGCCTTTGTGGAGCATGAGTTACTGTACAAAGTATTAGTCAGCCTTTTGCCAAGTTGCATAACACTCAACCAGCTCTTATTTTAAGCATTTCTGGTTTCGCTCAACCGTTAAAGGAAACCTTCATATAGACAAACCACAAGCCCAGACAGCTACTTCCAGGGGAGCAGAGGACGCACAATTGCATTCTGTCTTGTTGAAAGATTACAGCCTGAGGGACGTTTCAGAATGGCTCTTTACTCTTGTCGGGGTGGTACAAAAGACAGATCATCCATCACTGTTGTCTTTAATCATTGAAAATCTTCATGTTTGTCCTACAAATCTATTTATTACATGCAAGTAATTGAAAGCACACACAAGCTAAAACAAGGGAGACTATTGTAAGCAGCGCTTTGATTGGAAACAGATTTGACACGAACAATTTTCTGTACTTGCACTCAGGTAAAAAAAACAATACTCTAAATTACCTCTGCACAAAAAACACACAAATTCATAGACTTCCTTTTTCCGTTCAAAGCTTTTGCCAGTGTTTATTTGTCTTTGCATTGTTCTACAGCCTTAGAGGACTGTTTGTGTTATCACATAGGCATTCCGATCCAATAAAGTGCCAAGGGAACACTCAGGCTTACAGTATGAGACTCAGAGCATTAACATGAATCAGTTGTACACGAGGCGTACGTCGGTGAATAAGTCTGCCTGTCCAGTCTCCTGCCAGGAAGACAGGCGACTACAAATATCCAGTAACATAGTCATGCTGGTGTGTTTCCACACATAACTACACTCCATACGTAATTACACAGTGTATGGTTCCATGTATCTCTGTATCCATGGCAACCACACAAACTATTTCCATGGCAGTTGCATATGCATCTGGCAAAGTCATCAGTGCTTGTGGTAAACCCCGTTGCCATGGCGACCGTGGGTGTGGCGAGGGCTAGAGTGACAAGGGTGGGGGGCGGAGGAAAACTGTTACAGAGGGGTCACGTAGTGACACACACACACACACAGAAACATGAGAGGAACATGTGGTGTGTGTGTGTGTGTGTGTGTGTGTGTGTGTTGATAGCAACAGAGAAGAGGGATAAAATGCACATGTGATTAATCTAAATAAGAGGAAAAGGTGCCCACTTATGCCAACACACATCAACACACTAACACACGCTACAAATACAGTCTTTGTTTTATAAAGCAGGAAATGAGAGAGCAAGACAGAAAATCAAATAAGGAACCCAACTTTTTGCGGGCACTGGTAAACTGGGCGCAGATCCACTGAGTTGAGTACTACCAGGTTTTTCCATGGAACATGTTGGTTTTCTTTCTCCTCTTTTCCTTCTTTGTTTTCAATCCAGGCTGTATTTTATTTCTTCAAACTGCTGTGAAGGAGTTCTAAATATCAGACAGGAGTCGGTAGTGTAGTAAAAAAAAAGCACTGCATAGCTGGTTGGTTAGTCATCATATCGCATCACTGTGCAAAATTGGCTTCCATTAGGATTTCCTAATAGTCTTTTTCTGAGTTTAACGAAAAGGGGCCACACAGAGTTTTAAAATGTAAATTCTTTGTCAGTGACATGGGATTCCTGAAGCATCTGAGAGTGAATTTCTCCCAAAGCTACACAACAAAGTCCCAGTACTACTGTCACTGTGGAGGCATCAACATCACCACCCTCTAATAAATGTTCATAACTTAAGCTGTTCATATTTGTTGCCTTTTACTTTATATATATATTTATAATTATTATGTTAATTATATAAATGTGTTGATAAGTACATATCTTATATAAGCTTCAACAGTATAATAAAATATCGGCACCACACTGTTCCAAATAATAGTACGTGATCATCTTCTGATGTCTGACACTGATTAAAACAAATAATTAAGTAATTAGGCTATTTACCATTTAATGTGGATAGGTATAATTGGATTTTAACCAAAATATCTTCTGGTGTTGTAAACACAGACAGCTGCAGCCTCATTTGTTTGGTGATCCTCATAATGCATTGTTCTGTAATTTGAAAGCAAAGCTATAATCTGTAATGTAAGGAAGCTATTCATTTGTTTCATTTGTTGTTTGTTTTACTTCATTTCTTGTTTTGTGATGCAGAGCTAGCTAGTCTAACCTGTTTGTCTGCTGAGCTTACAAAAGTGTTTGTAATTTCAAATAGTATATTTTCCCTTTACAATATTACAAGAGAAAAGGCTTTTATGAGGACCAACTAAATGTGTTTGACAAATTAAACCCTATCCTGGATGATGCTGGATTAGCTGGATTTCTGTTTGTTTTTGATAGCCTGCAAGCTACATTACTATCTATGAACAGATTAAACATTACCACCATTTGGCTAGTGACCAGTGTTTTGTTTTTTAATGTTAGCTTACTTAACTCACAACATTAGCTTCATGTAAATGAAAAATATCAAGGCGTAACTTACTGGACACACCCAGGACACTTGCAATTGAGAACAGGTGTTGTTTTTGTTTATTTTATTGGACTATGTTTTTGAGTTACAGTCACAAACTTAATGCTATTCTTCAAAAAGTTGGATGAGCTGGTCCTCCCTCTCCTCTGTCCAGAAATCTGCCATGTTTTCATACTGGCCTGTGCTGTTTCCTGATTGGCTGAAGAGAAATAGCTACGTCCTTACGTTCTTAAACTGCACTTGGCAAAATGACAAGGTAGGTCTTTTGAAACCCCAGATAACGGCTTCAGATGCTCTGCAACTTACCAGTTCACACCACTACAATGTTCTCTGCAACATTCTAAAAATTGTTTCGTCTTGTTGCAAATCATTGATCTGAACTAGGCTTTAAACTTCCCCAAATCCATTAAATAGTAGGACAGATCTGCTAACGTTAGCCTAAACTCTGACAGGATCTGGGACCAGCTCCCTTATGGTGAGGGAATACTTTACAGTGGATGTGATGTTGGGAAAGGGGCATTTTTTGAAACGTAACCTTTAACCCATAAACTAGGGGAAATATGTTAATACTGTACAAAATATTGTTACATTACTGTAGGTATTAAGCTAATTAGCTGGACATGCTAACGATTGTACCTTACATTAAAGCTGATGAGCACACCGTTTAATCATTCCTTATACTTTTGCTTTTCTGTTTTTAGTCGTAAAGGCAAAATCGAACGCAACACCCTCCAAAACTTGACAGCCCTGACTTGCCTACTTACAGTTGCTAAGCTATGATTGGAAAATAGCTATTTGGAGGAGGAGTTAAGTGAACGGTCAGTTGTTTTGTGGAATGATTTCCCATCAAATTCCACTTATATTTTTTGCAAAACACCCACCTGATTCAACCCCTTTTCAGTTTTCCACAGATGGTAGTAATTACCTGCCTTAGTGTTATTGTCGGTAACAACAGTCATGTGGGAGTTACAGCTGAACTCGGTGTACAATCTAGTGCTTGGGCAGGAATGATAGGCATGCCTGTGATAACAGGTTATAGAGCCTGGTGCAGAGGCTGATTCTGGGCCTGTAGAAGGATTTACTGCTGGGGAACAAACCGGAGCTAGTAGCACACCTGTGCTGGGAGCTAGTGCTAAGGTACTGGGCTGATCACTGTAGCAGTTAGACACAACCAACTCACTGCTAATGCTGCTATCACTCTCTCCTGCCTGTTATCACTGAATTATTTATTGATTTTGTGTACCTGGTGTCTTTTTGTCACTGTGATGTCTTTTAAGAAAACAGTTCCCACCCTTTTTACATGAACTGTGAAAGAGGCCAATTTACATTGGACAGATAATATAGATATATAAAATAACAAATTGGTCAAAATTAGGCCCTACTGTGTATAAAATGCAGTATTCAGTTTTTAAATTTTCAATTATAAAAATATTTCAAATATAGAATGTACATAGTGTGCCATCGAGGTGTCTAGGAAGCTGAAGCTTACACTGGGTGTTACTCCCTACTGGATGACAAACAAAAGGATTACATGTTCATTCTATGTTATTAACACAGGAGCACTTTGAGATTCACTATGAATGAAAAGTGTGGTTCAAATTAAATGTATTATTATTTTATGTTATGTCTGTTACCATTACATTACTTGGAGGGAAGCTGCCTGCTTACTCACTGTTATTTTCCATGAAAGTTACATAATGTCCCATACTGAAAACTGTGGGAATGCTCATGGGAGCATCATTTCAGCAGGCAGTCCATAAAGTTTTGCTGTTGTTTTCTTTATGCTAAGGACGTTCAAAATACTGCAGTCCCCAGCCAGGACCCCCATCAACAAAACACAGACTATCATCCACTTACATACTGTTCAAGGTATGACACAATCAGATTTGTTAACTTAATTAACAATAACATTTAATAATATAAATTAGTTTAATGGTGTTCATTTTAATGAATATATTACACCGAGAGAGAGAGCATGTCTGCTTGTGTGTTGGTGTGTGTCTGCATAAAATTATATGTTCTCCACAAAATTCTTCTCACTGAGGAATCAAACATGAACTATTTATGTGGGAATTCTTGGTCTCTAAAGTTGTAGCACAGGACATTTCTGACATCAGGTTTTTTCATCAGTTTGTCAGAAGAACCTTTTGCTTTTTCACTCTTCAGTGAGAAATTTTTATTAACAGTTCAGTTGAACAGACGCTCTGGATTTTAGGGGCTCTCTGATCTTCTGGGTCCCTGGATCTGTGCCCAGTAGGTTGGTTCCAAAAAGTATTTCAGATAAAAAAATGTAAAAAAAAAAATACATTGTCCATGCCCTCGCGAACAACACAAAAAACCCTTTCTGATCTAGGGCAGGTTGGTTATGGTTTGGTTAGGTTTAGGCACAAAATCTTCAAACCCCAACCGCCTCCATCTGCAGAAATTTGTCCTATGGCCGCTGGATATTAATGCATATCCTGTTTGGGGATTTGTTGAAATGACTGGTCACTTTTCTTGGGAGGACAGTCTTCGTTCAGTAATCCATCCATGTTTACGTTACACTAAAAAGATCTTTAGACTGACAGCTACCTGAAGATTATGAAAAATTATGCTGATGGTTACTGTTTTTGGGACAAAATATATACGAGATCAAAGCAGGGCCATTATCTCAACACATATTCGACTTTTTATATGTACCAGGGCCATAAAACATTGAAGAACAGCTTTACAAATAAAGAATCACACAAACTGCTACTATGATTCATAGAGTTAGCGATATAGATGTTCCTCCACTCCGTTTTTTTATTTTTTTACCTTACAGCACTGCTTCAGTGTATGTGGTATCCCCATTTTTACTGTCTACCTGCACCTTTCTAAAGGAAATGGTACTAATGTGAAATTCACTAGTGAAGTAAAACCATATTAAGTAGTATCAAAATGACGTATCAGTTATAGAAGCATACAGTTTTTATACTTAATTTTGTTTTTATTTACAGTTCTTAATATTTGACACATGATGATCATTTAGGATCATTTTGCTGATCATTCTGTGCTCTGTTGTGTCATGGAGTGCAAGAATACCAGAGGCTCAGTCTAAGCTCAAGCAGCAGCCTCGGGCTTGGCTCCTACAGGTTTTCTAATCTAATATTCATCAAGAAATTCCCAAAGAACCTGCTGTTCCAGAGGAAAGTGAAGAAAAACAGGTCTGTGCCATCTGAGAGGGAGGGTCGTCTTACACTACTTCATGGTTTAAAAGGTTCAATTGCAACACAATGGGGCCATAAAACACAAAGGGGTGTTCAGAGTAGATTTTGATTGTACTGTATCCTGGCAGGAAGGGCTGCTGGATAGCTCAGATTATTGTTAACTAAAGACATTAAAAACACAACCCGTCCTCACAAAAAAAACGATAGTTGTAGGTTGAAAATTCAGCCAGCAAAAACGACCTTATGTTACGTTTGAGTGACAGACGCATGGGCAAGTGACGCAGTTGAGATGACGTCAATTTAAGGTGACAAATTTTCATATTAGGAGGAGGCGGGTTGGGTTGATCGATTGATAGATTGATGGCAAAAAGTGGACTTAGCTGCAGGAGACCACTGTTCGCTTCTTGTATGCAACCGCAAGTGTCTCATTTCCAACTGCGAGTCGGGACAGTTTTTTAAAAAACGTAACTCCAGTTGTCGTGGTGTTTACTGTTGCCATGATGTTGAAGGTTGTGTAACTTTAAGGAAGTAGTCTTAAAGTCTTTACGATCTTTATCTAATCCTAACCAAGTGGTTTTTGTGCCTAAACCTAAGCAGACCTTAACCACAGCATTGTCACACCATAAGACTTTTTTTTTGGGGATTAATGCTGATAGGGGAGCATATTAGAAAATGCTTCTAAGGGTCATCCTGGAGTGCAGGTACAATTGACCTATGTGGTCATTTCATTATGAGGATGTGTTCTGAAATCACCCAGTAACAAAAAAAAAAACATCAATTCAAAAGTTTTCAAAGTTTCACTGATAGTTGTGAAGCAACACGAAAGAAACACACCAAATCTTACAATAATGACTCATTTTAACACGGTGTCACGAAGGGTTCACCCTGCAGTTCTTTCCATCTTGATCAATTTTCTATGATGATTAACGCGACAAATGCTCCACTGCCCTGGACTGGAGCACAGGGGTGAGAAGGAGTTACACCCATCAACAACCCGATTGTGACACACTCAGACACACCTTTCTGACAGCTTTGCTGACAGCGGGTGATAGGTTCTTTGAGATGTTTATAGTGTTACACACACACACACACACACACACACACACACACACACAAACAAACACACACAGTGTAAAGGTCCATCTCTGTGTACACTCACTTATCCTGCTGTAAAATCCTGTTCACCACCACTCAGCTTCAGTCAAACAAGAAATATCAGCCACTTGCTTAGCTTGTGATTAGCTAGCTGAAACAGAATCAAGCTCAGGCTATTGATTGTTGCATTACAGATGGTGACAATCTCTTCAAACATATCCTGATGAAACCCTCATGTGTCATGGTGTGAAAGGAATGAATGACAGGCTGATATCACCCTCTGTAAAGTAAATGAGACATCTCCAGACTCCAGTTTACCTCTGTACACTTCTCACAGACACACATGTTGCTATTATTGCACATAATTACAGCGTTAAAAAGGGTAAGAGTCCAAATATGATTGAAGCTTGTTTTACCGCTGCTACAAAAAGGGCTGAATGAAACAGAGGCCCTGAGAAGCGCCAGTCGTGAGCAGTTTTGTTTCAATGATTGCTTGCACAGTATTAAGTGATAACTGGATTCATCTTTAACATCTTTAGAGTTCTAAAAACTGCATATTTAGATACCTTGCAAGCACATTTATATCCAGAGTAAACAGTAAAGCGACAGAAATGTCAATTAAACAAATCAGTGTTCATGAGAATCTACTTATTTCTTTTTTTTTCAGGTGTCATGCAATGGTTTCTTGACTTCTTTAAACCAGATGAAAAGTGGTATATTCTACAAAACATCAACATAACTTCATTAGACTGTAAATGAGAGTCATACGATCAACCAAAACATTTCCATAATTCATGGTGGAATTACTGAAATTCAATTAAGCACTCTGAGAGAGATCTATTCTTGTGTCTGTGGTTTTAAATCAACAACCCACATGATTCAAAACCTGGTGATAATATATGATCACTGCGATTTCACTGCAGTCATGTGAATTTCACAAAACAGTTCCCCTTTGGCACTGTTTATTTTTAGTTTACCAGATTTTTCTTCTCAGATTCATATTAATATTGCCACATGTTCTCTTTTATGGATGACTAAGCCAGTCCCTCTGCGCTTTGCAATTCTTTGCGCCACAGTCGTGAATGCTCCCGCTCTTGAGCTGGCATCCATTTTGGCTAAAGGAAGATGGGCGTCTATTTTATTTCGGTACGTTGCCATGACGATGACGAGGCCAAGAGCCACTGGCGGGAAGGAAGAAGGTTAAGAGAAGATGAAGCAGAGAGGGTATGGTGGTGGGGGTGGGATTGTTAATGCCAAGGCTTATGACTCATCGTGGTGAGAGACTGGAGGAGGGAATGAAGGAGGGAGGAAAGGAACGCAGGGCGGGTATTGGTGGAAGGACAGTTGAAGGTTGAACCGCCATTGTTTCGCTCTGCATCATGGTGAGAAAAAAGGTGAAGTTACACTACAGGCCAGAGTAATGAGTGATAGTGGCTCTGTTATCGGTGTGGTGAACGAATTCTTTATTAATGTTAACACAGTGAGTAGTTCAGAGTATTCTCAGGAATGGGCATCAATTATGAATTATGGAAAGGTGTTTATAGAGAATAAAATCGTATCACAACTTATCTGAGAAAGGTGGCATGTAAAGTCACACACACACAGACACACACATACACACACACATAAGAACACGGGTGTAAATAAGTATAAAGAAAAAACTTGTGTCCATTCTTTTTAAAAGCCTCAGGCTAAATGGCGTTAACCTAACATACTTCTCGTTCAAGAGTAATGAAAACCAGCTGGCTCGTGTAGTTCACCTGGTTTGCAGTTTCAACAGAACAGGACATTTGGTGTGTATTATACTCAGAACAAGTGTACTGAAGGGGTTGCACACAGGTTGCCTGCAGCATCTGAAGAATTTTGAGCCCTAAAGCAAGCAAAAACTGCTAACACTCTGCAGAATGTCTTGTTGTAGGCACTGCTGCAGTAATAGATGTACTCCTGTTTTAAAGATGTTTGATTATTGAAATAAAGGCATGAATACTGTTGATGACAAGTAATTCTCAGTATTATAATGTTTAATTTGTGCTTTTAAGAAAACCAGCAGAAAGCCTTGTCTGATGTTGTTTACAGCTGAGTTTGATGGTGTATGCTATCGTGTAGCAAAAAGACCTATCATATTAAAATACCCTTATTGGAAACACTGACCCGGAAAAACATAACTAGACTTTTTAAAACTTTTTGTATGGATCAAATAAAGGTGTTATAACATGTTATTGAGTTACCTTTAGAGGTTCTGGTGGGTGGATTTTGTTACTTTCAGAGAGAGCCAGGCTAGCAGTTTCACGCTGTTTCCAGTCTTTATGCTAAGCTAAGCTAACTGGCTGCTGGCGGTAGCTTCAAATTTAGCGTACACACACAGGAGTCGTGTCAACCTTCTCATCTAACTCTCGGCAAGAAAGAAAGCAAACAGTATTTACCAAAATGTCAAACTATCCCTTTAAGACGACAAACTGCATTGCTGGATGCTACAGTGAAAAATAAGATTTGTAGGAAAGAGTTTAAAACTCTGACCAGGATGATTTGTGGTCAAACCTGTCCAAGTGTGTATTTAAACACATAAAATAACTGAGGGAGTTTGTACTTTAGTGCTGAAATGTGAAGCTATAAATAAGCTGCATGGATCTGGTGGATCCGAAGTAACATTTTTGTGCAAAGAGGCCACAAAATAATTGAAAAACTCATATTTATGGAAAGGATGTCATTTAATTGATAAATAGAAAGAAAATAACAAGAAAAGGTGTTGTCAAATTTACTACAATCAATTCAACACCATTATGCTCTATCTTCCACATTCATTGTTCCAAAAGATACAGTAATCAGCAGCTCCTCACTTACACACTCACACCTTACCATTGAATTATACGCACACCTTAATTTACAGGTGTAAATACTACTAGCATTGATGTATTGCTGCTGCTGGATATAAGTGATTATTTTTTATACTTGACCAGACCTCCAGATTCAACACAAATATCTTACAAATTGCGTCAGCTGTGGTGTGTTTAGATAGTCTTATCTGGAGAGACACAGAAAGAGAGATTAAATCAGAAAAAGAAAGAAAGAAAACCTCTTGACAATCCTCTCAAAAGACAATGTTTTCCCTAACAACACAGAGAAGCCTGTAGGAAGGCCAGGTAATGGTTTTCAGTGACTGCACAATGTGTCATAGAAGTGTAGTGTTACAGCCCTACCTCTTGTCTCATACCCAGCCAATGGCAGCTCACCACAGTCCCCTCCCACAGCAACAGGCGCTTTAAAACTCCTCAGTAGTTTCTTCTCTTCCTATCCACTCTGGTCTCTCCCCTCTGCTGGCCTGCCTGCCTGCCTGCCTTGCCAACCGAGCCAGTCGGTCTGACCTTCCCAGACTCATTTCATCCAAAAGAAAACTACTCCAGATTTCAGAATGTCATCCGCTTATAGGAGCAGCTCTTACAGTGTGAAAAGCTCCTCTGCCCCGAGGAGCTTCAGCAGCAGTTCCTACGCTGGACCAGGCGGTATCACCTCCCGCAGGAGCTACAGTGTCAAGAGTTCCTATGGAGGAGGCAACAGGGGCTTTGGAGGAGCTGGCATCACCAGCTCCTCTGCCTATGGCCTGAGCTCAAGCATGGGTGGCGCAGGCATGGGCATGGGCATGAGCTATGGCATGGGAATGGGTGGTGGTATGGGAATGGGTGGTCAGGCCCCTATCACCGCTGTGACTGTGAACAAGAGCCTGCTGGCTCCCCTGAACCTTGAGATTGACCCCACCATCCAAGCTGTCCGCACCCAGGAGAAGGAACAGATCAAGAGCCTCAACAACCGTTTTGCCTCCTTCATTGACAAGGTAAGAGCTTGTAATAGAGGGCAGATCTCTTCAAACTGCTTCAGATGGGTGAAAACTCAGTCAGTGTGGCCAAAAAGCTGAGTGTTTCAGTGCTGTGACAGTGTTAGGTAATATTTGGGTCCATATGTTTGCCACATGTCCTGTAATGCTGATTTCCTCACTTTTTCATTGTATGGAGAAAGTTGATTTATTCCCCTGACTGCCTTCGTCACTTCCCACAAAGG
Organism: Thunnus thynnus; assembly: GCF_963924715.1. Lineage (NCBI taxonomy): Eukaryota > Metazoa > Chordata > Actinopteri > Scombriformes > Scombridae > Thunnus > Thunnus thynnus. Next base: position 7,363,839 of record NC_089522.1, on the reverse strand, counting down.
CAGCTGAAGCAGAAATCTATCTTTTTGGCTCAGGCTGCCCTTTTATAGTGATGAAAAACAGACGTGCAGAAAGGAGGGAGTGAGACTGAGAAAGACAAAGAGAGAGAAAGCAAAGGGTGTGTCAGGGTAGAGCTCAAGGCTTGTGATACAAGTTACCTTGGGAATGGTCCCTCCCTTAGCTGGGGTGTGGTTCTTTCTACTGCCCTGGTGGCCCCCACCCCTCCCCAATACAAATACAGTCAGTACTGAGTGGTATTGTTACCTTAGTAACAAAACCTTTTTTCATGATGATACATTTAACGGAGTGTCTATATTGACTTTTAATCATTTAAATTAGCATTGAAGCCCAGCATTTGTGTTATCTGTCCTCAAAGGCCTCAGCAGCAGGTTAATATTTAAATAGGCCAGCTGGTTTCATGTTCTGGCTCTATATCAACTCTCCTTCTTCAAACGCAGTTATTAAAAGAAGATAAAGTGCATATGTCCTTTTTCGGCCTTTTGCATACTTGAACACAACGCAGATAAACTTCCACTGTATCACCTGTTATCTTGTGATGGCAGTCCACTCAGAGGCGCTTTATTATCTGTATTCACTCCAGTTCAAATGAAGACCATAAGAGGTTCTTAGTTAGATCACACTTGTAGAGAGCAATGTGTAAGGGAGCAAAGTCCACTGACTTAGAGAGTCACATATCTGCTGTCACTATCTCACTTTTACTGTTCACAAATATGCGAACTCCCTGACTGTTCATCTACCGCCTCCCCCTCCCCTCCTCCCCCCTTCAGCTAATAAATTGCCTCCACTTTCTTTCTCTTCTGCTACCCTCTCTTCCCTCATCACACCTTTAATGCAATTAAATATTTACCTTTCTGCATCTGCCTGTGGATGAAACTGGCTCCATCCACCCCCCTCACCCTCCTCTCTCTATATATTTGTCCCCTCTGCCTGCAGCCGTTGAACCTTGCCATACAAAAACAGGAAGACATGCAGGAGAGGGGTAAACTAGCTCTATTCCTCCATCACAGGCTTTTTCCAACCTCGTCTTGTCTTCCCTCCCCTCTGCCTCCTGTCAGGATGCACATACGTCAGGCCTTCCTTTGGAAAAGTACAGCCGGTCTGGAAACAGCCTACAAAACTCCATAGATAGATAAGAACAACAAAGACTATAGATGGAGTGAATAGGAAGCATGGCTGATGATTGATTATTAGGATGTTAACCAGGAGTCAGGATTGTTATGTCAGAGCAGAGCAGACTCCAGTGACATCAAATTTTCAAAAGGCATTTCATAACTATTCATAACTGATGACAAGGAATAAGTCTTCACATATGCGTGTCAGTAAACAAGCATGTAAGTCACTGATTCTTTGTATGGGGCTTTTTGTTGGGTTGCTCACTAATAATCCTAATAAACGATATTCTGTGTCTCTCTCCACACATCAGGTCCGCTTCCTGGAGCAGCAGAACAAAATGCTGGAGACCAAATGGAACCTGCTGCAGGGACAGACCACCACCCGCTCCAACATCGACGCCATGTTCGAGGCCTACATCGCCAACCTGCGCAGACAGCTGGACAGCCTGGGCAATGACAAGATGAAGCTGGAGGCTGACCTACACAACATGCAGGGCCTGGTGGAGGACTTCAAGAACAAGTGAGTGCAGAGGGCGTGCTGAGGGCTAATAAGTAGCTGTTAAAAGGAGTATAGTTTATTCCATCTTGTTTGTCTTGGATTAATCTTTTTTGTTTAGGATTCTCTGATCTGATTTTTAAAATTCATACAAATTTCACTCTCGAATAAAATACAGTTTCAAGATGAGCCATGCGAGTTAATCTTTTTGTGGACTACTCCCTACATCTGTCTGTTCTTTTGCGTCATGTGAACTCTAGGGAATTACAACACTGAGGAAGCATGTTCCCAACACCCATTACAGTAAATATGATGGAGGTATAACTCAATTAGACTTGACTGAGTTGGCTGTCAGCAAAGCTGTCTATAGCTTTACACTAGAAGGCACAAGCACAGATGTGTGTATGCTGGCATGCATACTGTATGTCTGACAAATAGGTACACTTGCATTGTACATATTTGTTACCTGCACAGACAAATAGAGCATGTCAGGCTCACCCTTGGCCCTTAGTCAACAGAAATTGTGTGAGGCAAATATCCCAAAGGAGTTCAAGAGTTACAGATAGATTACTTGCACCTCCTAGTGTTACATTAGCGTATAGACTCTCAAAACCAAAAGAGCATGAGATGTTTTTTCTAAATATTCAATCTATCTAACCAACAATTAAATGTGTTTTTTCCTTTTAGGTATGAAGATGAGATCAATAAGCGCACAGAGTGTGAGAATGACTTTGTCCTCATCAAGAAGGTCAGCATGACTCAACATTCCTTTGAGTTACAAATTTGATACCAAGTCTGCATTTTCTTTTAGCATTCAGTTACTTTTTTTATAACCGATTGTTTGTTGTCATTATTATTATTACAAACAGTACAACACCAAATCCGAGAAGTAAACAAGAAACGAGCATTCTGATACTTTTTAAAAAAAATCAGTTGTTTGTGAAGTCACGTTCTAACAAACACTTTCATTGCTTCCAGGATGTCGATGAGGCCTACATGAATAAGGTTGAGCTGGAGGCCAAGCTGGAGAGTCTGACAGATGAGATCAACTTCCTCAGGTCGATCTATGAGGAGGTACGGCTTAAAATTAGCTTGATGTCATTTGTTTCCTACTCCTCCCTCCGTCCTTTCAACCCCCAACCTCTTTGAAAAACACTTTGTAATCTGATCTGCTTTCATTAGTATTATTTGTGATGCATGCAGTCATGGCATGCTTCCGATGTTTGTGGTGTCATTTTGGAATCGGTTTGCTGCATTCGTATTTTTTCTCAATATCTGTTCAGTATCTTGACTCACTTCTTGTGCTATGCTTTGAAGTACATTAACTTAATGGGATTCCTCAGTGAGGCGGGGTGGACTAATCTCTCTCCTTTCTTTTTTTTTTGTTCTTCATCAGGAGCTGCGTGAGCTCCAGAGCCAGATCAAGGACACTTCAGTCATTGTGGAGATGGACAACAGCCGCAACCTGGACATGGACTCCATTGTTGCTGAAGTGAAGGCTCAGTATGAGGACATCGCCAACCGCACCCGCGCTGAGGCAGAGACATGGTACAAGAGCAAGGTGATGAAAAACTCTTTGGAGCTGTTTTTTATGTCCATATGTTCTGCCATTTGTATTATAACTGTACATCATCCTATAACATGTAGAAAGTTAAAACATTCACCAGTTCATGAGTCAATACATATGCTCATAAAGAGGTTTCCAAGTTTGTAATGTCTTGTCTTGCTGATGTTTGTTTAGTATGAGGAGATGCAGACATCTGCCAGCAGATATGGAGATGACCTGAGGGCTACTAGGACAGAGATTTCAGATCTCAACCGCATGATCCAGAGACTGACATCAGAGATTGATTCAGTCAAGGGACAGGTATGGGAAAAAATGTTTGAGGCATTTTATATATCTAGAGTTTTATTTTTGTCCTGTGATTTCACAATCAGGAGTGTGGCCAAAGGTTAATTCTTTATAATTTTTCTCTCAGCGAAACAACCTGGAGGCCCAGATCGCTGAGGCTGAGGAGCGTGGTGAGATGGCAGTGAAGGACGCAAAGGCCCGCATCAAGGACCTGGAAGATGCCCTGCAGAGAGCCAAACAGGACATGGCCCGCCAGATCAGAGAATACCAGGACCTGATGAATGTCAAGCTGGCTCTGGACATTGAGATTGCCACATACAGGAAACTGCTGGAGGGAGAGGAGGACAGGCTGGCGAATGGCATCAAGTCTATCAACATCTCCCAACAGAGCAGTAAGTCTTCTATGACCTTGCTTTAATTGTCTTTGTGTCAGTTTTGGCTGAAGTCTTGACAAATGGTCTTCATTGCTTGGATTTTGTTACACAGCCAGTTTCAACACACTTTTTTTCACATTTTTCCAAGTTTAACTCTTTTCTCCTTCCTCCTTTCTCTCAACAGCAAGCTACGGCGGTTTCCCTATGGATTCCATGAAGAGCAGCTACTCAAGCGGCTACTCCAGCAGTTATGGCGGTGGATACAGTGGCGGATACGGCGGCGGATACGGCAGCAGCTCCGGCGGCTTCAGCAGCGGCAGCGGCTATAGCACCACTACCCAGAGCAAGAAGAACGTCGTTATCAAGATGATTGAGACCAAGGACGGCAGAGTGGTGTCTGAGTCCTCTGAGGTCATTGAGGATTGAGCTGTCTAGTTTAAAGTTGTAGCTACCTGTCTGCTATGATCTCCTCTGCCTCTCTGGTAGTTTTATACTTACAGTTCACTCCCCCCCAACTATTGCAATAAACAAGTCTGAAGTAAAATGCTTGCCAGCCACTCTACAATAAGGGCTAAACATGTTTTTCATGAAGCGATAAAAAATCCTAACACTATCATAGATCTGAAAGGGACCAAAGAAATTATTTTGTATGTCTGATGTCTGACTGTACTAAAACAGTAGGTTGAAGTTTTGTCTCTGAGATGAAAACTGGGCAAATTGCAACTATGAGAAAGAAAATATAACTCTCCTAATCTATGCAACAGCTTTTCCACACATGAAGGGCTGTTCCCTTCAAAACTATGATGCATCGAATGCACAGTGGTGTTGTCAAAGGAATGTGAATGTACTGCAACAGTGCGTCAGTGTTGTTGGTAAACTAATGTCTTAAAAAAGCCTGCTACAGTAGGTAGTGCATGTCTTCCCTGTGCGTGTTCTGTAACTGAAACTGTTCGACCCCTTAGGAAGCTGCCCACATCATACTGTTGTCCTGAGGTGCTGTTTTTGCTACCAAACCAAATAAAATGTGTTTACTGAAAAAATAATTGCCATATTTGTTTTCATTTGAAAGGGTGACTCAAAGAAAGAAATGAGGTATTAGAGAATTAACTCAAAAAGAACTGAATTAGTCTGGGATCTTTAATCAAGGGCAGTTTTTGGTCATGATTTTAATCACAATGAAAATGATGAATTACTTTTTACGCATCCTTTATTTACATGTTTAAAACATACAGTACCAGTCAAAAGTTTGGACTCACCTTCACATTCACTTAAATGAGAAAGTGTGTTTAAACTTTTGATACATATTTATATATATATATATATATAAGTAGTTAAGTAGTATAAATATAAGTATAAGTAGTAGGCAATCCAAGTGACATATGCACATATGCCTTCTGGATGGGGAAAAAAAGGGAAAATTCAGTGAACCCTGTAAAGAGTGAATGCTTTCTTGTGTTATTTATCGATACTATTTACATACTAGGTGTTCACTCTTCACCAACATGAAGTCAAAAAGGTCAGTGGCATGGTTTGACTTAAACCTTAGTAAAAGATGAGTAAAATTTACCATGAGTCTACTCTATGTTTGTTGTTGTAGTTTTGCCTGTGTTATTCATTGATTATGAGACTGTTGAAAGTCTATTGCTGCTGTCAGTTTCACCATAAACTTCACAGATTTCACTCATCAGTTGTGTTACTGCTCTAAAATGGCCCATCACAGCTGACACCTTCAGAAATCTAATTTTGTGATACATTTCTCTAGTTGAGCCTAAATTCTAACCATTGATAATTCATCTTAAATCTTGAATGGAATTATTCACATAATTTCATTTTCAAATAGTTATGGTTATTCTGAAAAAGAAAATGTGCAACACCCACATTTGAAGCTATTAAGAGACTTTGAGAATGAGGAAAATAGAAATAGAAGTTGGACTTCAAACTTTGCACCATGCTGCATTGCCAAAGCAAACTCAGACACAACCTTAACCTGCTGGAACTGCTGTAAGTGGTCTTAAGGTCGTCTGCATTATTTCTATGATCTTTTTAAAATTATTGCAAAAAGTCAGAATGAGCTCATACAATAAAATGTTTGATTTGATGTTGTAGACTTTTTACAAGACACAATCATATGTTGTATATGGATTATGGAAAAAAAAAAAAAAAAAAAAACATGAAAGCCAGCAGCTTGAAAAGGTTGGCACTTCATTCATTCCATTCAACTAACTGAAAGATGGAGTTTCTGGCCAAGATCTGATTTTATGAAGTTATCTCTTTCTAAAATGTATTATTGCTTACATCATGGAAGAAAAAAATGTGTTTTCAGAAGGATGATTGTGTTATAGGGTGTGCAGCTCCAGTGTATTTGTATGAGCAGCATCCAGGTTTAATAAACACTTCTTGAATAAGAGTGCAAACTGACACACATACAATAAACCATTAGCAAATCTCAGTATTATTTAAAAAAATATTTTTTCTCTCCTCTTTGGAAAAAATCCATTATTGAAACAGCGACACCTGCAGGGCAGGAGGAGAAAGAGCAGTGTGTGTGAAGTGGTGGGGGGCAGAGGAGGACGGGTGCCTGCTGTCCTCCTCAGGGCGGGATCTTTTACATCAATTTAATGTACTTCATTTTTTTCATGCTAATCTATGATTGGCTAAGACCTTATACAGTCTATGCCAAGACACGTAAAATGACGCTACCAGGGAGGACGTCCTCCCTAACCAATCAACAACCAGAATGCAATATTGACATTGTGTTGGTCCAATGACAGTTTCCAGATTTAATCTTCAATTCTCTCCACTGTAAAGCAGAGTAGCAGCAGTAGATAGCTCCTTGCTTAGCCAATGCGACAGTTAGCTTGTTGTAGCAGCCTGAAGGAGTCTTTATACATCCATGGGAGGACTGTTAAGGACTGTTGTTAAGCTAACGGGAGGATGGATCTGGACTGGGCAGCGCAGCAGCAGCAGGACGCTGCCGGGGAGGCTGGAGAGAGAAGCAACCAGAGAAACAACCAGTAGAGTTAGCTTGTTTGTCATTGTTGCTAATGATATCAGACTGGTTAACCAGCAGCCAGAAAGTTCTGTTAGCTAACAAACAAGATGACCAACAGCCACAAATGGACGTTATGACATGAATACTTCATCTCCATGATAGAAAGAAGAAGACGTCAGATAACGTGAGTCAGATAGAGCTTCTCTCTCTCTGTCTCTTTGGTCGCTAATTTCATCTCTGATGGTTAAATGTCTCTGTGGCTGTTTTGTGAATTTATCTCCTTAACAAGAATGCAGCAGAGATGATGTAATGTGTTGTAGGTAGTTTGCTTGTTGAAGTTACAGTGAGCTGTCTGGACTCACTCATTAATTTGGAATTGATCCAGTTTTTAATTGAGTGGTTGTTCAGTCACCTGTTGATGTTGTGTGATTAGTGAATGAGTGTGCAGGAGGTCTGGCTGCTTGCTTGTGACAATTTCTTCAGTTCGTTTTTAAGCTGAGTCGTATATTGAGTAATAAGCCTAAAGCAAGTAGAATAACAAGTGTTAACTTGTGGTGTAACTGATCGTAGTTAATTCGTGATCCGTAAACGGAAAACGTTTTATTTGTCTCCCCCCCCCCCCCACTTTTTTTTTGCTGATCCTAAAAATGATCTGATCCGTGACTCAAATCCGTGATACGAACCGAACCGTGAGTTTTGTGATCCGTTGCACCCCTAGTGTTAACATGTCAGCTTTGTAGACTATATTTTGTATGTCGTGCACATAGATCAGAGTGTGTAAGTCATGTATTTGATACATGCATTCATACCTTCTGATGTGAACCTACACTTTTAGATCTGTGAATGTTTTGAGTGTTCAGTCTTTCTAGTATTCAGCACTGATCTGTTCCTGTATCACATTATATGCTTTGTGGTAGTTTATATATTTTTGTATACTAAGAAAATACACAGGAAACACGTGTAAATCAAGTGATATGTTGTCTGTTTTTGATGAGAACATAAATCTGTTGTCACAATAGAACAATACTATAAATTTGAATTTCACTTTGTTGGTAAAATGACACATCCTGAACCACTACACGGCTAAAATGAACATCTTTGTTTAGAAACAATATGTATATGCTAAATGTCTTAAAAGAAGCAGCCACTCAGGGGTTTTTGTTTTTGAAAGCAAATTGATTTATTGGCATATAAAATTGCCCCCCACCCCTCCGATTTCATCAGGTGGGGGGACAATGATATAGTCTGATGGGGTTTGTTGTTAGATTCCATGTTGATTTTCCTCCTGTCTTCACCAATTTTTTGAGTCACCAGCCACCACTGACACAGACAGGCATGGAGAAAATATGAACATACTTTGTCAAACTTTTTTCAACAGTTTACCACCAGGGGACAGTATCTCATTATGTGACCAGAGTATGTTACCCTGCAGATCAGGAAGAGCCACTGTGCAGGAGCACTGAGCAGTGATACTGTTTTATTAAGGCACACCCTCTTTGTGTGTGTGTATATGCTCTACATCTGACTGATGTAGAGCATATATAAAAAGGAAGTGGCTACTTGTAAGGATTCCTCCGTGTCAATAGTCCATTGATTGTTGTTAAAGGAATTATTACACATGCACATTGGAATTGATTGCGCCAGATCACATGATCAAATTCAAATTGTTTCAAAATGGAGGAACGTTTTTACTTGTAGATGATACGCCAGCTTTCCCATGTTTTAGGTTAAAATGGTTAGGTTTAGGTACAAAAAACACTTGATTACGGTAAGGGAAATTTTATGGTTTGGGTTAAAACAGTAAAATGCAAAAAAATGTCCCGTTTAAGGGCACTAAAATGACAAGCAGTCCGGCAATAAATTCCGGAAACCCATTCCATACCAATAGAACAAACTTCTATCAGCATGGAAAACCAGTCCAGACCAACAGCCTGTGGACTACTGGCACAGAATCCTGTTCTGTGCCAGTAGTCGGTAAATTATTGCATTGGTTCTGTAGCCGTAGCCGGAGCCATATTAAATATTCGCAAATTTAACTACAAAATATAAAACAACACAAAGCCTGATTCCCAAAATGAAAAGTAAAGCTCTCATCCTTCTGAAAAGGAGCCGTTGTAAAGGCATGGCAAACATAGTCAGCCAAATAATAGTGTTAACATTGTGGAAAAAAACACTGGATCTATTATGCAAGCATTCAATAGAGACTAGTTGTAATTTGAATAGCACATGACTTTGCAGTAAATAACATTTAAAATTTGTTGGCAGATTCTTGAAATCAGTGAGACTTGGAGCATTAGAGAAATGTTCTGTCCACAATGAAAAGTAAATATGCAGCAAGAGGTGTGTCAAAGATTTCAGAACAATTCCAAACAATGATGCTTGAGGCTTAAAGAGCTCTTTTAGAGAGTTTTAAGAGTCTGTGCTACTACAGTGAGACATTATGAGTACAAAGTGTTTATGTGTATGCATGCCAGTGTGTGTTTGCTTACTTGGCATACTGTCTCACAACAAAAAGGAAATCTTGTCTCACATATGTAGTCTTATACTTAAGAATGTCATTACATGTGGCATCAATAAAAAAAATAAAATAAAAAAAAGATCACCCCTTTAATGAAGAATTCCCTGGAGGTTGGAACAGTACGCTCCAGCATCTCAGCATGTAGCAGCCTGAACTTATATCCATATTACATTTTCCCACAAGGCGGCAGTATTGTGTTGTTAGTCTTACCAGTACAACATGACCAATGAAAGAGTCCCCAGGTACACCAAAAGACTGTTGATGTGCATATCATTTATAAATGGAACAGTTTTGCAGGGAATACTCTTCAGTGTGCGTGCTTCACCTTCGCATCAGATACAGCAGTTCCACCCAAAGTGTCATCCTTTTAGACCATAAAAGTCAAATGATTCATTCACTTATGGGCATGCAGAGTGGGTGAGGTAGATAGAGGGAGGAGGTAGTGTCTGGCCTTTATTTTTCTTTTGTGTTTCAAGCCTGAATCATATCCGGCATCTGCTGGTTGCTGCTTTGAACACCCAGAGATGTGCAGATATTTCCACAGGGTCTGCCAACATCAATACAGTAGTCAAGTCAAGTCAAGTCAAACTTTATATGTGTAGCACATTTAAAACAACCACAGTTGACCAAAGTGCTGAACAAGCTTAAAATACCAAAATAAATAAATATAAAAGTAAATAACAAATAGGAATAAGAGAAAACAATAGACTTAATCTTTCTATATCTCTCTATATAAAGCAAGGAATCTCTGTCTGTCTGTCTGTATGTCTGTATGTCCATTTGTCCTTTGCATATCTTGAGAACCAATCATCTGTTCTACTTCACACTTGGTGGGTGCATTGCTGGGGACACAAGGGAGTGCAGTCTTGAATTTGGTGCACTCATCGGCTCTGCAGCGGCGGGGCGGGGCTTCTGGGCTCTGTGACTAATCAGAGCTGTACAACCCTGTCATGAGAGATACAAGGGGATGACATCTCTCTTTGTTTGATAACATTAAAAACGACAAGAGAAAAAAAAGAGAGAGGGCGAGGGACAGAGAGACAGCGCTTGAAAGCTTTCTCTGAGAGAGAGAAAGCCCGTTAATGACAGGAATAAAATGTTATTTTCTGATTGTTTCATGGTGGTTACATTCTGAAGCACAAATAAACAACCATTAAACACTCAACAGGTGATTTACTGAGGAGACAGGCGCTTTTGGGGCAATTTGGACAGGCGACACATTTAATATTAATAAACTTAAAATAAACAATCAAACAGCGAGCTGCTCAGCTCTGTGTCTGAGTGCAGCAGGGGCTGTTTGATATAAACACCGTCACATGACAGCGGGGAGGGGCTTCTGGACTCTGACTTGAGTTCAAACTTGGTGGGTGTACTGCTGAGGACCAAAGGACGTGCAGTGACGAGTATGAAGTTGTTTGCACATGCGACACGTTTGATAAACTTTGAATAAACAAGCAAACAGCAAGCTGCTCAGCTCCATGTCTGAGTGCAGAGGGGGGCTGTTTGATATAAACACTGTCACATCACAGCGGGATGGGGCTTCTGGGCTCTGACTTGCTGAGCGGGACAAAGGCACGCACCCCACTGAGTTAAACTGCCCGAGAAGAAAGAACAAGCATAAACAGGAGAAAAAAACAGAGGTGGAGGCAGTAAATGTAGCCAATAGGATCGCAGACACATTTGACTGACCACAGAATCAACCAATGGAGGGCAGTAAACTGCTTCTGAGGTTTAACCTCTGTTTAGTCTTACTGGTGAAGTTTCTGTCTGGATTTAAACATTTTAATTTATTAAGTCCTTGTAGTTTTAATTGATACAATTGTTAATTGATACATATATATGTGGTTCTCGAGAAATAATAAGCAATCGGCCTGTTCTGGACAGGATAAGTTTTTAACAGGCACTGCACTAGTCTCTCTATATAGAGCAAGGAATCTCTGTCTGTCTGTATGTATGTATGTAAGTTTGTCCTGCGCATATCTCGAGAACTGTTCGTTTGATCTACTTCATACCTGGCAGGTGGATTGCTGGGGAAATGAGGAAGTGCAGTGTCGATATGTGAAGGTGTTTGGATGAGCAGTTCTTGAGAAATATATAAAAATACCTCATCAGTAATTGATTTGCTTCATCTTCTGCCCGTGAAGTCAACAAGAGGAAACACAGACAGTGCCACTCTGCCAGTGCAACCCACATTGTGGTCAGAGGTGGGATTACATCCATAGTGTTAATGACTTGAAAATGTAAGAGACTTAAACTACTTATTGAACTGTGTAGTGTGAAAAGAACTTGGCATGTACATTCAAGACTTAGTGCTGCATGTCTCAGGCACGTTCATAAATATATAAAAATATCTTACAAAAAGCAGTGTGTAGTTGAGGTCACATTTTAGATGTCTATGAGTTGTTAACAGCTCCACCAAACAGTAGTTTTCCCCTCATTTCAATAAATGTTCAAATGATCCAATATTTCACCAAAAATCAAAGATTAGAGAAAAGTCCAAAAACTGAGCTTTGACTTTTCTTCTTTCCTCTTCCATTAATCATCTCACGACCCCTCAGATTTATCTGGTGTCCCTTTGGATGGACCTGACCCCTAGGTTGGGAACCACTGAACCAAACTAGCTAACAAGTAGTTGAAACTAGCTCCACCTCCAGCAGCAGTGTGTAACATGCTGCTTATATACCGATGCTTCAGTATTAATAATGTAATGGTTTCATATAATAATATATCAGTCAGAGGCAATACTTTATCTACATCAAGCTGCTTATACTTACTAATAAATAAAATAATAGTAAAATAGTATTTTGTAGGATGTTTCATGCAGGATCTGAATACTTCTTCCACCACTGTGTGATTCAGCAAAAAAACCTCATTTATTTGTGGATCATTACCAGAATCACATTTATGTTGCAATATGAAGATTAAACAGGAAAAATGTTTACTTCCCAAAATGTCTGCAGTTGTTTCTGAGAGTAAAACAGTCAAATCAAACTAATTTCAACTTTGAAAATCATTTCAGACTTTAAAAATACACAAAAGGCTACAACACAGCCTGCCAGAGGGTGCTGGCGACGCCTAGCAACAGTTGCTGAGCAACTGCCCCAAAGCAACTGTTGCTGCTTTGGGGCGAGGTTTATGGAATTGGCTCCTTTGATCTGTGACCACTTTGATCACGTATTCACCATTTGATCTAGACCCTGATTAACTATATATACAAGTGAATTGTCTTCAATTATCACTTGAATTACCAGTGTTCTATTCAATTCTGTCTACTTGCTGTGTTTAACTTTTCACATTAGTACGTGAAAACTGAGCCCAGTGCAGTACACAGAGCGCATTTAGTATCAAGCATCAAGCATCAAATATAACACATCATAACAATCACCATGAATAGAACAGGAGGCTCGTGCTTAGAGGAGATGCTGGAGGGCAGAGTTGAAATTTTTCGCCCACCAATCCAAACCTTTGTTAATAGGATGACAGAGGACCAGTGGACTCTGCTGAAAACCGGTTCTCCTGACAATGCCACCAAAATCTTGTTAGCTGAGCTGCTGTTGGAAATTATACAGGCAGTGACAAAGTCCTTTTTGTCTTCTCTCAAGAACACATGTGTCACCATTTCTGAGGAGCAAGTTCAGGCCAAACTGGGTGACAAACTGGCTCAGAGCTTTGCTGAGGCTCTGGACATAAAGGACCAAGGCCAGAGTGTCAGCTCCGAATGCCTGACAAACCTGCTGGCTAAAGAGGTCACAAAGAGCATTAACCCTCTCTGCTCGTAACACTGCTGAGCCTGGACTAAACCAGCATATCACTCCCCCTGGCAGACTGAACAACATGATTAAGCATACCTCCAAAATGCTGAAAAAGTTTGTGGCCAGATGCGGAAAAATGAAAATGTGCACACCCCGAGCTCGTCAGCAGACAGTGAGCCAGACTGCCTCTCAAAAGATGACCAGCTCAGAGCTGGTATTGCTGGATCTGGAGGATGACATCTGTCAGTCACAGGAGGAGGAGTCACAAGCCAAAGAGGAGTCACCACAAGACCTATTTGTGGCTGAAACAGCTAAAATAGTGCAGGAGATCATTGAAAAATCTGTTAGTGATATCACAGAGCCTCTTTTGCAGGATGTAGCAGATTCGGAGTACACGCTGCTGCACTCTGAGACTTCCTCTGACATTGAGGTTGTGTCAAAAGACATTGCTGAGATGATCAAGAGTGAGGTTGAGACTTTAATTCGAGAATCGAAACATGATTGCAGAGTGTCTCTGAAAGAAGCGGGCAGTGTTATAAGGAACTTCTTTACGAAGCTCCTCGCCAAAACGTCAATACATCGCATCGTGGCACAGCTGAAGAGCAAATTCCATCTCGAGACTAAAGCTGAAAGCAGCCAGTCGATGGACCTTCTCTTCACAGGTTTTGACCTTGCGTTAATGGCAGAGGACGGGGACGAAAAGAAAGCTAAAGGTGGGAATGAGCTTTGCATATTCCCCAGATACAAAACTCTTTCTGGTACCAACGTTGTGGTGATCACCAAACAACTCACTGAAATGATTTACTGCTACGTCAAATATGGGAATATGATGCCAGAAATCATCCCAGAAGCCATAAGAAGGACGGCAGTGGCTGTTCCTCAGGTCGACGCTGCCATGTATGAGGACATACAGAAGAAAATCCGCTGTTTCCTGGCTCTCATCAACTGGTGGCAGAAAACCCAGGCTGCTAGCCACTCCGACAAAGTTACACTGGCTTTACAACACTCTGAGGCACTGTCACAGACAAAGTCAGCAGAGGTCAACACAGAGGAGGAGCACGCATCTTTGATACGTACTGCAGCGCCAGCCTCTAAACGTGAGGAGACACGATCCCGATCTTCACAGGAAGTTGCAGCTCAGGCGAAGAGAATGTCAGTCCTATTCCTTGTGGAGAGGCTGGTTTCTAAGCTGTATAACAAGAGCAAGGTGAACAGGACCATGCCACTGCCAGACGTCATCATCCAGCATCTCTTCCAGATGATATGGGCTGAAGTTGCGGGGGCAGAGTTCACAATAACCCCAGAAATGTTTGAAAAACTCGCCAAGGCGATGTTCAAAGACCTGGTGAAGGTGTGGGGCTGTGCAACAAATGTGATGGTTTTGATTAGTTTAAAGGAGCCAGACATCGAAACATTCTTCACCTCCTGTTTCTGCCGCCACCTTATGGCAAAGAAGAGTGCCATCTCCAGGTTCTTCTCCACGATTGGAACAGCCCTCTCCAGGCCCTTCAGACGTGCACCCAGGGTTGGGGTTATTTAGGGGGGTGGGTAGCCTTCATCTTGAAGGGAAAAAGTGAGCTGGGGTTTACTTTTTTCCTTCAACATGAACGCAGTAGAGAGCTTCAGTCCTGCCTCGCATCCAGGTTACCTCCATGTGGGGCAGGATTTGAGCTCTCAGGGTCATCTCAGGGGTTAATAGGGGTTCTACATCTGAGGGTCCCTTTTTCAGATGTAAAACTTGTGTTGGGGTTATTTAGGGGGTGGGTAGCCTTCAACTTGAAGGGAAAAAGTGAGCTGGGGTTTACTTTTTTCCTTCAACATGAACGCAGTAAAGAGCTTCAGTCTTGCCTCACATCCAGGTTACCTCCATTTGGGGCAGGACTTGAACTCTCAGGGTCACCTCAGTGGTCAACAGTGTTTCCTCACAGTTAGAAGGTGAGGTTTGAGTCCTGATCCTGAGCCTTTCTGAGTCTGTGTGTTGTCTATTGAGGTGGCGTGGGTTTACCCCGGGTTCTCTGGTTTCTTCAAAACAACTCATCAGTTTTTCAGTCTAAATTGCCCCCAAAAAGATAATTGAATTCCAGAGTATGAAAATGGAAAAAGTCATTCAATAAAAGTGTTTAAATTCTAATGTCTGTTTCAAAATCTCTCTTTTCTTATAATTTGCAGTCAAAGCTCTAAATATTTAACTCAGATAGAAGTTGTGCTGATTGAGTGCATCAGCTGTACATATGCAGTGATCAAGCCATGAAATTGTGTGCTAAGCTTCACTGATATAAGTATAGCTATTGTCAGGCATAAGCACCTTGCTAGAGAGGATCAAACCACATAAAGAATTAACATCAGAGACATCAGCATTCATATCTCCAACAACATAGATGCAGGTGGAAGCATAGTTCTGAATAAAAAACATGACACATGCCAATTTATTGAGATATTCACCTTCATTTTGAACACTCATAGGGTGTATAAATGTTCAAAATGATGAACTTTTTGTCATTTCAATTAGACTCCAATAGCCCAAACAACATCTAATCTAACCACATTAACCAGCTGATCATATTTCTTATTCCCAGCAAACACAGGTTAACCCTGCACTGCAAGCTCATTTGAAATGAGAGCAGAAGAGATAATTGGTACCGGCACTGAGAGTCACATTCAAGTGGTAAAAACCAAGCTGGTGAGTGTGCTAGTAATAATAAAAGAATTGCTGCACAATGGAAGATAAGGTCAAGGTGTCAACCTCAACTCAAATTGAGAGCCAACAAGAAGAGGTGGGTCTTCAGCAGAGGCTTAAAAGTCGCCTCTGAAGACGGAAAGTTGCAGCAGTAACATTTCAACATAAGCACTAGAGGACAGTCTAGAAACAACAAGAATTCACTTGAAAATGAAGAGGACCAAGCACACAAAATAAAATCAAATAAAGCAGAAAATAATGTTAACCTATTCTTTCCTTCTCACCAGCATGTCTGTGATGCATAGGAGAAATACAAGACATGAGATTTTGGAGATATGCATGTCGGCTCCTCTGCTAGCCTCTGTAAGCTATGGTTTCCCAGAAAGTCCCTCTCTGTGTCTTCATGCTAAGAAGTGATGTAATTTTGCAGAGCCTGTTCGAGCCTGCACTGTGGTTAAGTACTCTTCAAAGTGCACTTGTTTTGTCAATGAAATCCTTGAACCAAACAGTTTGCATTTTTTATTATGTGAGTACACCCACACATTACTGGTAGCCTACTTTTGATGTATTTTCTGAGTATTTAATATGGGAGCACATAAACAGGAATCTACCTACAGTGTTTACGACAATGTGATTCATTATTAGCCTGAAGCTCTATCACTTGAAACGTTTATCATGGATTTTGTCATGAATATAGGGGTATGGCTTGTGAGATGTAGATCATTTGTTATAACTAGCATCAGTGATATTATTATTGCATACATAGTTAATATTAATACAGTATATATGATATAACAAATGTATCATCTATGCCATTGGTTTCCAACTTTTTTGTCTTATGACCAGTTAAAGCAAAACAATATCCCCAGCTGTGACCAGTTCAACCAATTAGTGATATTTTTATTTATTTATTGTTAGAGGGGTGGGGAGATAACATTGCCTAGTAATTCACAAAAAATGGCAAAGATTAGAAGAAAGTCTGACAAAATTAGCATCATTTTGAAAGTTGTTTTTTTTCTCATTCCACTCTTGCAATAATCAGATTTATCTTGTGACCTCTTCTGGGGGTCTCGATCCCTATGTTCACTTGTCTATGCCATATTACAGACCATCTTTCCGCCATGGGGACTCCATGTTTGTGAACTGTTTATCTGGATGCACCAGTGGGCTTCATGGCCCAAAATAAGGGCACCTACTCAGCTTTAAACAGAGACTAGACTCTATTAACCTCAATGTGTATAAGGGTGTAGGACTTACAGTAGGCCTATGTTATCCACCCATGAAAATCCACGTAACAATACAGAATGCAAAACATGACATGTTGATGACCTGTATGTTCAAGTATGAACTTGCTTGCTTGGCTTGCAGCCAAGATGCTACATGTTAATGCTAATGTGTGTATGAAAAGCAAACAGGAGAGAAAAGGAGGTTAGGATCACTTCATATTCTATCGTGAAAGAAGATGACAGGTGTTGTTTTATGCATCAGATAGATGTTCCAAAAACTACAAAAACAACTCACTCAATTTGACTTTCACTCATTGTATTTGCATAAGGTGACTTCCTGGACCTCTTTTTTGTTTGGTTTGTGGAAGTAGTAATACCACAGTGTACAAATACTCCATTACAAGTAAAAGTCCTGCATTGAAAAGTATAATCAGCAAAATGTAAAGTAAATACAGGTAAAAGTACTTGAGCATTCTATTATTAGATATATCAAAGGACAACTGCCCCAAGGCCCCAGCTTCACTGTTGGTTAATAGTCAGTTAGTTGTATGGACAGTGATGTGATTAATTGCAAATTTGTTTTAAGAAGAATAATATCAAGTGAAGCAGGTTCTGCATCATTACCTCATCTCTGGGCCCTGTATCAAACTGAAGCATAGGAGTACTGGTTGGTGTCTGGGCCCTGGGCATATAATGAAGGAGGGGGACAATAGGAGCCCAAAAACTAAATTTTGCCCTGGGGCCCTCCAGTTTAATCCAGCCATGCTGTTGAGTGTTTTAACATATAATAGTGCATTATATTTGATAGATAATCATATGATTTGGTTTTGAATATAAATTCTTGATCTGGAATGTAAATATAGCTGTAGCAAAGTAGTATCAAATATAAATACTCAAGTAAAGTACAAGTCAAAATTGTCCTAAAATACAGTACTTGAGTAAATGTACTTAGTTACTTTCCACCACTGGTAATAAGTGAGGACTTGTAACATTACCTCTACCTGGCCCCCTACCTACATGAAAAAGGTCAAAAGGCAGCAGTTTGTCTGTAAAAAGTAGTCATAAGATAAACTTATCTTAATTGTAAATCTTTATCAGTGGAAGTATGAGCAGCTGGAACTCTTACATAACAGTCTCTCCAGGGGTATTTCCTTACCTCTTGCTCAGTACGTGAAAAATTCTCAAGAGTGTGTGTGGAAAAGTATAAAAACCATCTTACTACTGTCCTTTTTTTAAATGTCAGACTCGCCCAACATAGTTATTACAGCTTCTCTGATTGGTGCCTGTGGGCAAAACTTGTTTCAACCACTGCTAGCAGAAAGCAGGTTCAGGCAAGGCATCGGCAAATATCAAGATCAGATTTGACTTCCAGTGAAAAAAAAGGAAAGTGGCTCTTAAAGGGGTTACTGGTAGATTTAGTTCTTGTCAGAGCATGTCTTCATGCAGTGGCTCTTGGTGGTGTAAGCCAAAGAAATTCAAAGACTGATAGAAAGTTATCAATGAAAATCTCAGCTTACAACTATTAAAGTATATAGCATGTACTTTAATAATGCTTTATAATATATATTTATATAATAAAAATACACCTTCGCTCAGTTCAATACACTCAGGGGTTTTGCTGCTACAGCCTTACTTGGTCTGGTATGACCAGTAGCTCATGGTGGCCAATGTCAACTAATGTTAGCAAACTTTAGGTAAATATTGCTGTGTAACAGACGTTACTGAGTTTGTTTACTGATTTTAAGACTGCTCCCCACTTGTGCTGCTGTTAGAATAGGTTTTAGTATTTGGGATTATCCTATAATTTTGATTTGTGGCCACTGTTTAGCAAAAGCTGCATAGCCTCACTTGAAAGTGTCTGATGCAGTCTCTGAAGTTCGGCATTTCATGCCTTCTGTCTGACGGGAGTTGCCTGAAGATGCTGGATAAGAGGGGCTTTACTTTTCGCCCTCCATGTTTGTCTGACATGCACCAAACTTTAACTGTTGTGCACCATTTTATCAGGCTGGGCCTTGCCTGTGGCACACTTTTAATCACAGCTCTGTGGAAGAAAATCAGTGCATCATGACTAACACCAAACTGCGTCAGCTGCCAAAGAAATGAGTGCTTTGTTGACTGTATGGCATTCACAATGTTAAGTTCCCATGAGACGGCTGGGAAGACACAGAATACAATTAACAAGCACTCCTTTAGTTTTAGAGATTTTGACCATCTCTACCAAAGTTTGAGTCATCATCACCAGTTGTTAAAGTCACCACATAATCAGCAAATTCATACAGCAAAACAGAGTTTGAGTGCGAGTCATTGAAGAACGAGAGAACACAAGATTATTAAAATTATTAAAACTTTTATTTAAGTTTCCAAATTCCATATATTTGTATACAATGATTACTACAACGTAGAATATATCAAAGAGATGCAACTATATAATGCAAAACATGTATCTTGGGTTTAAATATTTCATTCAGAAGTGTCAGTGTCAGCCTTGATAGTGTAGACATAAGCCAGCAGAGAGGGACTTCTCAGTCTGTGAAAGTGACTCCAGCAGCACGCAATTAATCACTCTCTACCTGTAGTTAAATCTTGCTGACCTTTGGGAATGTGTCAGAGGCGGAATGAGTGGAACAAGTCATGATTGGAGGAGAACGTGGAGTGAGTGAAAAACCCAACCTGCTCATTTCAGATATGCTTAGAGGTGTGGTTTTACCTTGAGGTGGTTGGCATTCTTCACTGACAGAGATGGCATTGTAGTTGCCCAAGGAAACCAAGCCTTAACCTAGAGGTGGGGTGGAGAAAGCAGAAATCAAAAGTGTCAGAGACCAGCAGTCAAAAGCATACGAGAAAGTAAATGTCAAAATGAAAGATGATGAGCAAAGATGGTGGTTCATAAAAAAGCGTGAGTTCAAGTAGGTAGGATGTGACTAGTTTGAGTTGTTTATCACAGTCAGTGCAGCACATATTCATAGAAAACCTCTGTATTGCATCGGCAACACTAAATCTGCACAACTATCTCATTTGTGTCTGTCTTTGTCCAACTTCAAGCATGAAACTGCACAGTTTGGGCTCTCAGTGATCATATTTCACTTTGCAGTAAAAAGATTTTTGTTTGGGTGGAAAGAGGTCTGACAGTATTCACAATTCATGTGTGCAATAGGTTTGAAAATACAGAGTAAATAAATACATTTGTGAGGAAATGCAACCCTTGCGCTTTCACTGGACTCTCAGGGAATGTAATCACTACATCACCTTTGAACATGCAATCACACATTGAGGTCACTGTATCTGCTCAAAGTTAATACATATCCTCAACTTGGAGGTATCACACAGAGGTAATTAACCTCCGGGAAAGAAGAAATAATTAATATAAAATGTCTTGGGTGCAGACTGCAGGGTGAGTTCCTGGGGGGCATGGTGCAGGGTGAAGCGTATGTGGGAAGAGGTTTAGTGTATATGCCACCTCGGTTAAGAACACTTTTAGAAGTTAAAGCATTGCCACCATTTACTTCATCTTTCTGAACTCAAGTGCTGTCAAAATGCCTTAATTCACATTTCTGATGTCATCATACCTGACCAATGATCTTTCTGTCTGTGTTCCTCAAGCCAATCAGTCCCCAGATGCTGTTCTTTAAACATTGCTGCAATTCTGCCATTCTGTCTTTCAGACACACTACTGCACAACCCACCTCCTCCCTGATGTCCTGTTTATCTATTGTTAATTTATAGACATTTATAAAAAAAAAAATTGCAATATAAGTGAATTTAGGTCAGTAAGGGATTTATTTGCTTTTTTTTTAAATTGCAAACTATTGTGGTCTTACAGTAAGTAATACTAGTGGGTCCCAAAATGACCAAAATGTGAGTAGCTCCAAAAAACTAAGCTAAAAACCAATATAGGCATTTGTGTTTTGCTGTTCCTCAAGTTACACAATTTTATACGCAGGCCCTTACATAACATTTGTTAACTCTGCAGTATGCAGCGATGCCCTCAGGTGCATTGTCAATCATCTTCACTCTCTCGACTTGTGAGTGAAAAATATAGTCCTCCAGTGAAGCCAGTGTGGTCTTAGGCAGAATTTCAAGATGCAAACAACAAATAATATTTGTTTCCCTGTGATGAGGCACTGGCAAACAATTGTGAGTCCAAATTTAAAGCAATAAAACACGTTTGCTTTAATGAAACAAATATGCTGCCAGCCCCGTCCAACTGCATTCATTCAAGCTAGACTGTGGTCTGACTTATTGTTCAAATGAAAGTACCATTAAGTGCGTGTGTGCATAATGTACCTTTGAAGATGTCACATCAGTGGCAATCAAACGCAGTGACTGCCTGAAATTTAAAAAAATAAGCCACTGTGATGCATTGCTAAAACCTACCCAAGCGTAACAGCAAACACTGAAATTGCAACTTACTGATACTGAAACATTACAATCTGAAATGATCTGTGCCAGATATTGTAGCGTGTGGACCTTCACAGGTTACGTGGATTCAGCATTTTGATTATGCAGCTGCCAATAAGAAAAGTATTATATAACAGATGAACTGTGAGCAAGTTGCCTCATGTCCCTGTCCAACTCATATCTGGGGTATTCATGCACAGCCCCATCAAAATGAATAGTTTAATAAATTATTTCCATCTATAGTGTGTGATTTCATTTTAAATTTCATGCACTGTCAGGACACATGCAGTGTGATTTACGATATGAAACAAACTCATCAGAATGCCTGAGGTGGTGCTGTTATATAAGCCTGTAAATTTGGTTTTGGTGTGGTCCAGCAGAGAAAGGTTTTGCACGCCTGTCCCCATACCTTTCATGACAGTTTGTAAGAGTATGTGAATAATGAGACCATACAGCATGTTTCTGTTGCTGACTTTTCAACTCACTTCCCATCCGACACCTGCATTTCTGAAGAGATCAGTTGAATAAACAAGCTGACATTTTTGTGGTTTTGTAGCACTTCACTTCCAAGAGGCCACCTGTCAGATAACCGGTGTGTCCAGCACCACGGTCGTTGAGCACCTCAGAGTCTTGACAGGAGGATGAATTCAGCTTAACTGACCTTTCTCCAACAAGATGTATGCAAACAAGTTTGGAACAGAAGAAGCACTTTTTGCACACAATATTGTTGCCATTTTGCACATCTCATGGTACCCAGAGGGTTGATCCCTGTGATTGTGGAAACCCCCCTGACCTCTTTGTAGCATCATCATCAGGTCAACATTTCCTTGTAGGAACTACTTCTCCTGGACAATGTGTCTCAAATGTGTAACTACCAGATTTCTATGACATTTACTGTATGAACCCCTAGAGGATCAATCTTAATGTTGATTAGGTGACTCCTTGACCCGCAATAACAAAATACCATGCTTCTTAAACTGGGCAGACATTCTGTGTTTTCACCAGTCTTGTACGTTGTGTTAACTCACGCTTTAACGAGTCTTTCCATACGGCCCGAACCTGCAACTTTTATGCTCACACTGTATGGCGCAATTAACCAGCGCAACATGGTGACCACTCTGAATGTAAGAGCTAAACCCTGAAATGTTTTGTTAACAATTCCAGTAAAGTTTATTCAAATAAGATGACCACATCATCAAAAACGTTGCCAAAAAGAGAGAAACTCTTCGTGCAACTCTTGAACAGAAAGTGATCAGATTGAGGAAGTGCTCGAACTGCAAGACAGCTAACCGAAATTTCTGACCTGCCAGAAATCCAACTGATCATCCCAAAGCCAGATTGACCTCAAACCGCACGTCAAACAACAAATGATCAGGCGGAAATTTGGCCCAATTCTAAAATTCACTGTGGGCAACCAATTCAGGGTTAAAATTGAACTTAATGCATACAGTGTCTGCCCTCATGGGAGCTGTATCTGTATGCTAACAAAATACTTTTTTTTTTTCTTAGTTAAAATTAAGAGGTGTTCAAATTTTACTAGCCGCTTCCCATTAGCTTAGAATATGGACAGAAACCCCCAGGAGCAGGGGTTTCTGCTTTTCAGAAGAGTTATAGATATTACAACATGTTAGGAAACAAGTTAGGACAGGGGTGTGGTTTCTAACCAGACTGAACTCATACTGTAGCAGCTATAAAGACATTTAAACTTTTATAAACACAAGAGAATACATTCATTGGTCTAGCTCTGACATCATCATTACAGTTACATACTGTACACTGCTAGAAAGGTGGGTCACATTATGTTGAATGCCAGTTACCATAGTGTCTTTCAGCTATATATAAAAGAGGTCTGTTAGCTCTTTGACTGAATATGTGAGCTTTCAAAACAACATGAGTCAGCTGATAGAGCTCCAAAGAAGTCAAATATCTGTGCACAAACTGCAGATGCATCACTCCAAAACAAAATAATTTCATGTGTGAAGGAAACCATTTTTATAATCATGACAACATGTTCCAAACACAAACAAACGAAACTGCCAGAGAGGAACAGTAGCCACAATTGATGCTTGTCCATAAGGGTATGATGGGAAATAGACAATATACAGAGGAGTGACTGTAGCGGTACAGATTTAGTGATTGTGCCAATGTTATTTTGTCTATTCCCACACATTCAGGATGCAGGTATTGTTGGAAGGGTGTGGTTGATCTTTCCCAAATCTTGTTGCAGTTGCTGCTTTAATGCTGGTCTCATGTATTAACCATTAACACACACACACACACACACACACACACACACACACGCACACATACACACAGTGTGGGTGGTCAAAACACAAATGAATGAATATCAAAATATGAAAAATGAAGTGAAATAAAAAAAAACAAGCAAACCCACACACAACATCTGTAACACAAATACAAACTCATTGATCCTCCCTGTTTTTGCTTGTCAGTGAATGAAGCAGAGAAATATGTGACGCTCTGGCTCTGCACTGGTATCTTCAAGTTCAGCTTTGTCTTGGTTATGCCAGGTTGCCTTCTGGCTATTATAACACTGGGTGTGGCTGCAAAAGATTTGAATCGTAGAAAGGCGTAGCCCAGCCTGTGACACATTTACAGAATGCTGACAGAGGCTATTTGCTCCACATTTATGGCCCGCAGAAGAGGCAGCAATGTCACGAGTTATCTGAAGTATCACTGTTTGACACTAGTGCAGTCTGCAAGTAGCAGGACAGCAGGACAGTTACAGTTTCTTGTTGGCTCCAGCACATTGGTTTTGAAATTAAACAGTGACTATGACGTTAAAGTGTTTTTGCTTTAGTTTGAGTGTTTGCATCCATCTAAGATGAACAGTTAAGGAAAAGTTTAAATATATAGTCCCTTAATTTTAGGGGTGCAAATACATACGGCAAATTGAAATAAAATGAGGTCATCATGTTCATTCATCATGGGATTCAGTCTGGTCTTCAGTAAGTGAAATGCAAGTTCAGTTGGGTTGAGATCAAGTGACAGACATGGTCAGTTAGTTTAGTATGTTTAGGTCATTGATCACTACTACCTGCTGAACTGTGATAAAACTGAGTTGGGACTGAAAAAAGGTTCACGAGTCCTTCAAACAGTGTGGTAGTTAACATCATACTGAATCTTCCTAATTCATCTGAGGGTGTGGCAACCATAATAATCTTCCCTTTATACAATCTAGGAGAAATCCCCTCTGGCTTGATGGACTCAGTCCACCAGCACACCTCGTAGTAGCTTTTGTAGAACAATGTAATTTTGCTTGTTTGTATGTTAAAAAGGGAGTAGTGCTTCAGATGAACAGTAGAACTGTGCACAGATGTCAGCACCACACCTTGATCATAAGAATTTACTGTAGCATTGACTGTCAAGAGCTCAGTTGGACACAACAGCTTATGATTGTTTTTAAATATAAAACAAGATATTAATGAAAAAATGACACATGGAAGACAAAAAGTAAATTATTTGGCCAGACCAAAACAAAGAGAGAGACAGAGAACTGAAGTGAATTTTAGAAATTTGCATTTGTGTTGTCTAGACGTACAGTATGTGGTTGGTTCAGCCCATGCCATTACCAGATCCCCTCATAATACACTTAGAATGGAAATGAGGGGGGCCAAAATCCACAGTCTACCTTCTGTGCAAAAATGCATTTATATTAGTTTACCTAAAGCTTTAAATTAGTCAAATCAAATAGATATATTTCAACGTTACGGCCTTTTTAGTGCCAAAGCCCCTCTTTTTGTTCCACCGCAGCTCAACAGGGAAACTGTCCGAGGAAACACAAAGAGGGGATTTGATGCTAAAAAGACTGTAAATGTGTCAGATATCCACTTGATATGACTAACTCAGACTGCTGAAGCCTCATATAAGCTTCAGATCAACTTTTAAATGTATTTTTGCACAAAATGTGGATTTTGGCCCCCATCACTTACATTGAAAGTGCTTTTGAAGGGGATCATTTCACAGCCAGTATGAACAGAAGGAATGATTACAGCAAGGAAAAAGTCTTCCAGTGTTCATATGGGAACCTGACTGAAAAATTATGAACCTATCCTTTAACCTGTGATGCTTATTGATGGTATGGGACACAGGAATCATGTAATTCTTTCTTAGTTTAGTTTGTGTTGGTGTTATTACCGCTATCGTTTCTAACTGGGATTCCATGTGTCATGTTAGCTAGCTACTGCAGCCATTAGTTGCCTGAGTGACACTTTCTTTGTTTTCCAGCATGTTGTCTTACATCTAAAGACTGAAACTATTCTATCTATCATAACATTGTGTATTCTGCCCTGGAGCTGTGTCATACCAAACTGTTTGTAAATCAGGAAATCTACAGATGTTGTTACCTCATGTTGTGTATATTTCTGTCAGTATATTCAACTCTGTTGTTTAGCATACATCATTTCATGCACTCCTTGCTCAGGGCATCTACTGTATGTATGTGATGATGTTTTCCAGCTAACTGGTATTCTGTAGCTATAGGTAGTAGTTAAGCTACCATGCTAGCTCCTAACAACAACATAAAGTATACAGATAAACTGACTTACCATCTAAGCAGATGCTGGTGCACATTTTTTGCACATGAGCAATCTGAAATGTCTGCTTGTGCTGCAGCATTGAATGCATGACTTTGCAGGTTATGTATGCATTTAAAGGTCTGTTCGACTAACTGTGCTTCCGTTCATCTGTAATGACAGTTCACACTTAACTGAGGATGGGCTGAGCATCTGAATACTGTGGACAAGTTTTGGTTTGGTTTGGTTTAGTAATGTT
The DNA here is from genome assembly GCF_963924715.1 of Thunnus thynnus. Classification (NCBI taxonomy): domain Eukaryota; kingdom Metazoa; phylum Chordata; class Actinopteri; order Scombriformes; family Scombridae; genus Thunnus; species Thunnus thynnus. The sequence goes on along the minus strand of NC_089522.1, from coordinate 7,337,629 downwards.
AAATTAACAATACACCTGAAAATGTCCTAATACAGGAGTTTGGCATACAAATCTCATAATTTTTAGGCTCCAGGGATGACAGTGTCCGTTGGTCAGTTGGTTGGTCCACCACTTTAGTCCAGACTGAAATATCTAAACAACTATTGGAATTTATTTTGTATTCAATATGACTCAACCCAACAGGGACAGACTCATGTTCTGTAGGTTTAATCAGACCAATATGTCACCAGACATGTTGGAGTCGTGTTCCGACATCGCAGTGCACAAAAAGCCTATATACAGTATTTTCTGTTTAATCAGCCATTCATAGTCAGCTGATCTGGAGTTTTATCATTATTGTTGAACATCACTAACGCACCTCCCATGCCTAAGCACATGACCTAATAGATCTTGCACTGGCTAAAACAAACAGCAAGATATTTTTAAAAAGTTACCACAGTACAATACTGGAGTAGTATCAAATTACAACATTATGCAAGACAAATGCTGTCCTAACTGGCATTAGAAAATAGAAAACAATTCCACAACAGAACTAATTAATCCTTGTTTAATTATTCTTTCTCTACTCTTTTCTCTCAGTAGTTCCTCTTGCCAAGTTTCAGTAGAGTAAACTCCCATCTCATGATTGGTTCTCACAGAGCAAATGAGTTTGTGAACATTCCTCTACATGTGCTGACTGGAAAGCCTGAAATGTCATCTGTCATAACCAATGAAATCAAATACAATCCTGTACCACATCTGTGGGTGCCACTACTTTTAAGGAAAGGTGAAAAGCTTTCATTATATAATCATGTCTTGGTGAAATGTCATGATATTTATTGTGATGACTGTCGGTTATTTTCAAAAGGTCAAGAGTGTTATGGGCAATCATTTTTGACACGTCAAGTAAGTTTGTTTTTTTTTGTGGCAATTATGTGTTCATTATATAGTTACTGTACACCAGTACGCATGAATGACATCCTATTTCATCCTTTTTCACATCCTATTATATCAACCCAATTCTGATTTCCCTGAAGTCTTGACCTATAATCAGTAAGGATTACTCATATTCATGTCTAACTGTCTCCTTCTTTGTATTATATTTACAACACCACTGACACAGATTTCATGGACTTTTCCCCATCAAATATACCGTGGAATTAAAACTTGCATGCTCCACACCTTAGCCGTGTAATGATCACCTCTTCTTTGCAGTTACGACATCCTTCTTTAAACTGTTTGACATTATCTGACTTTTGCAGCCTCCCTTTATTGTCTGTAACCCATTCCTTCTGCTAGGTGTGAATTATGACTGGTCTGTTTGCCTTTTCTCATACCACAAACTGCTTTTATCACTTTGTTATCATATACATTAAGAGCCTTCTATGCCATTTTATCTGCTTGTTCATTTCCTTTAACACCTATTGTGAGTAGGGACCCAACAATACTGCATTTCTATACCGATCCTCTGTCATCTTAAAAGCATTACATATATTTCCATCATCAGATCTTCTCTGACTGTTTGCCTTGATGACTGGAGCTGTTTGTTTGCAGTGGGAACGGTTTTTGACCAGACTACAAGGCATACTATGCAAGTTTGAGCTAAATGGCTCCCATAGCCAGGTGCACTTTGATTACTTGGATGTGGATGAGTGAAATGAACAGTTGCTAGCAGCTAGCTCGAGCATGAATTAAGGCCCAATCTGGACCAGCAAAAACATATGTTGCTTCCTTGATATTTGGGCAGATAGGACTTTTCTTCAGGACCTTCTTATTATTTTTACATTCTTGACCAATTACCGCATTGAACGTTGCTATATGGCTTTGAGTGATGCATTTTGTTTCACTGAAAGTTTTTTGTGGGATAACAAACGAAACCAAGTACTGATTTGGACCAGAGCAAACAAACTACTGTAAATGCCCTTAGTCTTGTACCTTGGATCAATGCTTTGTGCTACAGATTTCAATGCATGGTAACAATCTTTCCATAGCCATAACCAATTCAGTTACCCAGACTTAACCATACAGAAACCATGCTTTAGTTCCTGTATATTGTATGGAAAACAACTGCAGAAGCACATGCAAGCAATGTTAACAGTAGTTCTTAGACGACAATGTTGGATAAGAGAGTGAAGCACTGTTGGTTTTTTTGGGGGGTGTGACTCAGTTGTTGCCCTACAGCTCATTTTGACTACTACTACTATAAAGAGTTTGGGAAGCCAACACCTATACCAGAGCTGTTAAGATGGGTTTCAACAAGTATCAACTGATTTAATTCTGTCAGAACAAGAAATCTGGTCTTCTTTTAACTCCTGATGTTCGTTCAGCTGCAAGCTGACATTAATGCGTGAAAGAGATCCAATATGTAATTTTCCATTATAAAGCTGCAACATTTAAAAAGTTGCAATAAATAGTTACAATGTGCCACTGAATTTAAAAACCAGTAGTGATGCTAACTGAACCTCGGTGATCACGGCAAACTAACCGGTGGAAGACATAGAGTGGTATGAGTGTTGAAGACGGCACGAACAGCACCCTCAAGCACCCACGAGCTGCAGGCCTGAACGCATAAATGACAGGGTGGTGGAATTAAACAAATAACTCTGGAATTCGAGACTCATTTCTTCGTGTAGTTCTTCACCAATTTACCCCCCATTCTCTTCACTGCTTTAAAATATTTTATAACGATTAATTGAATCTAGTGGATTTTACTTAAAATTAATGTTTATTTTAGTTTTTGAGGACAAAGTTGTGTTGTCATTGAACTCAACATACTGTTCTAGATATGTTCTCTACTGTACTACATACAGTATGGGCAATTCTGTACAGAGTGTAAGTACGTTGCTGCCTACAGGGAACCTCCTGCAAGACCAGGTCCCTCCTGAGGATTACCAAGTCTTTTTCTCTTTATATTACTACTAAATCTAAAACAGCTTTTACTGTTGTACCCCATCAACCAACACAATCAACACCCCAACTTCCTTTTATTAATTAGTCAAATGTGTCTCCTCTCATTCACTGTCTACAGTATGTGTCACCATAACTCCACAAACGTAATGCTGGATGATTCAGTAAAACCCCAGCTTACATTCTCTAAGAAAGTAGTCAGTTATGCAGATAGTTTTGGTTTGATTTTTTCCAGGTTTAAATATATACTTCACTGTTGACACTGTGTTCTGTGGAACATTTCTGTCTCAGTTTTCAATTTTATTAAATTTTATTAAATTGAACACAAAGGGTGATTTGGTTGGCAGAGTATGTTACTTTGTATTTTGTTCAATTTTTGATTGCAGAATCACAAGAAAAAAGAGGGACTTCCAGGAGAGTATGCAGAGTATATGAATCTCCCCCACATAATCCCTCCAATCCTGGATTTGATTTTAATAAAGAAACATAGAATTGCATCCCTAAGTAGCACAAAGAGGATGCTTTCAGAGCATGAGAACTTGGATAGTCACTGTCCACCAGACCTTTACTTGCACACATGCATTCAAACATAAGCTATAAAATCAGCTGATCAAACTGAGTTCAACATATCCAGTGAAAAAGACTTAACTAATTAAAACTTTTGTTGATGCTTTAAAGTTTTCACTTTTTATCTATCTTGCAATAGGATGATTAGCATTCAAAGGTGAATTTGTGTAATAATAAAGTAGCCCCCCCACTACACTCCCCCGACCACATACATGCCTCTCAGAAAGCCCCCAGCTATCGAAGTAAGAATGTCTTTGCCAACATCTTTCCACCCCTTTCACCCTGCGGCTCCGATGCCATTCTGTGAGTACCTGGGTGTGTCGAGCCCTGATCGCTTTACAGGGATGGCACTGTTAACAGTCGGACAGGTTGAGCTGCTCCGAGTCAATCTACCTGCCTGCAAGTGCACCTTCCGGGATCCAGGTAATTGGAGAAGGGTTGAGGGGGAGGTGCAGAGGAGGTGGACCTTAGTGGGACGTCCTTTGCAGTTGGAGGCAGATAAAAATCCATCACGGACAGGGAGAAGATACTTAGAGGAACTTGACTCTCCTCTTAGTGGGCTCCACTGCTCTGCCAAACCTCTGTCTCTCTGCTTCCCCTTTTCTCTGTGTACCTTTCAGCAGAAACTAAACCAGCCATGTCTATGAGATCCATGAGCGTGAAAACCGTCAGGTCCAGCTACAGTGGAGGCGGCGGCGGTGGTGGTGGTGCCAGTTTCAGCAGTGGCGGGTACAGCGGTGGCAGCCGTGTATCAGTAGGAGGAGGAGGAGGAGGAGGATTTTCCTCAAGATCTGCCGTTATGCTTAGACCATCATCATACTCTATATCATCATCCAGCATTGGAGGTGGAATGGTTAGGTCAAGCATGGGTGGTGGTGGTGGTGGTGGTTTTGGGATTGGTTTTGGTAGTGGTAGCGGCGGCGGCGGCGGCGGTGCTAGTTTTAGTTCTAGCTACAGTCTTGGAGGTGGTTTCGGAATGGGTGGTGGAGGAGGTTTCGCAGTGCCCCCGATCACAAATGTCCAAGTCAACCAGAGCCTGCTGACCCCCATGAACCTTTCGATCGACCCCAACATCCAGACTGTCCGTACCCACGAGAAAGAACAGATCAAGACCCTAAACAACCGCTTTGCTAGCTTCATTGACAAGGTAAGTGGCAATCTTCTGCCTTAAGATTATGTCCCAAACCATTTTAAAAGAAAATATTGTCACTGACGTTAAATTGACATGTCATTTTTCAGTCCAGAATATATTGATATTTTAGCTCTAAAAACATTTGGTCATACAATAGATGTTCACATGAATAAGTTAATTGTTTTTTGCAAAATTGAATAGCTGCAACAGACTGTCTCTAAAGGACCACCTGGGCTCATTAAATATTACACAGCAGCAGATCCAAACCTGGATGTTGTGTGCACCATGGGCCTTGTTAGAACTAACACTGACAACTAATACTACCAAGCATAGTATTATTAGTAGCCTATGAAAATAATTTATTCAGTCTGTTTGGATGGAACATGTCTTTACTGCAGTGTAGGCACCTCACTTCTAAAGCAGTGTTCTCAAAGCCTAACAGTGCATCTGGTAGCCTGTGCACTAAAACTGAAAGCCATCCTCTGCTCCTAACTTCTCTTTGGCCATAGCTGGCCCCTTGCCAGCTGTCTCTGTAGTGAGAGGCAGGAAACACTAGAGTAGCCATATCCAGTGACTGATGGCTCTCTGTGTAAGGGGAAGAAGGGATCAGGTTATCATTAATTCCCATGGCAGCAAGGACTCACAGGCCTTCGATGGTGCAGCAGACCTCTTCTTAACTATCTGCAATGCACTGCACGATACATACAATTTAAGCTGAGGTTTGAGGTAATGTTTCAAAAGTCTTTGGATTACCTCTTGTCATTTATTCCGTATGATGAGGGAGGATGCAATAATTGAGTTTTTTCATTCTTGCTCACTTTCATGTATAATTGAAGACCTCATAAAGAAGATGTGGGACTATTTTCCTCCCAGGCACAAATGAAAAACAAGTTAACCACACCCTGCGTGAGAAAATGCTCAGTTAGCTTTTTCTGCAATGTGTACATACCACACCTCATCTGTCCTCACAAAGGTGAACTGATCCCAGTGTGTTCATTCAAAGTACTTCTTACCATATGATTCAAAATTAAATATTTTTTAAATTTAGAATGCAAAGAGTTACAAACATCCTACAACAGAAAAGAAAGCATTAAGTGTTTAATTTGATATTTATATGAAATATCAGTTGGCATAACAGTTAATTGCTTCAGACATGAAACACTTCTTACTGAGGACTGTGCAGGCAAGTTCACTCAGTGAAAGTATGCATCCCGGAGGCCAGGGAGTGGTAATGTCGGGTTTTTAAAGGAAGAGGTGAGGCTGAGGTGTGGCACAGTAGGCTTTGCCTTACCTAAAAAGAAAACAAAGAAAACTTACCTACACACCCAAAACGGAAGGATGGGCTCTAACCCTAACCCTAGCCCTAACCCTAACCCAAACCCTCTTGAGGGCCTCAAACCCAGAATGGCAGAGCACTTCAGCTGTGCTTCCCATACATTTACTTTCTGCTAGGAGCAGGTGTTCATGCTTCTCAGAAACATGTCAGATGCTCTCAAATAATTGTCTCACTAGAGCTCACTTTACTGTGCAGAGAGACTGCAAAGTGGATTGAGTTACAAACAGCCCTGCCCTGCATTTTAGTGCAGCTGCCAATTTTAGTGCATACCGGGCATTTTGTGTGGGAAAGTCACACACAGGTGTAGAAGTAAAACAAAGAAGACAAACATCTTTGTTAGCGTGAGCATGCCTAATCATGAAGAAAAAGAGACAGCAAATATATTCATCTTCTTTTAATTGTATTTTGCTGAAAATGATGAAATGAAAGCAATATATTGTTAACCACAAAGTAAATAAATCTGCTTTATTCCCAGTGTATTATGTAGTCCTATTGACACATTCAGACATATTTACCTTTCCCAAGCTGACAGTGGATCTAAACTTGACATTGAATTTTACCTTTTAGGTCCGCTTCCTGGAGCAGCAGAACAAAATGCTTGAGACCAAGTGGAGCCTCCTGCAGGACCAGACCGTCACCCGCTCCAACATCGACGGCATGTTTGAGGCCTACATTGCCAACCTGCGCAGACAGCTGGATGGGCTTGGCAATGAGAAGATCAAGCTGGAGGGAGAGCTGAAGAACATGCAGATGCTGGTGGAGGACTTCAAGAACAAGTGAGTTCAAACCAGCAGAGGAAACATAAGTGTAAAATGGTCCTCCACATCTGTGAACAGAGCAGTAGTTTCTGCCCACAGTTGTTTTCCACCATCTAATTTTTCCTCTGTTTGTTTGTGTCAGATATGAAGATGAAATCAACAAGCGTGCCAGCGTGGAGAATGAGTTTGTTCTCCTCAAGAAGGCGAGTGAATCTGCGATTATAAAGCCTGTCACTCCACCGTGTCATTAGCAACAATTAAATTAATTATTGCTTTGAATCCAATGTAAACGACTTTCTTATTCTCCAACTACAGGATGTAGATGGTGCCTACATGAACAAGGTTGAACTGGAGGCCAAGGTTGATGCCCTTCAGGATGAGATTAACTTCCTCAGAGCTGTCTATGAAGCGGTACGAAAAATAAACTACACCTCAGTCCTATGATGTCTGTCATTTTTAGGAAAACAGTGATTCATTTATTATCTTCATTAAAGTGGAGGGCACAGATAAAGAATAGAGATAGAGATTTTGTGCCGCTTTTATTCATCATTCATATACCTCTTTTTCAGGAACTGCGTGAGCTCCAGGGACAGATCAAGGACACTACAGCCATTGTGGAGATGGACAACAGCCGCAACCTGGACATGGACGCCATTGTTGCTGAAGTGAAGGCTCAGTATGAGGATATCGCCAACCGCAGCCGTGCTGATGCTGAGTCATGGTATCAGCAGAAGGTAGGTAGAGAGAAAGAGATCTCACCAATATCAACAAGTCCAATATGAAAAACATACCTTGTGATTACAAATACAGGGGACAGGATGGTGTATGGAATCAGTAATAACAGTTATTTTTAATCTTATTCCCACAGTACCAGGAGATGCAGAGCTCTGCAGGTCAGTACGGAGATGACCTTCGCAACACCAAGACAGAGATTGCTGAGCTCAACCGTATGATTAGCCGCCTCCAGAATGAGATTGAGGCAGTCAAGGCACAGGTAAGCTTACATTTAACAGCTGTAATTACTTTCAGTATATCAGCTATGCACAAAATGTTTTAAATGGTATTAGTTTCCTGAACATTATGTTTGAAACCAGATGCTGAACATGTATAAGGCATTTTGAATGACAAATATCACATCTAAAGCTTTTGCTAACTTTCCAACCTCTCAGCGTGTCAGCCTGGAGGCCCAGATCGCTGAGGCTGAGGAGCGTGGTGAGATTGCAGTGAGGGACGCCAAGGCCCGCATCAAGGACCTGGAAGATGCCCTGCAGAGAGCCAAACAGGACATGGCCCGTCAGGTCCGCGAGTACCAGGAGCTCATGAACGTCAAGCTGGCTCTGGACATTGAGATTGCCACCTATAAGAAGCTTCTGGAAGGAGAGGAATCCAGGTAAAAGCTTAGCCACTTTTAACTCACAAGGCATTTAATCACCTGAAACACAGAGTGAAAGAGTATACTGTGCAGGCTGCAACATCAGCAGCTAAAATAGCTAATTTTTGTATCTCTCTGCAGAATTGCCGCTGGTGGTGCATCCGCAACCGTCCACGTACAGAGCTCAACCAGCAGCTATGGTATGTATTGACATACAATATATCATATCTTGAATTTTCAAATAATATCCAAGCCAGTTTAGGATATTCATGAAAATATAAAAACTAAAAATGAATTCAAAATTTCATTTCATAATTTAATAAAAATTCAAAATTATTCTGTCATCTGAAAACATCTTATTCTCATCTCCAGGTGCCTCCTCAGGAGGTGGTGGAGGTTATGGCATGGGCCTGGGCGGCGGCATGGGCATGGGCGGCGGCATGGGCATGGGCGGCGGCATGGGCATGAGCGGCGGCATGACCAGCAGCATGGGCGGAGGATATGGCGGCATGAGCAACATGAGCATGGGCGGCGGCGGCGGTGGCAGCAGCATGATGAGCTCAAGAGTGAGCAGCGTGAGGTCATCCCAGCGTTTCTAAAAACAGCAGTCTTTTTCTCCATTCTTCTTTTTCCCTCATTTTGTTCTCACCCTTTTGTCCCCTCAGTCCCCCAGACAACCATTCATACCACCACCACCCCCCTCTCCCCCCTGCAGACACCGAACAGCCTCAGAAACATTTTGCATTTGACCATTTACAGCTGGCAAATCCATGTAATGGTATAGTTCTTTTTGGCATTTAGTTCCTGTGTTGTTGCTCCCTCTTTGGCACCACATGCCTACAGAGAGTCAGAGGTTACATCAAAATACAAGCAGAGGCAGGGAGATTATTAGACCAAACACAATGAGGAGCAGAGATTTGAGTCAGTTCACTCTTTCTTTGATCAGTCAGCCTGGCTGTCTTTTGGTTGCTGGATATGCTGTCGTGTAGACTAGAGGATACTTGTAGTATCATGACAGAGAATCCTTACAAGGCAACTCATTTTGCACACAAAATGACAACGGCAGTTCTCAGATTTGCACAGAAGGAGGTCCAGATGTTACATGGCAGACACTCATATGTCACACTTACAACTCCTTTTCTCTGCAATGTCTCTACTGCTGTCTCACATCTGTCATTATGCATTTTGATGTCATCAAAAGCAGCCACATTAAACACTTTTACATTTGATTTTTGGGATCCTCTTTTTCTTCTCCTGTTCTGAGAGAAAATGAGCTCTCCACTATAGTATACAAATGTTGTTTTGATCCTGCTTTACTTCTATTTTCATTCTGAATAAAAAAGAAAAAAAACATGGATAAGGCTGGCTGACTGGGACAACCAGATTTATTGTAACTGAATATGTAACATCTTAATGTCTGGAATAAATCTGAGTTCATATTCATATTCATCTGTGTCTTCCTTGAGATTTTTGGTGTACTGTATCCACTGAACAATAGAAATAATTTAGGCTTATAACTGTTTGCAAAGTCCCACCCCTCTTAGTTACTGTTGCTACGGTCGTCGAGATTTCCATTCGAGCACAGTAGCTACATAATGAAGTTTAAAATGACAACGGTGGATGGAGAGTTAACATAGAAATTTGCAATAAATTTTTCAACGGTGGGTTTTCAATTTCACACAAAGATAAACATAATCAGGCTTTTCATGGATTCTGTTGACTGAAATGCTGTTGCTGCCAGGTTTTATCAGCTCTAGCCAGGAAGCATAAGCTCTATGAGTTGGTTGAACACTATTCTCCAGCTGACTTTTCAGTGTTTCCAACTGATTCATTTTAAAATGAGAACCATGTAAAAGGGTCTTAAATACACACGATGGCTAGTTCCATACATGATATAATGATTAAAGACTGAGGCTAAAGCTACATGTCCTATGCAAAAAATCAGCATCCTCAACCAATGAACAATGTAGAAGACATGAAGCAGCATTGCTCGTGCAGGGTATAGCTAGTAAGCTCTAGTATTATAGTGCAGTATTATAACTATAAATGTTTCTAAAAATCATTCTAATATTACTGGATAGTTATGCCTAATATACTTACTATGAAGTGATTTAGATTCATGGTTTAATGTTCAGATTTACAAACACTATGCTTCACTTTTACAAGAGGAGAGGAGTCAGACCTGCCAACCCTGGACAAATATTTTGAGTACCACTTCGGCAACCTAGATGCATCAAATGCAAATCACTGCTGTTTGTACAATGAATGATTTTTTGTACATAATTTGCCTACAAATGTATTACAGTACATCATTTGCATACATACAGCAAACAGACAAAGGGATGCACTGATATGAAAATTATTAATATCATTAACAGATAGTTTACAAAAATATTTGCAGATGGCTATCTGGTCTGGTCTGTTATTTGGTCATTTTTGGCCATTTGTCTTTCACCTGCCTAAACATAGCTTACCAAGGAACACAATTTCACTTAGTCTTCACACTAACCTACCACTACTGCTGCATTTATATAGTTTCTATCGTTACACACTACTCCACAATAATCAAACTTTAAGCCAATTTGATTTTTGAAAATATGATTTTAAGCTAATTTGAAAAGATGATGACAATGTAGCTGTAAAACCCAAACCAGCCTAAACAGACTATTTTGTGGCTATGCTGAAATAAATATTTACTGTTCTTATTATAGCTAAGGTATTACTTAATGGTATGATGACCTAATAACAATACAGGCTGAATATGAACATGGCTGTTGAAACTGGAGAAGCAATCACATCCCTCCTTACATATGATACTTAATTTGCAATGGAGGGTGTTTCCCTTCTTTGAAATTCTTCTACACTAGGCAAAGTTATAGGCTACACAGTGCCAACAGACGCACGCACACACACACACACACACACACACACACACACACACACACACACTTTTCCCAGTAACTTTCTAGGTAACGGGTTTGGCTTTAACAATCTGTGGCACACGAATAATATAACTTAATGTTACTTTGCCAACTGAAATGCTTGGTGAACAAGCAAGCTAGCTTACGTATTGTTAGACTTTCTTAACATTATTAACGTTTAATATTTTCCCAAAGTTGGCAGGTCTGCGTTACCTTAACTCAATTCACAATTTCAACTTTCCACATCCACTGCAGTCCCCAGTCAATCAATGTTGCTGTCAATTTGCAGTCTCTTGAAAGGGCATTACACATTTGTCAATCATGATCATCAGTGCTTGATATTTGGGTGAAGGCAGGGGGAATGAATCCAGCACTGATGATGATGATTGGTTGAACTCCTCTTCTTTTGTCTCCTCTTTCTGCCTCTTGCTGACTTGAGTACTGCACATCCACTCACAGGCATCATCAGAGTGACAAATCATACTGTACTGTAGGTAGTAAGCTAGTTAGCTGGGCATGCTAACAATTTCAGCTTACATTACAGCAGAAAAACACACCATTTAATAATCCATTCCTTACACTTTTGCTCTGAGTTTGGTTAAGTCTGGTTTTTGGTGAAGGCTAAAAGAAAGACACCACTCTCCAAAATCTGTAGATACAAAGTAGAAGTCAACCGGTTAATCCGTTTGGCCGATTGATCGGTCAAATAGGATATTTTACAAACTAACGGAAACGGCAGAACTTGGCTCTGATAGTGGCCGATACCCGTGTAACCCTGCAGGCGCAGCAGGAATAGGAGAGCTTAACTTTCTCAGCTTCTTCTATTCATTCTATGTGGTTGTTGTCACTATGGGTGTAATCCCCCCTCTATCCACAATGTGGGTTGCAATGGCAGAGTGGTGCTGTTTGTATTTCTGCTGGTTGACTCCACAGGAAGTGAAGACTGCAGAAGCAGTGATCCAAAGGTTATGACTAACTTTGCTGAAAACTTTGGCCAAAATATGAGATATTTGTGTCTTTTTATGTTCGTGGTAAATCAAACTCGCCAGATGAAGTTTCAGCTGTCTGAGGCTCATTAAGAGCTATTTGCATTCATGCATGGATGAAGCCAGACTATTGTGGTGGAAAACTGTCCTTCCATGAATAGGCCAGTAATTGTGCAAAGAAAACATTTATATCTATAAGAGATAGTTCCCAAGGGAATACAGAAGGGGAGAATCAGCAATGTCATATTTTAATCTTCTGTGTGTGATGAGCAAAGGCCGCTAGGCCATGTGTAGTGGGAGAAATGTGGAAGAGGCCAAGTATAACTGATACCTGTTAGAGAAGTGTTAGACACCTTTGTTAGAGAAGTGTGAGACGCCTTTGTTTTCTGAAGCTGAGTCATGTCTGGATTATTACCAAAGTGTTAAGATCAAGCAAGGTGGGGTTTAGCAATTAAGCTCCATGTTAGGAGGGGTTATGAGAGGTATATAATTTAATGTTTTATGATTTTTCATTAGGTTCTTTATCTGGGGATCTAGGCCTCAGTTTGCTTTGTATTTGCTCTTATGCAGAGTAAACTTTTAGTCTTTCTCTTATTAGTTTTGAGTTTAATACTAAATTGTGGGTGACCTGAAGATTTATTGGCCCATCTGAAGATTTCCCACAACTCTATCCAACCTCAATTTTGCTGTGTGTTGAGCGGGACATAAACAGTGACAAAGAAAAAGTGGTTGGCAGGTTTGCCACCATGAAGGAGAGGAGGATGAACTTTTTAAATGGACCGGGATATGTACAAAGTTTGTTAAACTCTTCGGATTATTTTTGTTCTATGGAGGATGGTGGAATACACAAATGGACTAATGTTACAATAAATTATAGGTGATATATATAATATATAAAGGTGATAATATAGGTATAAACTGGTGAGTGAAACATCTGTAATTAATCTTTATTAACTTAAATTTTGGTTATGAAGAAATCAGTCAGGATGTTAGATTAATCTGTTGTTTAACTCCACGCTTACTGCATCTCAGCACCAGTCTGTGTCACTGCCTGTGGTTTAGTAGACAATCCACTATGTATTTGAGTAGGCCTTGTAGTGTTGTAGACCGCGGTGTCTATTTTATGTTTATGTTATTCCCATGTAAGAAAGACATGGTACTGAGACAGCGCACCTGGCTTGTCGCTGTCTATCAGCGGTGGTGCTGAACAGCTCAGTCAATGTATGTAGAGCACCATGTGCTGTCCTCAGTGCTAAAACATTTGAACGCAGCTGGCAACCAACAAGACTGTGGCTTCAGTGTATGTTTTCTTAGACATAGGCTTGCTTGGCTTGATAACTGACAATTTGTGATTATGAATAGGATAGGTTATATCAGCTATTTTACAGTTGTGAATTTTAAAATGACTTTAATAGAAGGGCACCCTGAGAATGCTTCGCCCCCTCTGTGCTGAGAGTCTAGCTCTGCCCCTGAGGTGAAGTGAAGATTACTCGAGTTGACGACAACTACACTTGTTACTGTAAGTGCAATAAAACCTTTGCAAGTAAAAAGACAATAAGTACTTTATCAAAACACCTGTTCACCAAGCATAAACATTTAGAAAAGCAGTATTTCCTCCTGCTCTGTCCGCAGTCTGCTAGCATGTTTTACACAACAACGGTGTGCTTGTTATGCTGATAGTAAATTGTTACAAACAAGCTCAAATGAAAGCTGTCTGTATGTAGTCTAAGTGTTTATTTGAGTTTGCCACAAATCTTAAAATGTGGCAAATACTTGTAAAGCTACAGGCTGAGGCAAACCAACCCCCCACCTCTATCAGCAGTTCCTCCAGACAGTGAATCACATCAGCAGCAGAAGGAGGACAGAGGACAGGAGGAATGATGCCTGGGACAATCAGCCTACCTTTACCTGAGCAGCACATGTACAATGCTTAACTACTGCGTCTCGCAGGCCTGTGGTGTCCACACAAACAGCATTGCTGCTGCAGCGCTGCTACTACCAGCCCTATCTTTCTACAGTTTGACTTTGACAATGTCCATCAATAATAGAATGTTTCATATCATTTCATAATGAATTTCATTTATATTTAATTTACACAGAAAAAGGTTAAGAAGTGTGTGCTTAACTGTGAAAAATAAATAAATAGCTAATATATGAGGTGAAAGCATCATTCTTTCTGAGGGGCATGGTGGGGTCTGGTTGGGGCTACTTCTGTGTCAGCCACATACACTCCTCACACAAGACAGGTTTTTTTGATTGATTATATTGAGTATTCCACCAGTTAAACCGCCACTGTCACCACTCCAAGTGAAGAAAATCCCCAAACGAGCCAGACACACTCTGACAAACAAACCTCCAAACTGACTTTCAGGAGGGAAACTGACAACATATAAGGAAAATAACCACACCTAATCTCCCTCTGGAAGCAGGTAAAACAAGTCCAGGTTTGAACTAATATCACAGAAAACGAGCAGGAGTCAAGAAAAGAAACTCTGTGTCACCGACTCTCACTGGAGTTCCCTGCCAGAGAGGCTCCCTGCCGCGGCGTGCACCGTGCAGGCTGACCCACACTGGTGACACTATATATAGACATGAAACTATAGTGAAAGGTGTAATGTCATCGATATAATATCAATGTGACTATCAATAGATGTAAAAAGTATTAAGTTGTATTTAAAATATAAATCAATTCTAATCCTGTTTTGAATTTATTCTTTTTTAGTAATGAAAAAGAACTGGTAAGGGTATTGATAAAGATGAGAGTATGGATAAGATAACATACCCATCCCTACAGCTGGTTAGTGGCTTCGCCATGACTTTGGGAGGATAAGCAGGTTTTAGGTGTTTATTACTTTGACTTAGATGTTCAGTTCAACAGCTATCCAGTCTCTAAGAAAGTCAAAGATTTCCGAACTTTTTCCTGCTCCAATCTATCGCTATTATATTGCCCTTCAAAAATCCACCATCATTTGACCTCTAATACAAGGTCTTCATAGCTGGGTTAACTTTCTATGTGGTCCCAGGGCAAAAGTTTGTTGTTAGACAAATTTCTGTTTTAAGACCATACGCACAGTGAGGTGCAGACCAGTGTGAGCTTCCATGCAAGTCCATCATCATACTTTAACACAAAATAGCAAAAATTCATTGTTATGAGTTTCTCCGATGTGAATATTTGCTAATTTCCTCAGCTTTGGGTTTTTGACAGTTTGTCAGACAAAAAAAGTAATTTGAATGTGTTAACCTTGGGATTCAGGGAATGATGATGGGCATTTTTCACTATTTTCTGACATTTTTTACACCTCACAATTAATCAATTATTAAAGAAAATATATCAAACAACAACTAAGACAAATGAGAATATAAACTAAAGCATTAATGTCATAAAACTAGATTTAGATGCAGAGTCCCTCTTCAAGACCAGGACCCCAAGATGGAGAATGGAGGACCTGTCATTGCTGATATTGTACTTCAGTGGTGCAAATTTCTAACAAATTTGCGACTGATCAAATTACATTGGCCCAAATGATATGGGGTAAACCTGGGGCTTTTGGGGCCCTTGGGCAGTTACTCACTGCCTGGTTGGTAATCCAGTCTTACACATTATTTTAGCATGTGTAAGACTTCAAAGCTTGGCAGTTGGTAAGCAATGATTGGGGCAGGTTTTAGTGTTGGCTTAGCATGCTGTCAGATGTATGGGAGGGGATCTTTTAAGTGTAATTAAATGATCTTCACTGACCTGTAGAGATTGCAACTATATTAACAATTACCATTGATGACAGGTGTGAATGAGAATGTGTTGTTTGTAAAGTTATAACAACTTCACAAAATAACATTTGACATGCAAATCAGACTTCATCATTCAGCACTTCAACAGCAAGTTCTCTAAGGTGAAAGAACTGGATTTTTAAGTAAGTTTCCCAGGCACAAATACTGATATGAAAACATACTAAGTAAATATAACAAACCTAAAATATACAAACTGCTGCTGTACAAGCAAAGTTGTGCATTTTATTTGAAGTTTATTTAACGAAGTTTCAGGAGCAGGACCACATCTCAACTGCACCACTTCCTATAAATACCACCAAACCCTCCTCCTCTTTCGCTCTCATGTTCTGTGCCCCACCCCCCTCTATTTCTCTCTTCCTGTTGCTTCCTGATTCTTCCTCTTCTTCATAGGATCTTGAGGGGTCCATCATTGCCTGGGTCCTATGGTGGATTCCCTATAAGCTTCCCCACAACACAGTCAGCAAGCAGAAGAACTACGCACATCAATTGTTCTTCTTAAAAAATCATTCATACACATCTTGTTAACTTGGTCCTTGCTAGTGAATTGCTCAATTAATCTTCTACACCATGAAACTTGTCTGTACCTGTTCAAGCTGATCTATGCAACAAGCTTAATCCTGTTTGTATTGAGCATCTGGCATTAATAGATTAACAGACAGATAGACTGATTACTTTAAAGATAGCTAGCAAGTTAATCTGGCTGCTGCAGACTGACTATGGTAATGCCAGTGGTTATTGAAGACGTGCCACACCTATGACTAATATGTGAAAACAACACAAAGTGGTAAGGTGTCTTTTACAAGTCTGCCAAATGTGAGAGTAAGGAGAGATCAACACAACACACCCATGCAGAAACATGAAACACGAGTTGTGATGGGGTGTAACATGTGAAATGCTTCTGTCTTGCAGGACGCAGACTCATAGAAATATAAGGTAAGAATTTATTCATCCAAGAGGAAGAAGTTCAGTTTACATCGTATTTACAATAAAATAAAATAAAATTAACATAGAATAAAGCAGAAACAATCAGTTAAAGGAGGTGCTAAATACAAATGACTGTGCAGTTCATGCATGAAGGACAAAAAAGATGCCTGAGCACAGATAAGTTTTGGATTAAAACAGTCATTCTCTTTGTTTACTTCAATGTTGGACACAGCAATCCAGCTGTGGTTTAGAAAAGGCCAGAGTTCAAAGATAAAATTCACAGTTCAAAGATACATTTTTCATTTTCAGATGAGATGAGATAAGAGAAGCTAAAAACAGTATATAAACACATAGAAAAGCTGAAGCCCAAGCCAGGCTTTTGTTTGCAGACTTTTCTATTTCTCTGCATTCAATATGATGCAGCCACAGCTTTTAGTTGAAAGGTAGTTTTGTGATTTTGATCTGCCTCACTAGCTTGTATTATGGATTTTGGACTTCTTCACTGACAGAGAGCAGAGGATTTCGTATGTCCACAGTCTCGCCACAAGAGTGCATCATTTCGCCCCTTTTATTATTTACACTACCATTCTGAGCTGCACTCAGAGAGCAGCTCTCTGGTCAAATTTTCTGATGACACTGCGTTAGTGTCCTTTCTCAAATAGGCCACAGAAATATTATCACTGATTTTATTTCTTGGTGTGATACCAAATTCTTGGACTTAATGTATCTAAACCAAGGAACTGATTATTGATTTTAGATATAACAGAGGTGTAGTCAAAGTGTATTGGGACAGTACTTTGGCTGCAATTGATGACATTTTACAAGAACACAAAGTACAGACAAGAACGCAAATTTAGAAAGGACAATGGTGCCAAGCAAGCTGAAGAGGCACTTGGAAACTACCTTGATTCTATAGTTGTATTCACTTTTTGCATGACAATTTGTTTTCATTCAAAGTGCATCTTTTTTTTTCTTTACAATTTTAGATTTAAGTTTTTCAACTGAGTGCATACTCTGTTGATATGTATTTACTGTTTATATGGAAATTAGTTTTAATTCTCAGTGCATCTCTCTTCTGTAAAGAGTGATAACATCTTGCTAGACCAGGGATGCTGCCCTCACAGGCCAGATATACTCCTCTCTCTCTCTCTCTCTCTCTCTCTCTCTCTCTCTCTCTCACACACACACACACACACACACACACACACACACACACACATGCACGCACGCTTTTCTGACTCTCCCTTTTTTCAGTTCCATTACCTTACATTTTTACATTACATTTACATTTTTTCTGGTTTAAATGGGTGTGTTGCTGCTTTGATGTAATTTTAAGTTTCAAATGAATTCTTGAATTATTTTGTTAATAAATATTTCATTAGTAATATAGTTGTTTTCACATTTTATTTGGCATTACTAAATAAAAATAAATGTTTACAGAGTGATAAAAGTAATAACACGTGCTATAGAGGCTATTTTGCCTTCACAACAACAGGAGCATTATAGAACATACACGCTAACAGAAAAGCAAACTCACCCAACAAGACAAAATGAAAATATGCGACATGCATATATGACATACAATAATAAACCCTTTGCAATTAACACGATAAAGCTCACATCATTACTAAACTGTTAAAAACCTAAAATGCTCGATGGAATTTATTCTATGTGGAGAGGA
This sequence comes from Thunnus thynnus, assembly GCF_963924715.1. Classification (NCBI taxonomy): domain Eukaryota; kingdom Metazoa; phylum Chordata; class Actinopteri; order Scombriformes; family Scombridae; genus Thunnus; species Thunnus thynnus. The sequence goes on along the minus strand of NC_089522.1, from coordinate 7,319,280 downwards.
CGTCTCTTTCGGACGTCTGCTCTCAACCAATTAAAGAAGATGACACTAATGCACATCTCTATTCCAAATATGTACACGTATGCTTAAAAGGAATTTGACTTGATTTTTGTGATTTTAGTTTTATGTGCATGTTGTGGTTTTTGGCATCCAACTGGGATCACTTTTTTGCCAGAGAAAAGTGTCCCCACCCCTTTTTCTTTTCCTTTTACTTTAATTAGATAGACATGTCAAGACAATTACATGATTGCATTCAGACATGGTGTAATGTTATCTGCTTGTGTGTGTTGGCCAGTCCTTGTGTCTTTGGGTATCCCACTCTTACACTTCTAATGTGTTGATCTTAAATATATCATTGTTTAAAATATGTACACACATACAGTAATATTGTTTTAATCATTTACCAGTTTTCCATAAGAACACAATCGGCCCATCTGTGTCCTCCTCAAAGACTGTATGCTGTGATATAATGCTGCCCTCTAGTGACTACAAGCTGGATTTTTATATTTTGTCATTCTTGGTACAGAAAAGTTTACTCTTGGCCTCATATTATTTGCATAAGAAACAGTTCTGCAATTGCCACACCCCCATTCAATATGTGTATTCTAAAGTTCTTGTTATGATTATGTGAGCTATAAATGCCACTGTTTTATTATTTGCTGTGCTTTATTCAGGTGAATCTCAGTGGATCTCACTAGTTTGTCTCTGTTTTGCATACAAAAGGTCATTATGTTATTAAATGCAGGTTTTCAGCCAGATTATAGACTTATTTGACCACTTATGTGCATCTGTGGACAGATTTTCTTCTTGTCTTCATTTGACTGGATGTGGTGGTTTTATGCCTGAACCAAGGGCTCAGGCTATATTCACATTTTTGGAAATATGGTTACACAGTCCATTCATCTTTGCTTTGCTAATAGATTTGTCATATCTTAAGTATGGAAGACAAACAGTGACTGGTACGGTCAGAGAATAATATTTTGTGGTCACACTTACAATATGAAGACTGGGAAAATTGTCCTGGTATCTACGGCATGATGTTTCTTAACAAATTAACTATAAATACGGTTGTAGGGCTGCAACTACGGTTGTGGGTTTCAGTTGTGAGAAATGTCAATAACTCTTTCCCACAGTGTAAGGTGACATCCTTAATGTCTTCTTTTGTCCTGACCAACAGTCCACAATCCAAAGATATTTAGTTTATTATCATAGAAGACTAAAGAAACCAGAAAATATCCACATTTGACAAGCTGGAAAAAGAGAATTTGGAAATTTTCCTCTTAAAAAATCAAAACATAATTAATTTTAAAATAGGCAGCAATTAATTTAATAGTTGGCAACTAATCGATTAATTGTTGTAGCTCTATACGGGTCTAAGTCTTCTTCTGTAGTTGAAGATCATCTGTTGTCAAAACAATGTCAGTCATGAACAAGACAGCAGTGTCTCTGTAACTTTTTCCCCCTTTTTCTACTCATGACATTTTTCACATTTATTTTTTTCAGCTGAATTGTTTGTACTCTCTCTCAAATAATTATATTTACAGTTACATTCACTTCTACTTCCATACTTTTTATACTTCCATAAAGTTTTTGGCTACTCTACCCACATAGAGAAATACTTCTATGACATGTTATTTATTTATGTTACTTGTCTCCATCTGAGCCCATTCAATTATTTAGCCATGCTCCTTAAATTAGTCACATTTAACACAACATGTAATAAAGAAAAAGTTTATTTTAAAACATTTTATTGAGACTGGGTTCCAACAATCAGGATAAAATGATCAAAAACAAATTACCACACTACATACCCTTTACATATTGTGAATATCATATAACACAAAACATAGAAAAAAATATATATATACACTTACTGTCCATGTAGTCCTAAGTAAGATAAATGTAGCTATCTATTTTTCATCATGAGCCAGGGTATAATATATTATGTAATGTCAACATTTTACACCAGCTGTTAAGGTGACCCCACAGCGATCTCCTGACAAGTACGGAAAGCAACGCACACTCTCTCTCTCTCTCTCTCTCTCTCTCTCTCTCTCTCTCTCTCTCTCTCACACACACACACACAGTTCATGAGTCTGTTCTCCAAAGTGACATCCACACATTCCTTTACAGCTGCGTTTTAGTTGTCAATAAAACAAATATTTTGTAGAGCGTAAAAGTTAATTGTTGACCTTTGAAAGACTCAACATCCACCTACTTACTGAACCTTGAGTTAAGATTATTTTTGTTGAAATATTTTGTACTTTTTGAAAAGAGATGACAGCATTTAACAATGCAAGTGTCTAAATATTTCAGAAGAAACAGCTTATTTCTAGCATTAACTTCTTAGACATTTGTCCTGTACAGGTCACCATACCAAGTAAAACCTCCCTTCATTAAAATACACTTGGTAAAACTTTAAGTCCCACTTATAAGCAGTATATGAACATTTAATAAATTATTTATAACACACCATAATGTAGTTCTAAGCAGATATATGGTAATTTTATTTGTTGTATTTTGCAATTATAACTTCTCTTATGAAGACATATTTTATATTATTGTGTTTTGTCATTCCTTATGTTTATATACCAGCCTCAGCTTATGTGTGTCCACGGGAGGAGTTCAAGTTGTTCACAAATACTTATATCTGCTTACAACTACATTATATTATATAGTATACTGCATTTATTAACTGTTTTTATACTGATTATAAATGCTAAATAGGGGCACTTAAAGTAAAGTGTTACCATGCATCTGAATTACAATATATATCAAATGCACCAAAAAATTAAATATGAAAAAAGTCTTTCAGGCCCAAATATGTTTTTACTTTTGTTTTGTATTTGTTTTACTTAACCTGACATTGTTGTTGACATTTACAGTATGTGTATGTATTGAAACCAAACACTGGGAGGTGCCAGCATGTCACCATGTCCTACATGGCTGTCTGACTGGGGTTGTCAGGGTCAAAGGTCATGATCTCCATGTGGATGAGGCCTGGTTGGATAAAAAAAAGGAAAGCAGTATTAGAAAGTTCCCATAAAACTACCTCTATAGTTGTATTCTAAGCCTCTCTTCACTACGTAGTATTCTATCTGTCTAATATGCTTATATGAAAAATACTAAATTTATTCTCAGTTATATCACACATATAGAAGTTTCAGGCTTCATATTTGTATTGTAAAACACACAACCTCACTGTAACAGTCTATGCAGCCATACTTACTCTTCCACTCCCCAACAGCGAGCTCCATGCTCTCGAAGGAGTCGTCATAAGGCTCAGAGTCTGGCTCGCTCTCTGGCTCATGATACTCAGCCAGGAAGGGCTGGGATAGTCCCTGCTTAGCTGTCAGCCTTGTCTCTGGATCAAGCAGCAACATTCCCTCCAGCAGGTCCACAGCTGGAGGCATCAAGAAGTAAAATACTTTTCAGTTTTTCAAAATTTCTCATGCACTCCTTGGCCATCGAGCTGAGACATTTGAGAAGTCCTTTCAATACAAGTTCAACCTCCTATTAGTTAATAATTAATAGCAGGGGATAATAATGTAAGTGACACTGCTCCCAACAATCTAGGTCAAAATTCTAATAGAGAAGTTGGGTGCATCTTGGCCATGATGATTCACCTTGGTAGAGAAAATGTTGCAAAGACATGCAAAATGATTAGGTAAAGTTAGAGGAAATTGTATTATTTTTCAATTTATAAAAAGTAATGTCAATTTCAGTTTGTAGTCAACTAGTAGACGAAGCTCAGCGCACCCTTTTCGTCCATGGACGGAAACACTTCTTTGAAGTTTTTCTTCTTTTGCGGAGGTAGACCTTGAACATATGATTGCGCCTGGAAAACAGGAAATAATGGTTATATTTTATTCCAATGCAAGAGCTTATGATTAAGAACACAAAACGACACAAATTGCAATGGTAGGCAAAAAACTGGTAGGCTAAGAAATACTCATGTTAGCCAGAATATTAAGGCATTGCACATGTAACATAACTTACATCTTTACTCTGCATCTTCTGAACCAGGGAGGAGTCTGGTGTTCCTGTCAGACGAAGGATCTTCTTCAGCTGATCAATACCTGAATAGGCTGGTTAAAGAGGCCTCAGAATGCACAGAACACATCGTATACTTTAGATCAGATTTTAAAATTGAAGCAGCCAAGATATGACTTTAGTCCTTAGTATGGGTCAAGCCCCAAAAATATGGATCCTACATTTCCCATAATGCAACTCAACATGGCTTTAACAGGCTTTAATAATCATCAGGGTAGTTTTCCTAGATTTTAAAAAGCTCCCTCAAGAGCCACAGAAGATATTATACAACAGTTTTCACAGGCTGACAAATGACAAGTGAACTGACTATGTGTAAAATCAACGGAGTGCACCTTTAAGCCTTACAACGCTGCACGTGTTTTCAAGAATTCTTTATTTTAAACATTAAAAAGGCCAGGTTCAGTATGAGTTTCTGGCTACTGTAACTAAGCCTACACAGTTTTATTACAGTACAGTGTGCAGGATGTGTGAGGATACTGTCATGTCCAGGGAAAAGAACCTTGCCAGTAATCATCTCAGCCAGGATACAGGCGGCTGACCAAACGTCCACTGTGAGGGAGGGGAACAGAGAGAGAATTTTAATAACAAAAATGTAATATTTTGTCATAGCATACTGCAATATGCTGTTATATTTGTAACAAATGAAAATGACTATTTGTATTAAAGGCAGCAGGTAATAATCTTACCTGTCTGACTGTAGTGCATCCAGTTGAATATGACCTCTGGTGCTCTGTACCAGCGTGTCACAACATAACCAGTCATTTCACTCTCTGTCTGTCTTGCCAAGCCAAAGTCCAGGATCTGAGAATAGTTACAGTTAGGCTCACCACTGAGAAGATGAAATGATGTCTATTTTAGCCATAATCAATTTTTCAAGATTCTTTTGTTGCATTTTCTGTATGTCTACACACTTGTAATGTTAGCTGTGTTGAGCATTGTTAAGTCATGGATAAAAGGTGAATTAATCAAATGTAAAGGTGAAACTAATCATCATTTTTGGTTTTGATTTTTTTTTTTTAAAACGTACCTTTAATTCACAGTTCTCGTTCACAGCAAGGTTACCAGGCTTCAGATCCTAAAACCAAACCACAAGAAGTTTCTTCATGACTTGTAGTAAATACACTATGAAAAAGTTAGACATTTTTTGGGAAATGTGTTTATTTGACTTCTTGCTGAGAGTTAGATGAGAAGAGCACTACAACTCTCATGTCATGTCATGTCATACAAACAGTCAGCCGATGGATAGTTCTACAGATAGTGTAATCTGTAGAAAAATCTGGTTTTATGGGGGGCAATGTATGTGGAATTCTTTCCTGGAAAGACACAGTGACTTCTTTGTCACAGTGAGGTTACCAGGCAGCAAGTGGAGACTCAAGGAAGTTACTACACCTAGCCAAACAAGATATAACATGTTAATTAGTGAGGTTTAGAGGTGCTGGTAGGAGGATTTTGTTACTTTTGGGCCAGGCTAGCTGTTACCCCCTGTTTCCAGTCTTTATGCTAAGCTAAGCTAACCAGCTGCTGTAGCTTCAAATTTAGTGGACAGATATGAACTATGAATGCGAACCATTCCTTTAAGTGCACTGCTGAAGTAAACACATACTGATTATGAGTGATACACAAAGGCTGCAGTAAGTGATGTGTTATGAAATGTTCAAATACCAACCCGATGAATGATCCCTGCAGAATGAATATACTGTAAAGAAGGAAAACAGAGATTGAAACACAGAGTATAAAACAGCATGCAGAATAATGTTTGTTTATCAGAGTGGGCTGACCCACATGCTCTGAGAGGCTTATGGCCTGCTGTTAACTTCATGGTACGTGCATTTTAAAAAAACAGTATTATCACATTCACCACAAAGTCTCCACCCGCAGCTAATTGTGAGGGTTGTGTTTTGTGTATTTTCCAGCCCATAGAGCAAATCTGCATTGATCTCACAGCACAGAGGAGCACTTACAGATGACAATCACACAAAGATAAGGAGGAAGCTGACTTCAAAGACAAAGGGACATTTAGGAGAAAGTATTTTTGTTTCCATTTTAAAACGTGCTTTACCTTTTGTTTCCACTGAGCACTCTCGGTTAAACATTGACTAGCATTGAGTGGCAAGGCATAAAGGGTAAAGCAGTCAAACGTCCACATTTTACCTTCTGTCCATTAACGGCACTCATAGTTCCTACATTGAAAGCATTACATTTGATATGCTGACACATTGCTCTGCCATGCTGTTTACTTCTAATTCCTTTGATAATGAATTGATATGATCTAATATTGTGCATCCAGCAGTTTGTCAGCAGAATACTTAAAGACTTTTCTCAGTGTTCAAAATAAAACATTTGATACATTTTTTTTTCTTATTTAAATTGCTTCAATAAGAATCAGTTGATTCAATTCACAGTTAAATTATATCATTTCAAAACATCCTGCCACTGAGAGCTCCCTCTGTCTGGCAGATTGACTGCATGAGAGAAGTTAAAGCAGCAATAATCTATATTTTTTATATTTATTTATTTTAAAAATCCTTTTGCTAATCCATTTGGAAATTCTATGAAATAACACGTTAATTATTTAATTTAAAACACAATAATGAAACTAAACTTTTAATTGACACATTTAATGCTCATGCAACTGACATTTTAACTGCTGTCGCTGCTTACATACCAACTGACACTTCAATTATTTTGAGTGCAAACGCTTCAGTTATCTCTGGGAACTATTTCTGCTGCTTTCATCTCGTACTCTTCAACTGACATTTCAGTTGCTTTGTCTGCTCTTAGTGATTACACTTCAGCTTACACTTCCAACTCAATCTATCACACTTTGACAATTTAAATTCCTCTCAATCTTCAACTAATTTCAGCATTTTCACTTCAGCTGATACTTCAACTTCACTTGGCACTAACCCTTAAATTAACACTTCAACTTCATTCAGTGCTTATACTTAAACTGAAACTTCAGCTTCTTTTAGCATTTCCATTTTAACTGCCACTTCAACTTCTTTCACTATTTGTATTTCGACTGCCACTTCTTCCTGTATTTCAACTATTTCAAATGTTTCAACTGCAAATCTTTAGCTGCGAGCACACTTCAATTTTTTTTCTCAGAAAATATGACCTTTTCTAGTTTTATTATATACCAGGCCTACACATCGGTTTAAAAAATGTATCTTAGTATTTCCAGCAAATGTTTTATGTCAGTGGCATTATGGGCTTCAAATAAAACATCCTGTCATGTTACAGTCAAGTAAATAAATACACACTTACCTTGAGTCCTCTTAGAAGCTGGTAGAACAGGTATGTGATGATGCGATCAGTTAATCTCCGCTTTTTCATAATGTGGCCTAGATCCTGGGCTACGAACGGCATTACCATATAACTAGAGAAGAAGAGCAAGAGAGAGAAACAGCAAGAGAGAGAAGATAAACAAAAATATATAAATAGTTAAGAAATATACTATAAAGTTTAGGTCTAAATACTGTGGATGACTACAATAATCCATAAAAGTCCTTGTTGCTATGGTGATGAAATACAACTGCAAAAAGCAGCCAAAACAAACATGAATAAGCTTGCTCTTGCACACAGGAGCACACAGGGTCTCAACAAGCTGCAACAGCTAGCAGAAGAATGTGGTTCCTGACTCTCAACTCACAAGGTTTGGAATTTTTCCGGCGAGGAATCAGGTGTGAAGACGTCAAGGAGGCAAATCACCTTTAAGGAAACATGTGGCAAAGACCGTGGTTAACCCAAAATATTTGTCTCAGTTTGTCTGTTAATACACAGAAACACTTACACACACACTCTACATTTCTAAAGAGGTCACATGGAGCGCAAATTGACACTGCATAACCCTGGAGTGACCTGTGGTGTAAAAGTCATGTTTCTGTGGGTCCTGCAACTCTGTTTCTAAAGTACAGTCAGCCTCTTTGGTGCTACACAGTCATCAGACAGAGATCATATCTATATCAGATCATGCGTCCATTATTGTCCTTGGATTTTCTGATAATGAAGTTTGAGCTCATGCTAAAAAAAAGCCAGTTCCTCTATTTATTCTAAATAAAACAGAAAGCAACAACAGATATAAAGATATAAGATATAAAAGAGATTACAAAGCTTTTGTTGATATGTCTCCAAATGGCACACTTTCATTTAATGTTGGATCTCATTGAATTCAGTGCCTTGCAAAGATTAGCCAAGAAATAGGAGTTAGAGGGTGATGTAAGTGTGTGTAGTTCTTCAAAGGTTTCCACCGAAAATACTAAACCATGAGGGTTCAAACAATACACAACACTCCTAGCTTGGCCAGGAGCATGGATAAGATTATGGGCTTTTGTTGAACGGTCAACAAAGTTTGCTTATCCTCAAAATCTACTTTTCTTTAAAGAGGGAGAAGAAAAATGGAAAACTGTGAGCAAGATTAAACCTACACCAGCTAGCACAGATCTTAGTTTACTGAGCCACTTTGATAGTGGTGACTTTATATAAGAGAGTCAGTTATTGTAATTTATAACACATTAAGATCTTTTTCTTTAGTTGATGCTTTACCTGCCTGGTTGAATAAGGGTTGAACAAATAGACTGGATCCTTTACTCAAGGTCTTACATTTTCATGCTGTATGTGGCGAAGCAGCCTGAGTTCCCTGTAGGCCCGTTTGGCGTGAATGAGGGACTGGAAGGGCCGATACAACTTCTTGATGGCCACCTTCTCCTTGGTCTTCTGGTCCATGGCGGAGCTTCATAAGTGGGAACACACCCAGTATCAGAGACAAGACCCACAGCAGGCTGATCGATGTGCTTATGAAATGGCTCATATAGTTACTTTTTTTCTGTTAATCAGTTAATTGTTTAGTTTGGCAAATTATGTTTCTGACAGTTGACTGATAGATTAATCTATATATTGTTTCAGCACTGTTGTAATCGTGTAATACTGTATATAATATGTGTTCCGCATTGAGACTTTGCAGTACATTGAGAATAATTTGTTAAGGATTATTTGGAGTTTTTGTTTGAGTTTGTAAAGTGAAAAGACACATTGTGGTGGTGCACTGGTGGATTGGATTTGTTTACTAAAATTCCTGCTGTTCTTATAGAAAGGAAATCCAACTTGCTCAGGGTCGATGTCCCCTCTGTTGGCCAACATCTAACTATATACTGACCAAATACCATTAAAACTGTAATAAGCTCATGTCAGTCAGTCACTGTCAGTCAGTGGCTTATCATTAGATATCTTGTGTTCCTGTAGGCGGGGGTTGCTCTATGTTGGTGGAGAAGATTCTTGTCGTATCGGAGGACCTGCATTGACTTGTTGACTTGCCTCAGGCGGACAATAGTGCTTCTGTTAGCAGATGTCAGAGTAATCTAGGCCTCTTGGACGGCATGCAGCATAGTCTGAAGGTGGAATGCAGATTTAAGGCCTACATGAATCTAGACAGCCTATAGAAAATCATTTGTGATGCAAAGCATTTAAATATTGATGGTGAGCACCTTTGAACATTGAGCAATGTTGAAATGAAATGTAAATGAAATGAATGAAAAATAAATATTACAACACACCTAGTCATTTTTATCATGTTTATCAGTGTTAGCCTACTACTGCTTTATCAATATGTTAGAGGTGGATAATTTACATTATATAGGCTAAGCCTTAATGTGTTTTATTACATGAAAATACTCATAGCCTAAGGGGCAGTTTTACCCTAAACTGGGATTCACCATCAGTATAAAACAGGGAACAAATACATCCTATACTGTCATAATTTTTTGTTTCTATGTTGAATATTTTATGGCAGTTCCACGGTTAATTATAGGCTACACTTCCGTCCCGGTAACAGGATTACAAATGTTTTATAGGATTATTAAAGAAAAAGGCACAAACCTTACCTTGCATTTTGCTGGACAAACAACTGACACAAACTCTGCCGCACTTTCTTCCCCAGTATACCAGATGCCCTGCCCGGGTAAACTCACCAAACTGTCCCGTAAGCACCGGAGCCGACCGACCGCAGCGCAGTGTATCTCTCCGGGACGTCCCATGTCGTTTTCTGGATCTCCACTCTCTGAAAACCCGGTCTGACGGAGGAATCCTTCACAGGCGACTCCATGGTGCTGTTTAGTATACTGGCGCGTTTTTCAGTCATAAAACATTTACAGCCCTGAAGTTTTAACCTGACAGGTGAGGTAGCAGTAAAGGTAAGAACAGAGCAAGGACCCGCCCCCGTTTCTCCACAGCCTGCCCCCCCGTCACATGGCTGTGCTGTCACACCATCGGCTGTCAAAAACATACTGCCATCTGACCTGTGCTGTTAAATAACAAAATAGTAAAGGTTGGCTACCAAATACAACAATTGAAAAAAAATTATTAGGCTACTATTATGATTAGCAGCCGAATGGACATAAGGTGTTAAAACTAAAAGTAAATGGCCCCTGTGACGGATTTATTTGTATAGGCTATTTGACATTGACATTATTTGATATTTCATACTGTTAACAACCTCATACTAATAATACTGATACTAATGCATCAGCACATACTGTAAGTAAGATTTTACTGCTGTAGCTGGTGGAGGTGCTTTATATATTTGGTAGTTTAGTTCAGGGGTTCCCAACATAGGGGTCAGGCACCTCCAGTGAGTCACAAAATATATTTGTGGGGTCATGAGATAATTAATGATACTAAAAACAAATTCTACTGCAGAAATGTATTTTCATTTTTTGGACTGAGACTTTGCTTCTTTGTGGAATATTGGGCCTAAAGCAGTTATATAAATCAAACTATCTAAGGTAGCGGTAAATGTCTTTGGTAGAGCGTCTAAAAACAACTCATATACATCTGAAATGTGACCAAGAGGCTGGAGCCCTGAGTAATGTAGACTTATGTAAAAAAAAATGTTGGGAGCCCCTGATTCAATCTATATCAATGTATTTAATAAGCGTGTCATAAGCTTTTTTTAACTGTAAAATCTTAAATTGAAAGGTAAGTAGTAACTATAGCTGTGCAGATGAATGTAGTAGAGTAAAAAGCTTGAAATGCAGAGTAAAAGTAAAGTACAAACAATGGAGGTATTCAAGTAAAATAGAAGTATCTCAACATTGTACTGAAGTAAAATACTTGAGTAAATGTACTTACTTTCCATCTCTGGTACCGTGATATCATTGGTAATGCAAAAAAAGTACATTAAAAATACAATAAGGTCAGCATAAACTCACAGACATATTTCCTATTGGAAACACAGTAAAAAGCTCTTAAAGTAAGTCCATTTTATTTAGACAAAAATTACAAATCATAAATTTAACTCTAAGGGCTTTACAATCTGAACAGGATATGATGCCCTCCATCCAACAGAGAAGGGATCCTTGTTGGCGGACAGACATGAAATAGAGGTTGTATGTACAAAGTAGACAGACATTACAAAATAAAATTACAATATTAAAGCATATAACAATACAAACATAAAAATTACCCAGAGAAAAGTTTACTGTGAACTCAGTAGCAGTGGCACAATCACAGTAAGTCTCCTATGGTGACGACAAATGACACAAAGGCACTATATGTAGGAATCAGAAATCCTGCATATTGATATACAGTAAGGAAAAATTATTCTACCTGTTTGTGCTACTGATCAGGTGTCAGTGGACTGTACCATGTAGATGAACATTATTCGGGCCATTCACATGTCAGGGTGAATATATCCTATCACAGGATATGGACTGTGGTCAAACTCCTCCGTCCTGCTCTCTACATTGTTGTTGCAGGAGTTCCATTGTAAAAGTAAATCATGTTTTCACAGCCAAACACTGTTCCAGAAAGCCAGTGAGTACTGTGGTTCCTGAAGGAAAGTAAATGTTTATGGCCACGATTTATTTGGAAACTCTGGAAACTTTGACATTTGAGCAGAAAGTTTGACTTTGACAAAGCTGATTTCAGTCGTTAACTGGTGAACAACTGAGAGCGTAATGTGTGCATATCACCAACATTTCATATCAGGAGTTAGGGACTCATCTTAGTCAAACAAAACTCGGATGACATTTTTAATTTGCTTTGTCCACTTTATAGCCATGATACAGACTGACAACAAAGGTCGTCTAGTGTCAAAAAGGTAAACACAGGGAGGAGCTCAGAATATAAGACCTTTCGGTCTTATATTCTGCGCTGCCTTTGACTGAATCTCACATACTTCTCATTAACATCCTGCCCTTATAGCTTTACCTACCCTGTATCTATGTCTCTGTTCTTAACTTGTGTTTCTTTTAAGATTATGTAAAGCACCTTGAATTGGCCTTATAAAATGTGTTATACAAATAAACTTGCCTTGCCTGTAAAGTCAAAGCAGGCTGAACTCAATAACTTACCTGACACTCCCTGTATCTGTGTTGGAATAAATAAATAAATAAATAAATAAATTTGATACTGAAATACTGTTTTTTTGTTTTGTTTTGTTTTGTTTTGTTTTTAGAGGTGTAGAGCTTAGCTATAGATAGATAGATAGATAGATAGATAGATAGATAGATAGATAGATAGATAGATAGAACTTTCATTGTTTGTATATTATATAATATCTTTGAATATCATATTTGAGAGACAAATCAACCTTTGACCAGCAGAGGGCAGTCACACGTCATTCTGGTTGGCCCAGAGAAGCGTTATGACTCTAGACATTGTTCATTTCCGTCTTGAGGGATTATAAAACTGGTGTTTAGTCATATAGATAAATAAAAAAAATGTTCTCACTTGTCTGCCACAACAGAACAAAATGACTATCATTGACAACAAACTGTAGTTATGAATAGGCTACATACAGTATTGTGTAAAGACATAAATTAATATATGATTTGATATGGTTATAAAAAGAGTGATGATTAGAATTTGAACCCGTTATTGAAACTAGCATGTTCAAATAAACAACCTTCTGCTATAATCAGAAACACTGTAGAGCTGTGAGCATGCACAAACACATTTTTCGATATGTGTTGTAAGTTTTGAAAAGCACTTTTGAGAAATGGTCACACTCGGGATCAAGTTTTAATCCTGTTCATGTTTCAACAATGAATCCAGCGTGCCAAACTGCAAGAAGTCTGCAGTATGAACTGGTCCCATTGCACAAAGCCACAGCTTCAGTTTCAAGCCAGCAGCAACACAGCAACATGTCTGAGTAGAAATTTCCAAATAAAAGCACAATGCTTTAGCTGTGGTAGCTGTATGTAATACAGTCATTGTATTTCAATACTCAATGGCCAATTTGTTTGGATAAAAAATAATGCAGTCTTTTGTTTGTTTATTACTTTGTACGCGCCTTAAGCGTATTGTCTCGTTAGGGTATCGAGGATACTGTGGGATAGTAAAGAGATGACAGTGTCAAACAGGCACACATTGAATCACAGTAGATCTAATGTGGCTCTTTTGATCAACAGAAAACGATCCATTTAATGCCAACATGAAAACAGATCTCTACAGTCTGAATTAATTACAAATATAAAACACAAAACAGCCTGATTATTTACATATAAGTGTTTACCCCCTTTCATCGGACAGACCTAAACCATCATCACTGGTGCAGTCAACTGGTTTCACAAGTCACATAATTAGTTAAGTGTGTATTGAAGGGGTTTAAATTATAGAATAAATACACACGTGTCTGGAAGGTCCAACATTTGGTGAATAATATAATATAATATAATATAATATAATATAATATAATATAATATAGCCTGTTATTATGCATCATATGATGTAATATGATATGATATTGATTAAGTACTGTTAGCAATATAATTAATGGATAATATTTCCATAGTGTAATCTTGGTTTTCTCAGTTACACCCTTGCTGCTACAGTGTTACAGCTTGGGGCTGTATTTTGAAGGCGTCACCGTTACGCTTCCTGCCTCCTGCTGTGTGATTCACCGAGACTCACTGAGTCTGAGACTCACTGAGACTTGTCTCAGCAGTCCGCTGCGCTGGCTGTTGTTCAAACCCCCTCAGATGTAGAGACCTGCCTGTCCTGTGCGCTCACCGCCAAACAACAGAGACCGCCTGTGAGGGGAACACACCCACCCACAGACATACACGCACACACACTTTTAGGACTCGGAGTTTTGTTTCTATTTGCAGAACTGTAACTTTCCCCAAATTGCGCCGGCTTTTGGGGGAAAACTACCAGTATCGTAAAGTGGAGCTGGATCTCATCACTTTCTGCTTGTTGCCGTGGATGTGAGGTTCTATTTCAATCAACATCATGGACAGCTGATTCACCCTATTTACTGACCCAACAGGTAAGTTCAAGACCATCTGTTGTTAAAATGAAACATTTAGGAATAGGTAGACTTTGTGGTCCATTCATTGTAAGCGGCCATGTGCAAAAAATAATTTGCTTTTCACATCAGTTTTGCTTGAATAACACAAGATCTTAATATTTCCGAGCTACAGTAGTATGATGCTGAAAAATCTGAAATGGTTGCTAAGTTCTGCTTTTAATTGGGTGTAAAAAAAACCCCTCACAGTCTAAACAGCTGGAGCAGTGAACAGTCTTCTTTTTCAACCATATTTATCAAGATAGTCTATAATCTTACATGCCGGTTTCCCCCAGACGCACAGACGAGACCACATACTACAATGGATATACAGTAGCGATAGGACTATGGGGAGAGCTTCAGGCCCCACACACACCCGGTGCACACACTCTTTTGTCAGCTGATACAGGAATGTGTGTGAGCTGTCTGTTTGAGCCAAATGTCAAATGCCTTCTTCACCTGCTGGACATACACAGCTGCCTATTTAGTGCCTGCTTTAGAAAACAGAAATGATCTGTTTTGACAGTGTCTGTTGAACTTAACAAGAGTTCAGTGGATTTTTGATGTGTGGTCCTACTATAATCTGGAATGGATATCAGTGATGGGTGATGATAGATAGTGTTTGTTTACACTGCTCATGGCGAAATATGAGGTAGAATGAAACAGCTTTTTGAAGTTGGCCCTCTTCATTTATTTTCTGTGAATTTCAAGACAAAGCATCATAGCAAGTTTAAGCCTTAGCAGAGAATGTTGAAATGCTTCCTGTCATAGAGGGTGTGCATGTTTAGAGACAGTCATGTGCTATGATTTCAGCTGTTCGGAGACTACTGTAGGTGAGGCTTGGCCCTCACAAGATCAGCCTCTGTGTTGCACCTGATGACCCAGCAGTGTGTGAGCCTGCCATGTGAGTCTGAAGTCAGTAAGGCCTTCACTCTGGGTGTGTTCTTGATTTAGTTGAAACGGCTCAAAAAGGAAGATGGAGTTCAGTTCAGCAGCTGGTTTGCCTCTTTTATAACAGCTGTCAGATTTTATCTTGTATGAGAAGTTTAAGAATTGATTGAAATCAAAGCCTCTCATCCTCACCGAATAGTCTTTCTCCTGGTCTCATTGGAGAATAAGGTACCCTCACAAATTATATTTGAAAAGGGTCAAATGTTTGAGAGCACATTTCATATGCAACCTTTGCAAAGATTCTTGTGGCGACAAAGCCAAGCCTTGAACCTCAATCTCCTCTTTTCTCTGCTTTTGCTTGGGGTTCCAGCATCCAGACATTTTTGAATAGCCAGCCATCTGCTTGCTAAGGGTCTGTTCCAGAAGCACGATATCACATTACCCACACTTGACTGTGCCACACTGTGGGGCATGAATGAAAGTGTGCGTGGATATGGTGTTATCAGTGAATTTTGTGCCTAGAAAAGTTGGATTGTTCACAGATTTCAGTCACTGTTGTCACTTCTGCCCTGTGAGCTACTTTAAGATAACCAGAGATTTTCTGCCTCAGTAACACATTACAGGAGTATTGCCATTTCTTCATGCAGAAATCACGCTGTGGACTGATTTTCTCTTTAGGTGGCATACAGGAAGTGGTTAGGTTACCATCCGGACCCTCTTAAGACACACGCAGTAGAGGAATGGGTCGAATGCCACTTCAGCTGCAGCTGGTCATTGAAAAGCGATGTTCCGCAGCTGAAACGACCATTCTCCTGCCCTTTCAATGAATCATAAAAGTAAGACTTCTGGGCATGAATGCAGCAATGACTGGATGTTATGATTTATAGATGTCAAGTGTCGGGCACACTGTAGGTTAAATAGTTTGCCTTTCAACAGCGTGAGAACTGGAAATGAATAGGAATAATAAAGGGAGAGGAGTGTAAATGGTTTTGAAATGAGACGCCAAGTGAGCCCTCCTCAGCATTCTGTTCATGTCAGGTGTCACATACTGTAGTAGGATGTGAGATATATTTTTAGCACTACAGACATTTAGTCAGCTGCGTGGTGTGTAGTCAGGACAATGAGAAATTAATGACTAGGATGGTATGTGATGACCTGGGGAGTTTCTCATGAGCTCTTTACTTGTTAATGAGTTACAGTGTTCGTAACTTGTTGGATGAGTGTGGTATGATCTCAGTTGTAACTGTTTACTTAACTCCTATAACCGAGCCAGAGAAAGAAATCCCGGAGT
The DNA here is from genome assembly GCF_963924715.1 of Thunnus thynnus. NCBI lineage: Eukaryota > Metazoa > Chordata > Actinopteri > Scombriformes > Scombridae > Thunnus > Thunnus thynnus. Next base: position 7,302,763 of record NC_089522.1, on the reverse strand, counting down.
GTAAAGAGCCTGAACATGTTGATGTTAGGTGTGTTTCAGTGTGTGTGAGAGTGCATGTGTGAGTGAGAGTGCATGGCAGATTTCAATCATTAGTATTTTGGGCGTTCCCCTTGGTCACTACAACAGCTGGTGGTCCCTCATGGTACATTCTTCTGTGTGTGTTTGTGTGTGTGTGTGTTTGTGCTGTAATTGGGTGTGGGAGTGGAGATTGAGCAGAGAACACTTGCTGGGGCACTACTTGTGGCCTCAGGCATCCCTGGGAAGATAAGGAAACTGAACAGCATTGTTCAAAGCCATTTTTTCTTCTCCTCTGCGTACCACACTGTAACTTCAAGCCAATTCTTTTATCATTTTTATAAGCATAGTCAAAATGCTTCGCAAATGGTTGACCCTGGTTCAGATATGCTCCCTATCTGCTGGGTAGATTGGATCCCAGGCTTCAATAAGCCCTTGAGGGAGTTTGGCTGACAATCAGATTGGCAGCCTAATAAATACTTCTTTTCATTAGCAGCAAGCTTCTATCCACTGTACTTAAATGGAAATCCCACTCACTCTTTCATCCCATTGACCATACACACAGAGGTACAGGATGAGTAGAGTTCTGTCAAAAGTACATCTTTCACAGATGTACCGTGTACACTATAAGGGTAGTTCCTGATGGTTTAAAGTTACGTATGTGTACTAATTCAGTCTGAACTAATAATGCAGTTACAAAGTCAGTTAAAGTAGCAGATTGATGGGGGTTCCCAGATGCCCACAAGACTCCACAGTGGTGCTTCCAGTAAACACTGTTGGCAGTATTCATAGATGGGAAGCTGGTGAGGGATCCTTGAGTGACTCGTTCCAGTTGGTCTGTCTGCGTGGTCCCTTTTTGAGTTAACTTACCTGTAGCAGCAACAAGGAAGATGTCCATTCTCATTATTGCATAAGGTGTTTACTCATTAAGCTACACATTGGTCACTTGGGGTATGTAGTTGTATTTTTTAAGCCACAAGTGACAGGGGTACAAAAATTGATTTATTGGGTTCAGTCGTAGGGTACAACTGTGTTCTACTTTTTTCACACATCCATTAACATGTAAAATTTAAGATCTGTCATTGTCCACATCACTTGCAAGCATTTACATAGGTTACCCTCACATTCATGGACAGGAAACAGTATTTCATGTCGAACCTGGACATTTCACCTCTCACCCTAAAGGCGGTGTTCAGAACGACATCAGCTCTGTATGAAAAAACACAGCCTTCCATTCATTTGAATGGCGGTAGTTTTTTGACGCAGTGGGGGTGCCACCGCAGATAGCTTGGCAAAAAACACAGAGGTTATCCGGCAAAAAAGTTGAACCAGGCTTAACTTTTGCTGCAACACAACCTGATGGCCAATCACATACATGCAAGCACACATTCCTGATGGTTTATTTTGTAACATGAACGCCGTATACGGCTGTTTACCTAATGGTCATTGTGATGAAAGATAAAACTGTTGACTCTCTGATAACTCTCCAGAGTTGTAAAATCCCGTCTTGGCTCCTGCTGAGCCTTAATGAACACTTTAATCTGTGACTCCAACTAGACTTCCTGGCCCCACCACCCCTTGCACCGTTTTAACGTAGGACTGTTTTAGATCTGAACGCCACCAAAGACTTCCTCAGTTCTTCTTCAGAACTTCTTCAGTTTTTCTTCAGAATTGAAGAAGCTTATTGGATGAGAGGTGAAACGTCTTTAAAAATCTGTAAGTCCAGTTGCTCTTGACTCAACCCTTCAGGATATACAGCACCATGACCCAGATGACTAAGAATCTTTACAGCCATGTTACATGTTCAAGAGTAGGTACAACGGTAAGTTTACTTTGCTATAGTAGCTTTTCTTTGCTACTGTGAAAGCAAAGTTTGCAACACCTCTTTCCATCATGAGGGAAAGAAGTGTTTACCTTGTCATTGGCACTGATGTCTCCACACAAAGCTTTACCACTTTTGCTTGCAGAAGTGTTTATCTTTGTTAGCAGAAAATTTTAGTGGCTTGCTTTCCTCCTTCTTCCTCCACTTTGATAAGATATTTTATCAATTTCCACATTTCTCTGAATTGTCACTCTTTTATATTTTCAGGAGCATAGCTTCAAGTTGAGTCATTTAGGGCCCCAGGCAATTGCCTACCATAGTCTAATGGCTCGCCCTGCCCTTGGAGACAGTTGCTACCCTGTTATGCGAGCCTGCTTCTCTTGAGGACAGGTGAATTGCAAAAATAACAGTTGGTGATAGAAGTGTTTAGACTCAAATGTGAACATTTTGATTTAAAAAATTAACAGCATCCAAAATTACATAGAATTTTTATTATTTAATTTCATGAGCAAGATTAGTCCTTGTTTGGATGTTAAAAGTATCTAATAGAACAATATGGTCAAGATTAACCCTCACTAATGTAATCTAATCTGCTTATATTAGATCAGAGGAAGGCATGCCGTATTAAACCCAGAGGGTGTGGTTTTTATTGTACTGAAGCAGCCCTCAGCCTTAGGACAGTTGTGTATGTGCCATGCCACAGCCCTTGGCTTCATCCTCAGCCACAGCCCCTGTCCCCTTACCCAGCTCCCTGGAGAGCCTCAACCCAGCCAGCAACCCAACCTCTAGACAAAACCTTAAAACCCCAGCTGCCCTATTCTATATCACCGCCTCAGGCTCCAACCCTCCCCATCCACTATAGAATTAGGATAAGTAGATGTTCCTTTTGTGTAATGTGGGTAATTCATTGCTACATCTGAGATAACTGGAATAAAATCTTGATCTTGTTCATGTGGAAGCTGCAATGTTTCATATGTGATGTTTCCCAAGGACTGAGAAAGTGTATGTTCCATGCAGATTCTAGTGAAATGATGACAGGGTCTGTCTGTGGTAAACTTTTTCACTTTTGAAAGGAACTTGGCTGATAGTATTCAGTGACCAGCCAGAATAGTAATTTGAAGTGGAATTCCCATTCTATTAGTTTCACTTCTGTATTTATTTGAGCCCTTGAGCTGTGCAGACTGCTGGACAGTTACATATGTGGGCCCAGTTGCCTGTAGCCGGAAATATAAACCCTCTTAGCCCTAATCTGTTGCCCCAAACACCCACTCACAGGCCTCTGCGCAGTTGCTTTGCACTCAGTAGAGCTATGCTAGCGATCTGACTGACTCACAGGTGGAGCATTCCCTTTCTTGAAGAAATGCCTGTGCATTTGTCTGGCTCGGTGGTACTGGCAACTGTCAGCTCTTAATCTTAGCACCACCTGAAAGTGACACCCCCACTAATCCCATCAACATTTAAATTGTTTAATTTTTAGTTTTCAATGACAAATAACAATATATGGAAGCTTGAATTAATTATATTTGCTAACAAGAACTGAGAATCACCAGTAGTCAATGAATGATCAATATCATTTGCACAAGAGTCATGATAACATTCTGGGAATTGATTGATCAAACAAACCCAGCTCGACTGCTTTACTTAGCTGTCAATCGAGCTAATGGATTCGGGATTACATGTTTGTACACACAGAAAGCAGGTCTCGAGGCTATTGTTAAGTCAGCTTTGCTACTCTCATTGTCTGCAGGGCCTCGCTGTTATGTTGGGGTTCATCTGATCCTCAGGTTTATTAGCAGTGAAGGGATTTTCAGAGTGTCAATCTAGATCCCAATAGATAGTGGATGGGTCAAATCCCCTTAGGCTACTTAGGAGAAGGGGGTGAAATGAGAGGAATCTTTTCCTGCCGGGACACATTTGTCTAGGACTCTTGATTATCTATGAACAATGCTGTTGGCATTTACTTTGTGTTAAACAGACAGGAACATTATTGGAACATTGTTGGAGGGGTGACAAGGGTTAATGGAGCCATGACAATTAAAAGTTAAATTTAGTTTTAATTCCTATTTTTAACATTTAACATTGTCAAAGTACATGATCAACTTGGTTCTTGGGCTGTATATTTGCTGATGAAGGAATCACAAAAATATCAACTCTAGCTCTGTTACTTCCACTGTAGGACATTAATTTTATAAAGTCTGGTGATAAAATGAAATGAATCCATTCTGCGTCTTGACAATTTCTGTAATGTTTCTCTTTTCATGCAGATGTGTTTAAGAGGATTCTCGTAGTGTTTACACTGGAGAATTAGCTCACTGAGTACTTAAGATTTTTATGTTGTGATCTTAGTGAAAGTAAAATCCTCCTAAGTCTCCCACTGATTAATGAAAAGCTGAGGGAAAGTAATAAGATTGAAGATTAAACCATAATACCTCCAATGCATGTCTGCCAACCACCCAGTGTGAAGTCCACTCACTGTCCAGGGTAGATAAAGCTGGCTGGGGGAGACAAAACTTTGTATTCCATATATTCTGTAAAATAATTACAGCAAGGAACTTTTGCCCGTGGTCTTAAATGAAAACAACATTCAAGATGTCCAATGTTTAAATAAAATCTTAAAATATATAAAATATTCAAAGCTCAATTGTTAAATTAAATTGCAATATGAAGCATGATACCTTTTTCCTTTAAACATGGTAGTGAACGAAACAACAGCCTGTGTCCACATCATCAAAACTTCATAACCTACAAACATGAACACATGTCTTGTCCTGCAGCTTAGTTTGTTGAACAAGCCACCAAACAAATATTAACCGGGGAAAAGTGCACCGCTAACGTCAGTTAGCAGCTACTTAGCTAATTAGCTGCTCTGCTGCAGCAAATTAAACAGCGTGTAAACATAGCTGCAGATGTCACTACGGACCCGTTAAATGCTGGTTTGGTCGTTGCTCTTCAAAATCCCTGTTAGTGACGCGCTGTCTTTCTATGACTTGTACTTACAGCAGTTTGTTTACTTTATTTTAAATGAGATATTAAATTTTGCAATTAATCTGCAGTTCACATGCGTGCCGAACCGTGGGGGGCGATCTGTACGGATCACGGTTCAACTATGATCCGTTGCACCCCTATTAGTCACTATAGCTCTCAGAGCTTTGTTCTATTTTTTCTGTACTGTGCCATTTACCCCATTTACCATTAGCATTTTGTTTATCATTTCATTCAATAAAAGGTTTTACTGAAGAGGGTAAAAAGCTCTTAGGGCTAACGAGCTTGCTAATTGCTTAACTGTCAGTTAGCAAGATTGTTATCTCGTTAATGGGATAATAAGTTCAAACAGTTTATTCAAAAGATGTATTTGTACTATCAACTCCTGTCACACAACTGTCTGTAAACCATGTCTCTGTTGGAGCAGTTTACACTCAGTGAAGATTAAATAAAACTGGGTGGTGACACACAGCTAATAAGCTACAATAGATTCTTACATTTTAGACTCTCTGGCTCATCAAGGTCAGCACTGTCAAGAGGCTTGCTATTGGTCAATGGCGCAAATTCGTGCATCAAATTTCACCATCAAAGTTCGAGTTTACCAGGATGTGAAACATTTGTGCGTTTTTACTTCGCCCCCTCAAGGGAATCTATGAATCATAACGATTCTGTTGAAGTGGATTGATTTTGATGCAAATTTTGCACTTTCATTTTTGGTGTGACCAGGCCTTTACCATAGTTCTAAGTGAGATTGCGAACTGTTACAGATTTGTTACTACATGATGTTCTGACAGATATTGACCTCAGTGATTATTGACTTCTTGTTAAGACATGTCTGTTGACTATTGATACTTCACCACATGGGTTTAAAATTTCTAATGATCATTGCAAATACCCTGCAATGACTGAAACTATAAAGCCACTCTTCAATTGATTCTTCTAGTCTTCTTTCAAAATCGATTGGAAATAATTGGCCCTATTACTGTTTTTTTCATGAGTAGAAACACCTGTACTATATATACATATGATTGCCAATATTTATTTCATAATCAGCAATGATCTTGAAAACATTTTGATAAGTTGCATTACAAACGTTGGCACTCCACTTACTGTTAAATGGTAGCTCACTAGGAAATGCTGATCTCATTCTATGTGAGATTTATCCGGAAGGTTGGTATTGAACCTGAAAAGTGGCTTTAAATTACCCTGTTCTCTGGCTCACAGGAACTGACAGATAGATGCTTTTCTGCCAAACTATTTCAAGCCTTTGTGAGTGGCTGCTCACTCAGTGTTTTATTAGATGGGGAGAGGAGAGAGGAGTGGAGCGGGATACTGTTCTCTGCTCAACAGTATAATTTAGTAAAGGACCTTGGCCCATGGGCAGAGAGAGGCAGAGAAAACTATGATTTTATGCCTGTTTGCTCCAAACGCAGCAGCTGCAGCAGAAAGAGCAGGAAATCATTTAGATGGTTTGTTTGACCGGTTGGACCACGGCAGTCAAAAAGTCTGCCTCATTTCTGTGATCCAGTTGGCGGTCAGCCACAATAAAAACATGCCTGCTTATTAACATAAAGCCTAGATTATTGACATAAGAAACCTAGAACCTCCATGGAAATTGTTTTTATACTGGATTTGTGTATATTCAAGTCTACTGTCAGTTATGAGCTGCATAAATCATATCTTAACAAGCCATTTAGAACAAGACTTGTGCAAGTGATTTGTGAAGAGATTTATGTGTCTAATGCTCAACCACCTGATTTATTCTTGAAACTGCATTGAAATATGACTCACTCCACAAGTAGCAAAAGTCAATTATTTTGCATTGGAAACAATAGTTATCTTTACCCATGTTTGCTTGTTCTAAAATATGTAATGACTTTAAATGATCTCGACTGGCAAGTAAGGTCATTGGCACAGCTTAGCTGGTTTCATGCAGTTGACAGTGCTGCAACAATAACAGTTATTTTCATTTTTGTTGATTAATTTGATTATTTTTCTATGAAATGTCAAACAATTGTCAAGTGTAATGTGTGCAATGTGACACCTTTAATTGCTTTTACCCAACCAAAATTCCAAAACCCAAACATATTCAATTATAATGATGTAAAACAGAAAAAAACAACAAATCCTGGAGAAGATGGAACCAGAAAACGTGTGGCAGTTCTCTGCATTAGAGTCATTTTGTACTACGAGACAGCAGAAAAATTATTTCCTGTTAAAAGAAATTAAGATATTAATACTCTACTCAGTCTACTCAGTGTTTAGAAGAACGTTTCTGGATGTAACAGAAGGAGTGGCTTGGCAGTCTGGGGGACTAACCAAACAGTACAGTGTGTCTTAGTGTAGAAGGGGAGTATAGATTTTCACAGTGGTAACAGCACAGCTGACCGCACAGTGAGAGAACAGGAGGAAATGGCCCAAACACAGAAACCAGATCTTTATAGAGACCTGAATGTGTGACAGCCTAATTTTCTCTCTTTTTTTCTCTGCTACCAAGTATCTCAAGTGTGTCACACTCTGTGCTCTTCAGCACTATTGAGGAAAATGTTCACAGTAGAGTTAGTGGTTGGACTACACTGTAAACAAATGTCGAGTCTTTCAGTCAACAGCTTTGTATGTTTTTGCCATTAGGGAGAAATATATTTACTTTATTTCATTACAGCTTCATGTGTTAATAAAAGCAGAATAATACAGATGACTACACTAGTATGAAGGAAATTAAACTGATTTCGGAAACTTTTAACTAAACGCTATTGTCAAATTGTTTTCACTTCTTTAAGAAAACAAGCATCAGTTTCAATAGTAATCAAAATCCATAATAATACCTAGCCACTTCATGAATTTTATCCTAGACAGCTTGTGCTTTTCTTTGTGCTGCAAAGACAGTTTCAGCAGACACAAAATGTGGCAAAAGTGCACAAAATTGTTGTAAATCGCTCATTTCAACCTGATGAATGCCACTTGTTCTCGAGTAAGTGCACATTTTTGTGAGATTTTATTGTTGAGCCAACTTGACAGTGAGCCAACATGCAATACCAGGACCCAGAAACCAAAGCAGCATTAGTATTTACATCTGTGTTTCTGCTATTGTGACATGTCAAAATGTGAAAAAAGCCTGTGGTTTTATGTTTACTGAAGCAACAACAGCAGTTTGTTCAGTGTAAATAGGCGATAGAATAATTGTAGAAGGTTTCTATAGTAGTCTACAGTGACTTTCTTCATACTGTGTGTTTGGCTTGTGCCTAAATTTAGAGCAGGACTCCAAAGTAATGTCTGTGTAGGCTATGACAAGACGGTGCTAAGAGCCATGCTAGCAGCTCTGTGAGGCTCTCAGGTAGCCTACAGTGGTGCTTTGAGCTAAATGCTAACGCCAGCATGCTAAAATGCTCACAGTTACAATGCTAACATGCTAATGTTTAGCAGATATAATGTGTACCGTGTTCACCATCATAAACCATGTCCACACTAAGCTGGCTTTATTTGTAGACACATCTTTTTCTCCCACGAAAACAGCTTTTTGCAGAAATGAGCTGAAACTCTTGCTGTGGACACATGTCATTTCTGCTTGAAGATAGTGTTTTAGAATTTAGTTGGCATAATGTAGACATAGTTTTAGTTTAATTTAGCATGCTAACATTAGTGTTAAAGGAAAAAATCTGAAGATTTATCCTCTTGGCATCATGAATGTCTATCCAAACCATTGAATAGCTGTTGCAATATTTCAGTCTGGAGTAAATTGATGGACCGACATTAACATCCTCAGAGCCACACTGCTAGCATGGCTAAAACATTGTATCAATAAACCACCTTCAGAACCTTTCCAAGTTCATTGCCACACACTTGATTTACTGAACTTGACTACATGGTGCCTTTGGTCATAGACAGATGGTAGCTGCTCACTGTGCGTCTGTCTCCAGGTGGGGTCCTCCCCTCTCTGTTGTTCTGGGATTACACAAATGATACCTCCCACCAGGATCATCCCACAAGTTATGCACCATGCTTATTATTGTAATATCATGCTTTCACATGAAAGTGGATGATGGCAATATGAGAAACAGACCAGAAGTTGTTGTTATTGCATGTGTGTGTGTGTGCGTGTGTGTGTGTTCTTCAGGCCGTTAGTGATCTCCATTAGTTGAACAGTAGTTGGATCAAGTCTGTTTGTCCAGCTGCTGAATCACCCCCTACCAAGCTTGCACACACACACACACAGACACACACACTTTTGCACTGGCTACAGTCATTCCCAATCTTAAAGAAACTTTAACCCTTGCCTAACCTAATCCTAGCCAAAATCAGGTTTTAGGATTGAGGATCACTGTACGAAAATGTCCATATTTTGAATGTCTAACTGGTTTTCACAAAGCGGATTATCCTATACCCCTTCCACCCACACACCCACACACACACCGTGGCCTTCTGGCTTTGTGTCCCAACTAAATGGATCTTCCTCTCCCCCTCATCTTACAACGGCATGTCTAGATAGGCCATGTCCGTCTGCCTCTCTCTCCTCCCTCTGTCCCTCCCTCCTGTCATTCTTTGCGTCTTTTCTTTTTCCAGGGTGCACAGTTTGACCCCAGTTGCCCTTGACACATACATTTCTATAGCCTCAGCCAATCAATAGAGACTCCTGTGGCCCAGTGTCAGATGTTGGGTCCACTAATTGAAACGAACAACAACCCACGGTGAGTGAGAATGAGCATTTTTGCGTGTGTGTGTGTGTTGGGATGATGAATGAGAAGGATGGAGGATCTGCCACATTCACATGGTGATTACCCCGTCATCAGCTATTGTTGAGACCCCAGTTTTTTGCAAAATTAGCGAGAAAGATTGTATCGCAAGTATGGCAAATTGAAGTTGGGTTAAAAAAATAGTAATAGCATCTCACTTGAAGGATAAAGCTGGCATGTTTCTGTATTTTAATCCCATTATAATACTCAAACCAATAGCATGTTAGTCCATGTCTCAATGCTCTCTGACGTCCCTACCCTGTCTGTGGGACTAAACCCATTCATTCTTACTGATGATGTAAATCTTTAATAATGGGACACAAATAGAGATGTCCTAAGTGGATCTGAAGGATGGCTATTGCGGCTGATCCGGCCATATTTTAAAGGCTAAATAAAGTCTGATTCTTTCTTTACTGTATTCAACTTTGTTTTATCCACCTCAGCCAGCAGCTTACAGCATATGCGAGTGAAAATTTGAGTGTGCAAATGTGCAAAGTATTAAACTTTTATTCAGTTTAAGCTTAAATATATTCCTTTTGAACCAGGACCATCAGTGTATGGATCAAGAATCTTGTGAATAATGTGTGCAAAACCTAAAAGATTTATATATACGTTATTTCAATGTCTCAGATACACAATTAATCAACAATTAGGTAAATATAAGTATTGGTCAAAAAACCTTGATTGGGACATCCCTAGTCTCAAATATATAATTTTATTAAAATCAAAAACAAAATAGTTTCTTTGGGGCACTGTTGTGTTTAGCAAATGTTGCTAAAACGGGAGTAAATAGTGGATTTGCTGGGTACTATTTTCAGCTGTGGATTAATATATGCTAGTGAGTATTTACAGGACCCGGACAGTGTTGGGATTAAGTAAAAATATACTACAGTGCCCATGCTCATCGTAATGAAGAAACATGCCACCCAGTGGCTTGTTGATGTGCTTTTAATAGTTTTTGGACAACAAATGAGCTCTAGATCACCAGCCTTAGCCTTTACAGTTGCTTCACAAACAGCAAATGTAGTTGAAGCTCTATCTGAAATCTCAGAGTTAACAGAAATTATGCCTCAACATTGGTTGTTGTGTGACAAGCAGCTAAAAAAAACAACCCTTAAGTATTCAAAATTTAAAACTAACATAAGCAGGTTAACACTTAAATTTTAAGGAGCTATAATCAGCAAATACTTGGTATTTTCATTTGATTAAAATCATTGACATTTGGTCATGTGACTGTCAGTTAATTAGATTTCTTGTATGTTTTGTGCACATAATGCATGTAATTGAAGAGTTTTTTGTGGTCGTGGGGGAGCCTTTTTTATTGATTATACATTTTTCTGTAAGTTTTTATTTGCCTTATATTGTCTCTTAATGTCTATGCTTACATGTCTATGGACTGACTTGAAAATGAGATGGCTCATCTCAAAGGGTTTATCCTTAGATTTAGAAACTTAATAAGTATCAAACTGTAATGGATTTTATTTCAGTCATTTGACTAATCTGTTTTAGCACAAGTATAGACCAAATTGGAGGAACAAAAGCATTTAAAAAGGTGTGGCATTTTAAAGTAACTATAAAATGTACCTCAAATAACTATAAAGCAATACCAAGTCTGAAGAGGAACTGAAACTCACATGAGCACATTATTTATAGCATCATGTAGTTGGTTCAGACAGTTAAAACACATGATATTCTTTATTATTCATAAATACATGAGACACATGAATAAATCAACTCTTTCACTAAAAGGACTTTAACACATGTTGGTTGTGCAGTGACGCATCAGCCAGCTGCACTTGTAAGCGAGTCTATTGTCAAAAGAGGATGCAAGTGGGTTATAAAGACGAAGATTTTAGCTTTTCTCTGTGTGACCAAGCAGGTGACAACAGCACAGTGAAACTGTTGCTCTGCCAAATGTGGAAATAAAGTGTAGGACAGGCTTTAAAGTGTGGAGTATAAATTATTTAACCAGACAGTAATGTCTGTTGGGGTGCTTTCAGTATCAAGATGCTTTAATTCTGAAGTTGAATGGAAATATTGTTGCTGGGCCTGGTTGTGTTGAGCAGAAAGAAAAAAAGAGCCGGCTTTCAAAGATACTGTAATTAATCCCAAGCATCAGTCAGACTATTCTCATTAATAATGCATTTCTAAGCAGCAGTCCTGACATAGGGAGTAGATTCAAGCCCTTATTCAAAGATTCAGCAACAATGCCAGGCAACCCTCGGAGCCAATCTGCTTTACTCGAAAGCCAGCAACCAAGAAAAGCATGTTTCACTGTTCAGCCATTTCTCAGGTTTCCAAACAATAAGAAAAACAGGTTGCATGGAATATGTTTAGAGGTTAATCCATGCTGGTCCAAAATCTGTATTTATAATAACACAACAACATGCTACAATCAAATGAAGGTCAAAGTCTTTGCCAATTCAAAGGCGTTTTTTTTTCCACCTTGAAATGGAAGGTTAAATTATTCTGAAATTTCTATGCCACTGAAAATGGTACCATCATCCTTTTAACATGGATGAACAGTCAGCCATAACAGCAGAAAGGATAAAGCGGACAATAGTCTACATTTTAGTTATTGTCATCAAATGCCAACAATGTGTTAGTCCATCTCCCAATACTCTCTGACTTCCCCAGTCTGCCTACCAATATATTGTTTTATGTTTTAAAAAACAGCAAATGTTATTTAAACAGGAGTGAATAGGGCCTTTGTTGGGGACTATTTTCAACGCTGGATTTGGATTGCTAGTGAGTAATTACATCATTTACAGTCAAAATAATCTACAGTGCCCATGTTAATCATAATTAAGAACATTTCCCCTGGTGTAACAGTGTGGCAATGGAGCTCTACAGCACAGAGGAATAAGATATACCAGGCTTTGGAGACACAGACAATACATGTTAGTGGATCAAACCATTGTTGGCTTTGGTCTTTTCATGGGATTTGTCACCAGAGTTCTACTTTCAGGCTATAGCAAGTCGTACAGTAGAAGTTTGCAGTAAGGGCATTTTAATTCAATGTTGGGAGAAAAGCAAGAAATGTAACTTTTCATTTTCACTTCCAATTTTCATATTTTTGTTCGGTAATTGAGTTAAATTGATTTTTTTCCATGGTATTCAATAAGCTGTGTGTCAAGTGCCTATATCTATAGTTTCTACAAATAAATTGTAGGTAAACTGGTGCTATAACCAACAAGCATAATGATAAAAGCTACAAAAATAAGGGATCCATGCTGTAAAAAACAAATTTCCTGTAAAAATGGCCCCATATAGTATGTCACAGAGAGGGCACTAGTGTGTGTGTGTGTACGTGTATATGTGTGTGTGTGTACCTAAGCATTATGTTCCTGTCCATGTGGATCGGTTTTGAGATTCTGTTTGTCTTTCGCTGGTCTGAGCACAGCCACAACCATGTGTGCAGGCAGCAGGGTCTCTGTAGGGCTGCAGCGGTTTGGCTTTGATCGGGATGTTTGCTTCCACAGTGGCTTCTCTTAGCTTTAGATACACTGAACTGAATCTGGCTCTCTTTTTTTGCAGACTTTTGTTCTTTTTGTTTCTCTTTGGTTGATTTTGATGTTTCTTCTGCTCATTCCTATCCTTTCTCTTGTTAGAATTTGCTTCTTCTCTCTCTTTCTTTCATTCTCATTATCTCTCTCTCTCTCTCTCTCTCTCTCTCTCTCTCACACACACACACACACACACACTCCTTTGTATTTCTTGCCCCTTCAGTCACTGTTTTTTTTTTACCCACCTCTCCCTTGGTTAAACCCTCTAGTTTGATCAATCATTGATGATCCCAGGTGTCCTGAGACCTCAGGGGAAATTCTGATTGGCTACCCAGTCCTTATGTCGACTGCCCCACACCCACTCCACCTCACCCCACCCCACCACACACACACACACACACATACACATACATGCTCACAACTCCCGCATCCCCTCCACAGCACCTCCTTGCTTTTCAAGATCAGAGTTAAACCGTATTCCTTACTCTCTCCCTCCTTTGCTCTTTCTTATCTCGCTCTCTCCTGTCTCCCCGCTGGATGTGGGAGAGCCGGCTTCAATTAAAGAAGCAGTGGGGTTCCCTAAGCCATTAGCCATATTAGTGTTGGGTCCATGCCCGTGCCCCTTCTCGAACAAAGACCTCTTAATGCTTCCTGGAGCAGTTTGGTTGGCATTTGTCAAGATTTACTGATTTGTAGTCACACACCCTCTTGGAGGTGCAGTTGGTGGTGGCAGTATGGCCACTTATAATGTAGCACATTGACTTCTTCATATTTAATTATGCTTTAACACATGCTAAAGAACCACAGAGTAGTGGTTCAATTCTCTAAATGGACTTCCAAATAGATTTTACCACAGCGGATGTTCTTGCAGCTAATTCCCTCAACGTGGCAATGACAATGTTGACAATGTTGGTCAGATTGATTGGAAAAGTGTGGACGTGTGAATGAAAAGAGTGTTGTCCATGTGATTAATGACATCTAGAATCCTGTGTCTGCCCTCCTGACGGGGCTTATCCTATGCTGAACCTTTGGCAATAATTCCTTTGTCCCAAGATCACAATCACACACCTCAGAACTTCAACACAGCCAGGCTCCACTCATCAATCATCTTTGATTTTCTGCCAGAGATTCAGATAGCGGGGTAAAGTCTGTATGGAAATTGTGTGTGTGTGTGTGTGTGTGTGTGTGTGTGTGTGTGTGTGTGTGTGTGTGTGTGTGTGTGTGTGTGTTCATTGCGCGTAGGTCCGACTCTCTTGTGCATGCTCCTGACCAAGATGGAGAGAGCACAGTCTATTAAGCATTTGACAATTGAAGACCTCCCACTCTAAAAGACCTGCTCAGATTGTCCTCTCTCTCCCAACCCCAGGAAGCTGAGAGGGGGGACAAAGGCGTGTCTCCGGGGGCGTCCATTTTCTTTCTAATGAAGCTGTCCGTCACACGGCTTGTTGACAGAAGGCCAGGATATCACTCCCACCTGCCTACACTCCAAAAACACCAGCTGAAGTCATTTTGAGTATAAAAAAGGATAGGAAATAAGATTTGATTGAAATGTTATAACTGGAGCTTTTTGTTGGCAAGAAGTCGTCATTTAGCCTCTGTAATACACTCACTGTTTCACTGGTCACTCACCAGTGTGTTGGTGAATCTTCCACAACAATGTAACTAAATCCTGCTACAAGCTCCACACTGATGGAAAGAAAGACACCACCATGATGTATCCACTCCAAATAATTGTCACTGAAATTGCTGCACTTCCATTGTTTTCCCCCTAAACACAAAATCACCACTATTTTCCAGTAATGTATCTCAAAATTGGTGGTTACCAGATCATGGTAGTCAATGTTTTAATGAAATGGCTCAACAAAACCCTGAAATCATGTGGTATGCAGATGATCAAAAATTGGAATGGTTGTAAAAATTACCATATTTTTCTAACATAACCTTTAATCCTACAAAATCACCTACTTGTCTATGCTCCTTGGCTTTGGGTGTAATGACAGGTTACTACTGGAAGCTTGTTAGCCAGGCATGCAAACATTTGCAGCTTATTTTAGAACAGACCATATATGTAGTTATGTAAAGTTATATCTCTATACACAAACATGTTGTTTAATACATTCCTTTCACTTTTGCTCTTGTGGTTTTGGTAATGGAAAGGTCAGCTGCCGAGCCTATTTACAGTCCCTAATCTGTGATCTGATGATTACTGTTCAGGGTCAGTTCTGATGTTTTTAAGTTTGCAAACTTTGTCCCAAAATCTTGAAAAAAAAGGTAAAATTGACTATGTAATGACTGTAGTCTTTACTTGGATTTCTCTATTAAGTCATAATTACAGTAGTAATTTATGAATTTTTGTTGTTGATTTAAAGGTCTGAAAATCAGACTATGTGTTGTATGTTAAGTGAATTGGTATTCTTAATGTTTGGACTTGAAATCTGAAAATGTATTTGCTGCATAGTGATTTTCATTAGGAGATGTTTCCTTCTAAATCATAGAATTACCATAGTTTTTTGTTCATTTTCATTGGAGATCCGTGAAGATTGTCAGTGTTAGATAATATGAAGTGTTAAATGAGGTGTTCCACCCCAATTGTAAGCAAATATGCCCTATGACACATTTCCAAATAAACGCAACTCAATCAATTATAGATTTCTTTGTACTTAAAAAGCTTTTTCTGGTTTTGAGATTTATTGGTGTTGGAAATTGGTCATGAAAGCATGATGATTTTAAAGCCATTTCTTCTTATATAAGGACCACACTGGGACCAGGATGTATCCACCAGTAGCCACCCAATGAGCAAAAACCCTTTAGGACTGTAAAGTGCCATCCGGAATGAGAGGTGAATTAGGAACGCCTGTCACTGCTCCCTTTTTAGGGATTCAGTGGGATTATGTCTGCATGGGTGCTCTGGCTGCAGATGAAACACGTCTGGGATGAAAGTAGGCAGTCTTTGCATGCATACACACCGAGGTGACTAGCCATGCCAGTTAGGTATTAAGGCCAAGCGTTGTGTTGTATTGTTTTTTTCCTTGTGGTTTAACAGTCTACCGGTGTCAGGTAGCCCCTAACGACCAAGAAGTAAAAACAAATGCTGACAAAGACAAAAGGTGCTTTTATAAATGTCTTGCTACCACAGAGAGAAAGAAATCAACTTAAAAAAATTTGATTTCAAATTGATTGATTTCAGAGTGACCATAAATAATAGATCCTCATAGAAACATTCATTTATTTCAGGTCTGACACATACACTCCCATGCTAATATTTGACTTCTCTCCAGACAGACAGCAGTGTGTTAGTGGAACTGACCACAACAGCTCTTTCATCAGGCTGCCAATGGGGTTTCAAGCTAAAGTCCATAAACAGCTAAAGTCTATAAACTGTATCTACAAGCTCTAGTTGTTAATGCTTCAATAAACCAAATGACTGCCCGTTTTGCAGTCATTAAAACAAACTGAAATTCTAATTAAATCACATTGATAACCGTTATCTATTTGTTACTCCATGACGTGATTTGTATCACGGTGTAATGTATGAAGTGCTTTGAGATTACAGGACTACACACTGCTGGGAGTTTTAACAATTTGGTCCTTTGCCATCATCACAATGGACCAATGACAGAGAGTTGGCTTGTTAGACCCCCCTCCTTTCTTTAATGCGGGATGAACACTGAAAACTAACAGTGGGAAAGCTGGTTAGCAAACTAGGATATCTTGCATGCTAGCTTTTACTTTACTTGTGGATTGCAAACTGTCTTAGTCTGTCCTAAAACAACAGTCAGGTGCTCAAATCAACCAAATCAATCATTCCTCCTGTTCATACTGACCATTAGAGGATCGCTTCATGATGCACTTACAATGTGAGGTGATGGGGGCCAAAATGCAGTCCTCCTTCTGTGCAAAAATGTATTTAGAGGTTTATCTGAAGCTAATATGACATTTCAGCTGTTCAAATGAGTCAAATCAAGTAGATATCTTTCAACGTTACAGTCTTTTTAGTGCCAAAGGCCCTCTTTTTGTTAATATACTTCTACCGCAGCTCAACAGAGAAACACTGTCCAAGGAAACACAAAGAGGGAATTTGATGCTAAAAAGACTGTGAATGTGGCAGATATCCACTTGATATGACTGACTCAGACTGCTGAAGCTTCATATAAGCTTCAAATAAGCTTTTAAATGCATTTTAGCACAAATGACTGTGTGGAAACACTATGGATTTTGGCCCCCATCACTTACATTGAAAGCACATTTGAAGGGTATCTTTTAGTAGCCAGTATGAACAAGAGGAATGATTACAGCGAGGAAAACATCTGTCACTGTTCATATAGGCACCTGACTGTTGTTTTAAGACAGATTTAAAAAATTGTGAACCTGTCCTTTAAGGGAGACATGTTTTGCTAACAGTACATAATTTACACCATGTGAACTTGTTGAAAAAGGGGGAAAAACATCTATTACTGTTCATAAGATAGGCTGTACATGAAACCACGGAAGTTGACAGCATGTCTCCTAGCAGTGGCGTCTGTCAAATGTCAATCAACAGCTGCCATGGGGAACACCCACAAAGAGGCTTGAAGCTTAGAAGCCTCCACAAATACAGTATCTCTAAAACAGTTCTCTCCTCTTTAGCAAAAATGGAAAAATGTGCACAAAAGCTGCAGTACCATTACAGTTTAGATTCCCTTAGACAAAAGGTGAGGAGGATTAAAATGTCTGTTTGACTTTAAATAGATACATGGTCTAGTCTAATCTTCTGTGTATATATCCCTAGTTAAGGCACGATGTAATGATATAATGCTGCAGCATTTATCACAAGCCGTTGTGCAGGGACAACAGCCGCAAAGAATCCCATCCCTGACTAAACATTTAGAAAATGCTTGGCATCCAGATAGACGCCTGAGATACCAGGCACGGTGGACAGAGAGCGAGAGACAGGGGCGAGGATTTGAGACAGAAGGGGACGCAGGGCTGGCTCCAGTTAGCATGTTATGAGTCAAAGGTTTGCCAGGGGTCATGTGCTGCAAACTCGTCCATGAATAAAACAAATCATGTTCTCAGATTCCTATTCCAAACTTAAACATCCAGCAGCAAGTTCCTGTGGGAATAGATGGGGGTTTCTTTAGGCTTGTTCTGGGCTTTTGAGAAGTCATACTGCATGTTTTCATAACCATAAAACTTATTAAAGTGGAGGCTGAGCAGAAAGCAGACCAGATTTTCTACTCTCAGTCCAGGCATATTAGCAATAATACTCTGGTTCAGTATCAGTGGCCTTGTGGCTGGATATGGCACTTCTTTTTCATTGTAGAGTCTGTAATTCAATAAAAGAGCAGAAAATCAGGCTTGATGTTTCCCAGAGCTCTCTGCATCATAAAATACGCTGAATTTATTCCATAAAAAGGGGGAAAAAAGCTAAGAAGCATCTCTTCCCTTAGAGAGGGATAGAGGAGAGCACAAGTGTTGTTAGACCACAGACAGTGTGACAAGCTGATTAAAATGCCCACAGACTGGGAGAGCTAGACCTCCACTCTCTATTCACTCGACCCAGGCACGTCGTCACGACAACGAGGGACGACAAAGGGCTTTCTCAGGCTATTGAGTGCTGTGAAAGAAGAGGCGGCTATGTGTGTATATGTGTGTGTGTGTGTGTGCATGTGACTTGGAGAGATGTGGCTGTACAAGCCGTAGGTGGTAATGTATGCAGACTATCCACAAACAAATGAATACGCATGCACGTCCCACTGCCACCTCCTTAGCATTCTGCCACACAATGACCATACCAGCGCGTCCCGATGACGTGATGCTTCATCTGAGCATATGGCCAGTCTGTATTCAAACTGCAAACTAGCCACTGAGAGGCTATTTAAGCTGGCTTTGTCTCTTTGTAGACAGAATGCCAATGCCTTTGTCTGTTAATTTTTCTCTGTTTACTATAGTTATATCTTTGGAATTGAACTGAGGTATTACCCTGAAACAGGGTAAAATTTCTGTCTTTAGACTGGAATGAACTTTTCTATATTCTTTTATATTTTGATTAACGTAAGTTAAATACACATAATTGTTTGCCAAAGTTATATAGATTTCTGTATTAGTTTTTCATCTGAGCTCTTCTCACTGGTTTGAACCGGACAGGGCTCAGTTTGTAAAAGATGTCATGTACTTCAATGCATTAACCAGGATTTAGCAACATTTGAATCAAATGTAATGACAGTTTTAGAGTTGTTACCATATGTTGTCAATCAAATCTGATCAAACCTCAAACCCAATCAAAACGGCAAATTAGCAAAGTTCATGAGTGTTAAACACTTAATAAATAATAACCAAGGATGTCTTCCCCTGAGCTTTGACTTTGATTTTTTGCACATTTAGTCATGAATATTTAATATTATAGAGGATTAAAAGTTTCCAGGGACTCTGAATGGAATATAAATGCATTTGAGGGCTATAGGAAAGCATGTAGTCTAAGGTCTGCAGCCATACTGAACGGCATGTGAGTATATTGATAATTTATCACATATCCAAAACCACAGATTTAATATCAAAGCATCATAGCCAATAAATAAGCTTGTGGCAAACACAGTCTGACCATTTATTAACACACAAAGAAACCTGCTTAATGGGTCTGTGTGTACTTAAACCTATGCTGAGTGTGAACAGGTGCACCAGCAGGCTAGGATGGAAACACGTCCCCACTCTGGCTTCACCTGCCCATGCCACAAAGCCATTACATACATGTGTTTTATTACTATTGTAGAATAATGATAATTCTGTTCAATCGAAGGCACTGCAATGGAGGGGTAAAAAGAGCTGTACTGCAACTTGACTCCAAACAAACAAACAAAAAAACCCCAGTGTGGATGCCATTTGTTTGAGGATTGTCTGTTTATTTCCAAATGGTTTGGTACATCCCCATCACATCTGCTTTTTATTTAAGGATATTCTGCATCCCTGCATTCGGTTTCTTCGGTTTATACATCCATATTAATCTAAATAAGACTTACAGTGAAGCAGTATGGCCTGTAGCCCAGCAAGCAAACATTTAAACAAGTTTAACTTTTTTTTAATATGATTTCATTATGTTTTTGCTTTGTCATCCATTCCTCCCTTTTTCTCACATCGTCATCCTCAGTGTGACCGACTGGCTGACTCTCCTATGGGAGGCCAGAGAACTGAGGTCTGTAATTGTGGCAGGATTTGTTGGCGGCTGTCCGCGCTGTTGTGGTCGGCCTCTGTCAGCAGAGGCCCTTTGTAAGGATCCACCACTGGCCACTTAACACACTCTTATACACACACACACACACACACACACACACACACACACACACACACACACACACAAATACACACACACATAGATAAAGAAAACGCACAAACTTTACCCGCTCACCAAAGCATTTCTCACTATTATTATCTTAATTTAACTATATGGTCCTATTTTAGTTTTTCTTCTCAGTGTACCATTTGAGGTAGTTTAGGCTGTGAGAACCATGTATTCCCATCAAACTATATTCAAACATGCACTTTAAGATTTATAACAGACATGCTTATTAAGTGGCCATATTTTCCTGCACTCCAGGGCGCATTGAGTCCCACAGTCGTTTGCCTGTCCCTGGTTAAAAAGTTAAATTGGCTTTCAGCTGCTGTTGTCAATCATTCTCATTCTCTCTCTCTCTCTCTCTCTCTCTGTCTCATTAAGCTTGTCTACGCCCTGCTTCCTCCTGACTGGTCTTTGATACTTGTGCCTGTTGAATGTTCAACTGAAGAATTACAGCCCCATCAGTTCCAGTCTGTCATATTTCCATGACAGCACTAGTCTCCCATTTCTTTCACCTATTCCAGGTCAGAAGGTCAAAAACTGTGTTGTCATGTGTTCAGAGAAGCCAGTTGCACTCAACTATGAATTTCTCTCTCTGCTGCCATCATAGTTACAAGTTAAGAATTAAGATAGAAAAAATTTGAATGTACACTTAACAGGAGTGGTCAGGAGAGAACCATGCTTAGACATCTGCTGCAGAGAGCGACACCTTGGATCCATCATTTGTTTATCACAATTTGTCCTTAAAGGAAAGTATTACTCAGACCAGAGATGTTTTTTACAGATTGTGTTCAAGAAGAAATGACAACTGTCATATTAGCCTTCATTTTGCGTTTTAATATACAGCACATGTGTTTTTGAATCTATGTAACATGGATTCCAAAATTTGCAGGATGTGAAAATTAACATAGAAAATGTTAAAACATTTAATAAATACACCATTATGAAATAAACACACATGAATAAAAAGAAATAAATAAGCATTACAATGTCAAATAATTTAATAAATTACTAAAAGCTCATTATTATAAAATGTTATTTCATCATTCTGCTATTCTTTATGGGTTTTGCTATTATAGTAAACAATTTTATCAACAGTGGCATTGTCACCGCCCCCTCAACTTTCAGCCAATCACGCTCTCAGCCTGTCTCAGCTACTTCAACTGACAGCTAACTAGCTAGCTTTTGTTGGCCACAACAACCAGATAAAGACTTAATTTCCACAGAGTTGCATTTCTTTCCCTGAAGAACATATTTAGCTAGAATCAAAATGCTGCCGAGGCAACTCTGAATTAACCATCTAGCTGCTGCTGCTAACACAGACCCTTCACTTTGACATTGTAGTAATAATCCAAACTCACAAACCTACTCAGCTAGCTAGCATAGGTAGGTAGCATGTGCAGCCTCGTTAATTTAAATAAGAGGAGAGGTTAGTTTCTGTGTTTGCACTGAGTTTAAAAAGATAAGAATGATTAATTAACATTTCATTGTAATGATTTGATTTTTAATAGTTTTTTACATTTTCTCATGAGTTATTGTTTCATTAATATTGATGTCTCTCATAATCTCTTAAGGGTCTTTTTCACAGCAGAGATTTTGTCTTGTCATAGTACTTGTACAGCACAGGTGCTTCTAATAACATTAACGAGTTATCTGTCCCATTTGAGTGTCCCAATTAGTCAAGACAGTGTGACAGTGAGCCAGCATGAACAACATCAGGACCCTGAAACTGAAGCAGCTAAATGGAATTCAGCCATCATTCATTTTATTATTTACACCTGTAGTTTTCCTACTGTGTCATGTCAGTATTTCCTGTGTGAAAAATTCCTATTTAATATTAAAGTACTAAACACTTGGGTGCTCCATAAAAATATAGTTAAAAGTGCATTATTTCCTCTTTTTCACATGGATGAAGTTGCCGTATAGTATCATGAATAACATATCATGTGTTGAAAGATCATCAATAATATATTATAGCAGATGAATGTTTCTTACAGTGGATCTCAGGTTGTGCGTGTCATGCTGTACCAAGCAGCTAAGCTTAACACCTGCTTTTCCCAGGGACAGCGCTACTGTCTCCAGGGTGAAAGGATCCTGTCATAAAACGGGCTGGGTGAATGTGTGCGGGTGTGTGTGTGTGCGCACATGAAATACTATGTTGTGTCTCTGCACTTATGTGGGTGTGTGTGCCGACTCTCTTTCCAAGGGAAGTGGCTTTTATCCTGTGTCCGTTCAGTGCAGCCACTTGGTCAAAGAGCAGTGAAAGGGACACTATTCCCTCCAGCAGCAGCAGACAGAGAGCCCCTTCAGCACACCGGAGGGGCTGAGAGAGAGACCCTCTGTGTCTGCATGTGAACTGAGGGGAGAGAGATGGCCATTGACCCTAAAGAAGGCGACGGAAATGGAGAGGGGCCAAGCATGTGTACATCTGCCTCTCATAATATTAGCGCTTTTAGCGATCTAACCGTCTAAGTAGGAACACACAACCAGCAGCTACACTGTATGTGGATGTACTCACTGGATGTAAACGTGGACTGGAAGTGATATGAGGGGTGAGATCACACCTCCAGTTTGTTGTGTTAAACCTGAACTAGAGTGGAAACATGCTTCAGGCTAGATATTTGTGTTCGGTGTGTTTTGACAGCGGCTGTTAGGTTCACACTCACAGTAGCTTGTTTATTTGAATTTTGGTCACCTGTCGTCCCATCAGAGATTTAATTGGCAGACAAAGGTCTAAAGAAGTCAGAGTCCAGTCGATGTAACTTCAGCTGAGCATAATTTTTAAAAAAAAAAGTAAAAATGAGAATTGTGATTTTGTTGTGCTTGGCTTTCCAAGTTTGAGGAGCTGCTGGTTATCACATTCATCGCCTGTAGTAGAGCACAGTCACACCAGCATTTTTAAAAGCGAAATTGTGAACCAGCAGGTTCTTTTTTACAGTCTAAGGTTGCTTTCAAACCTAACTGGCTGGTGTGGGTGAAAATAACAAATATTTGGGCTGATACGAAAGCTATCAATCGAACTCTGGTGTGGAATAAACAACTGGACCAAGACCGCCTGTAAAGGGCTTGGTGTACTTCCTATTGAAGTCAGGTGCTTTTTTGTGTGGTTTGAAAGCAAAGCAAGTCAACCACAGGATTCTGAAGAATTGAAAGAAGAATTGAAACCACTATTGAATCATTTTCTGATAATGGGCTATCAAGAAAGCAATCTGAAACCTATATTGTATATTTATGCATGCAATATCATCTGTTTACCATTATGACACATATGCACGTCCTATGCCTCAATAAAAACTGAGTGAAACGAAAGCAACTCAGTGACACATGTAGTAGTTACCATCCCCCTGTAATATTAAAAAATGCCTCTTTATTGAACAGTTTTGACCTTTTCATCAATATTTGATATACGTGGTCCAGTTGCAGTCTTGACCAATAATTCTCATAATCAGTTATTTCTTTGTGAGCTTTTTGTGACACCAAAGAAGATAAATAAACACATACGGCGCAGCAAAGTGCAGCATTACTTGCTGTCGGTCAGAATTTGATTTCCCCTCTTGGGTCCATGTAGATGATGATGCAGAATGACAGTCGTCAGTCCAATGAATGATTTATCAGTCAGTCAATTTGACCTCATGTTCACTCCTCTTGGTTTGTTTGTAATAAACCAGTGTGTACATGAAGAGGAACAGAACTAAAAGGCAACTATGTGTCCCCTTCCCGTGGCCTACACCAACTGAATCAACCTACAGGTGTGAAAGCATCCCTAAATCAGCTCTCCTCTGCTTCTGTGTAGTTTAACTTTAGTAAACTTTAACAAGCTCATTTACACCATTGACAAAATGCCATCTTGAGAATACTAACCTTTGAGTGTACGTAGAGAAGTGGAAAGTCCAAAAACGAAGGAAGTCATCGCATAAACTGTGTTTCACCATTCTATTAAAAAAACAAAAAACAAACACTCAGCCGATGAGAAGCAATGCTAGTAGAGCATCCCTTTTCATATTTTGCCACAAACTAAATTTGTCACAACCAATGGTAGTGACTGCAAGACCCGCAAGTTGTCACTTAAGCTGGATCTATTGTGAGGGGTTAACTGGAGTTATGCCGTAGATATGTACGGTGTAGGTCATTTACTTTGTGATATAAGGCCACGATGGCCTTTGAATTGAAGAGACAGAGTGGCGATCGCAGTGAGCAATCTGTAGCAGTGGAAACGACTTTGCAAGATGCGTATTACTGAGAAGGAGAGGACTGTGGAGTCTTTCTTCAACATCCTTAATGTTGTTTTCACTATCCACACAATAAAGGCACCAAGAATTGCATTTTCAAACTTTTCAATATTGTTCTCAGTGAAATCTATCAGTCTCATGAACTTCACTGAAACAAATAAGCCAACTCTTTCCATTTCCTACTTTTAAATCAGCTTCAAGTGTTTACTGGATAATGTTCTTGCCTGTTCTGTATCTTCTCACTGATAGCCTGTGTGTGGTCACTGAAGGCCTTGCTGATCTCAAGCAGACTCCCTGCTACTCTCTCAACTGTGCTCTCTGGATGGGATCCACAGATGCTAGTGTTGCAGAGTCTGGGGCCCGAGGCGAGACGCCAGCCAACCCACCAGAACATAACAATGCAAGGCAGTGCTCTATGGCTCTGAGCCAATGTCCCCCACTGTCCCGCCGCTGCTGACCCCACATATTTTATGGGGTCTTAGGCGTTCAGTGGGCTGTCACGGCTCATTAGGAGCTTTAGAAATGAACTTGCACAGCAGAGTCTCTCAGTGATTAATAAACATGGACAGAGAGAGAAAGCGAGACAGATAGGAATGGTTAGGGCAAAAGTTCACTGATGAGACCACGTTCTGAGAAGTTTATAGAGGTCTATAAATACACTTGTTGGCACACACACAGACACACACACATTTCTACTATTGTTGATTGGGATGGTCTGGTCATCCTTGTTCATCTTTCTTCATTCATCATCTTTATTCTGGTTTTAAGTTGAGACTTTTAGTCAAACTGCTGTTTCAGAGGCTTTTCCACAATGACTCACTAGTTTATGTTTATTTATATCCGGGCCTGCATATGTACTCCATAGTTGCTTTGTGATCACTGTGTCCCCTCCCCAGTTCAGCTGACAGTCTAATGGTCTATGGAGGTTATTTATAGGTTGTTGGACTGTGCCCCATGACCAAACATGCTGCATACCTGACACAACTGATGAACTCTGGAGATTATTGGTGAACAGCATGAGAGAAACCGTATGGGCCAGATGTAGTGAACACAGATGGACCCCTATGATCCAAACTCGTCTACATAATGGATTTGTACTTGTTATTAGCTTAAAAACTTTATTATTATTTAAGTATGCTTTTGATTTATGCCACTGAAAATGCACAAACTTCCTCTAAGACTCACTTACAAGTTTAAATTAGTTGATGGATGATGTGAAGATGTCACTGAAAAGGCCACAGATGTCGAGGGAAATATCCAATATTGGACTTCCCCTCTTTTCTTTTACATCAACCAGCGCTGTATTTCTAATGTCTCTGTTCTTCCACTCATCCCACACCACAGTCATACAGTCTGATCTCATGGTAGCTCATAGGAAGCCATCATTGCTGGCTGGTAAGAGGAAGTTCCCATGGCGATGGGGTCACCGTGGGCTATAAATATGTTGACCGCAGCATGTTGGCCGGTCAAAGAGCAGGTGAGGACGAGAAGCAGTGAGAATTTGTCTAGAGTTGTTCCCAGGCTCTCTCTGTTACAGCAGCTGGGCAGAAAATATACAGCGAAACTGAAAGTTTTTAGTCAGGGTACTTTTCAGTTGTTATTCAAGAAAATTGCTGATTAAAGATTTGCTTTAGAGAGTATGTAATCATTATTAACATGCTGATGTTTAGCATGTGTGATTATCATTTACCATCTTAGATTAGTGTGTTAGCATGCTAACATTTGTCAGTTAGCACTAAAGTCAGTAGGCTTAATGCCTTGCTGACCATTAATGACTGTATAAAATTCATAGTCATTAGTCTGGACCAAAGTGGTGGACAGACAGACAGATATTGCCGTCCTTAGAGTTACGCTGATAAAAAGATGTATAAAAAGATTACATATGAGGGCTGTAGCAGATTTGACTCAATTAAACATGAGGCACAAAGAATTGGTTTGTTTTATATATATTTTTCATAAAGACTCTCTGTCTCAAAGGACTGTGTGGATTTTCAGCCCTGTTTAACACACTGTAATGGCAATTCCTCTTCACATACACACTTACTCCCCTTAAACCCTTTGACAGTGGGCGTGGAGGTTATTACTTATTATACTTCTTCTTCTGCTCATGAATAAGTAAAGAGCAGGCCTGAGACACACTCAACCACTTACCAGACACGTACTAAGACACATGCACCTGCTCCTGGATGGCCCGTGGTTATGCACACACACACACACAGACACACACACATGGATTCCCAGTCTCCTCCCTTTCAACTCCACTTGTCTTTGTCCTGATTGCAGCCCCAGGGGGTAGACAGTTAGGTGAGATGGCACTGCATATCTAATGTCTCAGCAATGTATTCACATGTCAAAGTAATGGTGCACAATATTGCATATTTTTCTACATCACACCCTTATATAGCTTTCATTTCTTTCTGTCATTATGCAGAGTGTTGGGGCATAAATAATACTTGTCAGTGCTGAATTTCAATTCAAATAATGATCCTTGTATCTGTCTCTTACAAATCCTCAGTTTAAATCATGCTTCATACACTATGGTGAACAGGGGTTATTTATTTATTCCTATGTGACCTTTCTCCGTGAGGTCAGTGAAAGGTCTGCGGAACCTGTTCAATAATTAAAGGGGTTTTAGCACAAATGGGAAGGCTCTCAGTGTCCACAAACCACTCTCCTTAGAGGTGTTGAGTGATGGCTGTGGAGATGGGAAATGAGAGTTGTTGTTCTGAATCCTCCAGCTGTAACGGATACTGTGACTGCTGGTGTTTTGATCCCAATGAAATCCCTCTGCACAGAGTAAAGCTATCAACACTATGGGAGTAATCGATGTGGTCACATTTGGATGAATAATGTGAAAAGAGAATCATTTTGAGGGAACTTGCTTCTGTCTACCTCTGAGTTATCTTTCTGCATCTGTTTGTCTCTTTGTGTCTCTTACTATACTTTGTGAACAGATGTTAGCAATCATTCTTTATGGTGTTAATATTCACAGACAGAGAAGACAGGAATGGGATATGATTCCAGGTGATAAGGCGGAGGAAGTCTTCAGCTTAACAAAGAACATCCATGGTGAGATGTTATTCCCAAAAGTATACTTGAACCTTGAAAACTGCATTTAAAGGATAAGGCTGGCAATAGTCTATATTTTTGTTAGTGTCAACAGATGAAATCAAAAGATCACAACCAGCAGTGCATTCTCTCAATACTTTCAGACTTCCCGAGCCTGTCTGTGGCACTCAGTACCAAACCCATTTGTTCTATCTAAGTATGTACATCTTGGACAAACTGGTCTTGAATATACTTTCATTTTAAATAATGCCAAAATAGCTTTCTTAACAGCTGGGCACTTTATTTTTAGCAAATGTTACCCAAGCAGGAGTACTGCATTTGTTAGTAGGTGCTATTTTCAGTTGCAGATTTGGGGCGCTGGTGTGTATTAATGCCACCAGGATGCTTTATGTGGAATTGATTCAAAATAAACTACAGTGCCTGAGTTCATCGTAATGAAGGAATATGTCATCTCTATGGCAGCTATCAGGCTTTATAGAAGGGATGCACGATATTATCGGCATGTCATTGGTATCGGCCGATAAAAGCTCTAAAATGAAATATCGGCATCGGCCATTTCTGCCTATTATGAGAGGCCGATTTGTTGCCATCTCCTCCGCCGCCTTACTGTGCTTCCCTCCATGGAGGGTTTCACCCTGACGGTCCCGCTGCTTCCTCCGCAGGCTCCATTTCACTCAAACTGCCCGTGAGACCCGCTGCTTCTTCCCACTTAAACTTAAATAACTAACCGGGGCTCGGTGCTCCGGTTGGATCCACATGCAGAACCAGGGCTAACGTTAGCTGGGAGGCTAGCAGAGGCTAGCTGGCTGTGCTTCCCTCCAGCCATGCTGTGGCTAACGCTCTGCTAGCCTCTCAGCTAACATTAGTCTAGGCTCTCCATGTGGATCCAACCAGAGCATCGAGCCCTGGTTCGTCATTCAGGTTAACGTTCGAAGAAGCAGCGGGTCTGACAGGCAGCTTGAGTGAAGCGGAGCCTGTGGAGGAAGCACCGGGACCGTTAGGGAAAAACAGTCTGTTGAGAAGCTGCTAAGTTCGGCTGCACAGATAGGAAACACCTCGGCTGACAGGATGTACCACTCTGTTTGGAAAAAAAAATCTTTTTGGTTTATAATGGCAGTTGGCAACCAGCGTATTAGGTGCATTACTGCCACCTTCTGCTCCGGAGTGTGGACCAGAGATTAAATCCTACACATTAATCCTGTCTGTCTAATGAACTCAATGAAAACTCTACTGCTCCACCCACTTGGCAGGTCCATTAAAGTTTTAAGGCTTCCTAAATTCTTCCTTCATATATTGTCTTTCTTGATCATACTTAGTACAATCTATGCTTGCATGCATAATAGTCTCCTCAGCCATCTGAAAAAAGATATGTGCATATATCAGTATCGGTGCATATATCGGTATCGGCATCGGCAATCGGCCACAGTGAATTGGAAATATCGGCATATCGGATATTGGCAAAAAGTCCAATATCGTGCATCCCTACTTTATAGACCATACTTGTTAGTAGGATCAAGTCATTATTGGTTTTGGTCTTTTCATGGGATTTGTTGACAGTAAGAAAAGCATAGTTTAATATACTCTATCAGAGATGAAGTGAATATCAATCTATGTTTGTAGGTAAAAGTACATGATTTTTAGTCAGGGCTTTGAATACTGTATGAGCATTTTCTTGCTAGCTTAAATCCTTAAGAAGGTCTCACCACTTCTTAACATTTATCTCCACCTAAATCTAAGCTCTCTAAAACTCTTAAACTGTACTAAACTCAACTATATGGAAGGGCTTTTAGCCTTATTAAATGTCAATGTTTAACTCAAACATCTGCCAGTGTAAGCCTCTAACCCTGCTCTGTTTTATTCCCAGAATATTTGCCATGCTACATGGGAAGGCTCTGAACTCCACCCTACTCTTGCTCTTCATCCTCATCATCTTTGTCACTGCCAATGGTCGCTCTTACCCCCGTTTTTCCCGTAGTGACTCCGAATTCCAGCACCTGGTGCTCCACCCGGACCCCTCTGTGGGGACGGTGTATGTGGGGGCCAGGGATCACCTCTTCCAACTGGATGGATTGGATGGACTCCGGCTGGAGCAAGAAGAGACAACCGGTCCTGTGAGCGACAGCAAAGAATGCCTTCCCCCGGTCACTGAGTCCAACTGTCCCCAGGCCAGGAGAACCAGTAATCACAACAAATTACTACTGGTGGATCCAAAGGCGTTGGAGTTGATCACCTGCGGCAGCGTCCACCAAGGCACCTGCCAGAAACGCAGCCTGGCATCGATCAAGAAAGTTCTCTTCTCCACCGAGAGGCCTGTGGACACGCAGTACGTTGCAGCCAATGATCCGTCAGTGTCAACTGTGGGGCTGGTGGTGGGGCCTCGCGGCGGGGAAAAGACTGTGATGTATGTGGGAAGGGGCTACACTGCCAGCCACCCGCCCATCTCCACCCGCCACCTTTCATCAGAACCTGTGTTTTCCTATGAGGAGACAGCGAAACTAGCCGTAGCTGGGCGTCTGTCGGAGTATGACCACCATTTTGTGACAGCATTCACACGCCGCACATATGTGTACTTCTTGTTCTACCGCCGTGACATCAAGTCCGCATCGAGGGAGTACCGGACCTATGCTGCCCGAGTGTGCCTGGATGACACATCCTACTATTCCTATGTGGAAGTTCCTCTTGTCTGCCGATCACCATCCACTCCCTCCAGGACTTACAACCTGCTCCAGGCAGCCCAGGCAAGTCTATGCATGCGTACATGAGTTCTTAGAAATACTTGCCTAGACGGGATCAGCAACTCAAAATTAAGTTGAATTTCTTTGTAACAATTTCACATATCAGTGTGTGTGACTTTCAGATCATGCTTTCAGAAATGGTTTAACATCAGAATTACACTGACGCTGGCTGTGTTGAACTTTCCTGAGTTTTTCCCACGCCTTTGTTGCAACAGGTGGGACAAGGTGCAGGACGGGAGGGCAAGGATCTGCTGGGAGTCTTCTCCATCCGCAGCAGCTCCACAAACAACAATCCCTTGGATGCCTCAGCTTTGTGCATTTACCCTCTGGATGAGCTTGACAGACACATCGACTCCACCCGTGATCTCTGCTACACCCAGGATGGAAGGGTGGAGGGAAGAGGAGAGGTGGCCTACATAGAGTACGAGGTCAAGTCCAGCTGTGCCAACCTGCCCCTGGTAAGGACACAGCATATAGAGGAAGCTTTGTTTTTGCATCTTAGCATCAACATCAACCTGATGTTGATACTGACCTTTTCTCTGATGGAAGAAAAGCAAATAATTTGACGCTATGGGATTTTAAAACAAGGACTTTGTCAATAACATGCTGATATGAGACTCAAATTACTGTTACTCTCTGCTCTGCTTAGTAGAATTGCATACTACAGTGTTTTCAGCTCCGTGTGCTTGTTACAGAATGGACACTGGCCTTATAGTACATACATTAGGGCTATCCATCATTATGAATCATTTCCTGCTCACTTTATGTACCTGAGGTTTATTGACTCAATTGGTTTCAGTGGTTAGAGAAAGACAAAACAGAGCAAACTACAGCCAAGTAACAAAGGATGCCTGGATTAGCGAGATTAAACTGAATAACAGGAAGGAATGACGTATTTTTAGACAGACAAGCCTTGTAATGAGGTCCTCATTGAAAAGCCCAGAGCTCCCAGATGCCCCAGGAGTAGCTTTGCCCAGCTGCAGCCCTCCAGTGACCCCCTCTGCTGTCCTGCAGCCACTCAGGTCCTGCCAGCCCTCAGAACCATTTAATGGGATCGTTAGGGATCAATAAACCAAACTAACCCTGAATCAGCTGTGCTGCTGCTTAATGAGCTCTGACATGGAAGGATAGGAGTTCTTTTGAAACTCACTGACATGAGATGACAGAGAAAGAGGAGGGGGGATAGAAACAAGGGAAGAGAAATACTGTGACACAGAGAGTGACGGGGAAAAAGAACAAAACAATCTAGAGGGTAAAAATGAGATGCTAGAAGAAAGAGAGGAAGAGAAACATGTATTAGATCATAGTTCCCCATAAAAAAAATGATAACCCATCTTATTTTTTTAATAAATGAACTCTGAGGAGACTGAAAAAAGATGTCCCATTCTACCTCCTCCTTCAGGGCCAATTATCTAAGGCCAGAGCTTGGAAACCGGAAAGCAGGATTTGGAATGGTTGTTTTGCAAAACCAAGCAAGCGAGTTGGCTGTCTCTGTATGAGTCCACTGTAATCTATGGTGCAATCCTCTTACGATGAATTAAGAGGATTCAAAGGCTCTGAGGCAATAGCAGGAAAGAATGGTAGACTGGTTGAAAAGACATGAATGTGAACTTGTTAGTCAGATGCTTTAAGTGTTGGACATATCACAACAAGGGCGCAGGTTTGGTTTTAACTATAGTAGGGACATTTTTTTGTCAGACGGCCAAAATAATTGTGTAATTGTGTACTTGCTCTGAATCACTCATTTCTCTTCCTTAGGCACATGTGCTCACACACGTACACACATAAAGAGCCTGTCTCTGCAAAATACTTACTTTACTGAATATGCATTTGCTGAACTTGTGTCATGATTTTTTTTCTCAGTTTTATTTTATTGATAGACTACTTAACTAAAAACCTGAGACCAAAATAAATATTTAAAAATGGCATTTTTTAAATGCATAGGAACCTGTAGGTAATGTACTGCTTTAAACCAACTAGCTGCTGTGAGGCTTTCAAAGCTCACTTGAGATTCTGTCCTTTCAGTTTGTGGATTTGGGCGACACAACTCAAGAGTTTCATGACTAGAGCCACAGCAATGCTCAAACCTATCTTTAAATCATCTCAAAAACTTCTATTTGTATTATTTTACATTCAACTCTTGAACTTATGGCTAGATCTTACACTATGATATCAGAGCTCATCTGAGAGGCTGCAGCCCACCTGTCTGTGTGTCTCTGTGCTGCTCAGGCTGCTGCTGACAGGACTTTCGGACAGGCTATGGCTCATTTAGCTTAGAAATAATGTTCATGTCTTAATGACACATGCAATAATACTCTGCTCATGACTCATGGAAAAGGGGAAAGATTACATTAAATAGTAAATATTTCTCCCACTAATTTCAAAGATTAATGTTTGGATTGATTACAGAACATTCTTATTAAATAAGCTCAACTGTTACTGACACTTTGGTTCTTCTTTAAAAAGGACCAGATGTCTTAATTTGCTTTTGGGAGGAATTTTCACCAACAGTATTTACAGTGACCTGGCAACTCTCCAGAGATGTAACATTTAACATTATGTGGAGTTAAAGCGGACATCCATACCCAAATCTACACCCATGTATTGTGATCAATAAAACAAGAATCATCTTTACAAGTGGTGGGTGCTGTTTCCAGTAAAGTAATTTTGGATGCATTCAGTTCAGATGAATACAGAAAATCGATGACAAAATGACAGTAATAAAACGGTCTGTTTCATGTTGACTAAACTCTCTGTCACGGTCATATGTTGTAGAATACCCTTAAGGCGTATCCCTGTGGCTCTGACCACACCCCAAGTCCAATGGCAAGCCGGATGGCTCTGGAAGCTAAAGCCGTGTGGCACACCTCGGCTGCCCTTCTCACTGCTGTTGCTGTCAGTGTCAGAGAGGGACACAGCATCGCCTTCCTGGGAGACTCCAAAGGGATTCTTCACAAGGTAGCTCTTCATTGCATGCACTGTTATACTTATTTTGTTTTGTTCCAGTTTCTTTAGGCCTGCCCCAGCATGCACTGGGTGGAAGGCAGGGAGTTGCCCTGGACACATCACCAGTGCATTACTGGGATAAAAAGATCTGTGCATCATGGAAATATTTGGGGCCATTAGGCAATGTTTTATTAAGGCAGTTTCCTAATTTTGTGTTAGGACTTGCTTGATACTTTGATCCATACAGTGCAACAATCAGCCCTGCCCATCTGGCTGCTACCGTCTAGTCCTTTAAAGGATGCCTATGAATCGTTTCCCAGCAAAGCAAACACACCTTATACCAGATAAAACATTTGCAACCAATTTCAGAGATTTTTTTCTAAGTCTATGCCAGCTCCCATATACTTCTACATCGCTATGTGACTACAGCTTGAAGATTCCAGTCATTCCGACATTCACAGTGTTCCAACATACACAGACTAGCATACCACCATGATCCCATGCTTAATACATTTGCTTTTTGTTCTGTGGACTGCGGTATGTGATTGTTGGAGACTACAACTTCATGCATTTTTGAGCTAATGCTTTAAAGCAGTGATACCCTTTTCAAGTTTTTGGGAATGTATTGCCCAGAATATTTTTTTGGTGTCTCTGCTTTGTTTGTGAAGGTCTGAGCACTGCTACATTTGTCTTTAATGTCCAAAAATTGGTGTATATCACCAACTTTAGAGCAACATCTACATGGATGAGCTACTTTAGATGAGGGGTTCTAGATAAGAGGATTGCAGACATAACTCTGCTGTGAGGTATTGGTGGGGTGAGTAATCGTCTAGCAGGTCCGTTTTGCTGTGTGTGAGTGTGTGTGTGTGTGCTTGTTTGATGTGTGTGTGAAAAAGGGAGAGTGAGACATAGAGTCAGACATAGTACTTTTAGGTGGCAGATCAAAGCAGTACTCCATGTAGCCATGTGAAGTAAGCTATTGTAACAAGATTATCGTATCACAGCAGGAAAAATTCCAGAGCATCCAGATACCGGACTGTGTGTGTGTGTGTATGTGTGCGTGTGTGAAAGACCGCAAATGGTAGCCCATTTTTGACTTCAAACTTGGGGTGGCCAGTCTAACTTGGGTCAAATATACTGACCAACTTGATTTCAATGAAGGTGCAGACAATCTACAGAAGTGTATCTGCTGGGGTGAAAGAAATAGTTTGACATTTCGGGAAATACACCCTCTCGCTTTCTTGCCAAGAGTTAGGTGAGAAGATACTGATATCATATTAAATATGAAGCCACAGCCAGGAGATGGTTAGCTTAGCTTAGCACAGACTTAGAAAGAAGTGTGAAGCAGCTATCAACCAACACAGTCACCAATTAGCATGTTTTATCTTGTTTGTTTAATCCTTAAAAAAACCAACGTATAAAAAAAATAGTTGCAGCGTTATGGGAGGTTATGTGCCTGAGCACTGGTTTTTGTATGAATTAAACAAATTAGATATAATGTGTTGGTGAGCTTTAGAGGTGCTTGTACGCAGATTCTTTTACCTTTGGACAGAGCCAAGCTAGCAGCTCCTCGCTCCAGCTTCATACTGTATTTAACAGACAGATAAAAGAGTAGTATCGATCTTTTCATCTGACTCAGAAAGAAAGCAAATAGACATATTCCCCAAATTTTTGAACCAAAGAGGAAAGTCCTGTGGGGAATTCATCTAAATCACTGCAATGTCTTTTAAAGCTGCTAAACTTTGCTGCTAAATATCTGTTTTACAACCTGCTGTAACATTCCACACAGACCTTGTTATAGAATTTAATTATTAGTATATAAGAATGCATTATAATGCGTTCTTTACTAAATATGATATGAAAAATGACAAATGGCATAAATATGTAAATGACCATGCGTTTCTGAGGAACTTCTCATGCCATTATGTGTTAAGTGCATCCTCTTAATGGGACAACAGATTCTCCATTCTGTTTACAGTTATCAAGTGAGAGCCTCTTGGAAAGAGGCACGAAAACCTCTGCTAATAATCTCATTAACATGAAGTAACATGAGAGTTTGAAGGCCTGGGAATCACTTAAGCCGGAGGTGTCTTCCTGTGCTTCATATTAGATTTGACTGTGTGGTAATCACATTCATTGCCACTTCTGCTGCGATCCTGCACAAGTGTGATTTGATTTGTGTTTGAGTTGCAAGCTGAGGAAAATATACCTTTTGTGTTAGTTTCTTTTTTTTTTTGGTCAGCCCTTCATTTTAGTCTTGTAGTGTGAGGAATATACAATGTTTGTCTGTCAGTCTATCAGAACAGAAGTGGTTCAAACAAATGCTCTGCAGATATAAATCCATTGCTACTTATAGTCATCATATATCATATCTCACATACCAAAATTTCTGAAGTGTCTGCTCTTTTTCTGGTGTATTTCTTCAGGTATATCTGGACCAAGATGGCCAAGTGGAGGTATATGCGAACACAACCATCCAGCCCAACTCGCCCATTAACAGTGACCTTATACTGGACCAGAATGGAGCACACATCTACATCATGACCAAAACTACTGTAAGTCTTAAAGATGCTGCAGTAGTACACTTTTTTCAGACAGTTGTAAGGGGTAAATGTCATTATCTGTTTAAAAAAAATAATACAGTATGTGGAATCCAGCAGATTAGTTGCTTTCACAGGTTTCATGTGTGAAACTACTCAACAGATGTGTAAACAGCCGTAGCCTTTTTGGTGAGCCTGTCCATTCAACCGCTCACCCAGATGTCTCCATACACGAGACTGAACATGGCTTGTCATTCATTGTCAGACAATTTATCGTTTGTCAGAGTTTTTCAGGCTTTGATACTTCCTCAAGCTGTGTCTCTCTCACAGAAAAAGAGGATAAAAGAATAAGAGGCAAAGAGCATTAAAGAAAACAGAGGCCAGCTGGCTGTCGAGGTCAAAGGTCACTAACCCCACTGTGATGGGTACAACAGTCAGCAGGAGGTGTAAGGTCAGATATAACAATGGTATTGATCAGAGAAAGTGGCCTCCATTGTGTTGGCACACTCCCTACAGAGTGTCTGTGTGGGTAGCTATAGATGCTGATGAATGGTTATGGGAAACTGCTGCTCTATACATCAAGTGGGCCATCACACTTCAAGACCACAAGACATCTTCATCCAAATGTAGAGCTGCAGCCACATGTAAATAACAAATAACTTGCATCTGAAACAACGTGAGTATTATTACTTTGGAGGAAAAATAATATTTTTTATCATAACCAATATTTCTCTGACTAAATAATGCCAAACTAAACCTACATGAAGAAGCAAAATGTAAGAGACAGATAATTATGGAACCAACTCATTACTATAATATTGTATCATTCTTAAAATGATTCTTTTTGCCTGTAACCTTAGTTTTATAAACGTTTTTTACAAAACAGCTGTTTCCATGAATTAGCTTTCAAACATAATTGTCATGTTAAAAAGACTCAGCTAGTGTTAACATATCTAGCTAGCTGAATAACTGTGAGCTAATGGCGTGGTTAATTTAAACTCATAGTGCTGGCAAAGCTAACCAAGCTCATGACTGCTAACTAACATTTTGTTGCAGTCAAGCTCATTCACTGAGATAGAAACAGATAATAACATTAACAGATAATATTATGGACTATGATATAATGTCAGTAACTGAAGAAAATTTTTGAAATTTAACAGACTATCTAATGAGAGGTTTGCTGTCTAAATGTGTCTGTGGGCTAGTATGCCTAATTTGAACTGGGAAGGTTGGGAGTGCTAATGTTTACTAGTTAAGATAGTCAACCTAGATAACATAAGGCTAGACTGCTTTTTCAGTGAGCCGCAAGAGTTGCATTTTTACTTAAAACTTGTTTGGTCTAACCCTCCCTCCAAGCAAAAGAAATTAATTAATTGCCTTTAGCTATTCAGGTAAGCTAGTTAGCAAATTGAGTATGAAAGGAGTTGTTGTAAATGAATGATTACAAGTTATTTAACATCACGTTGTTGTAAATGAATGATTACAAGTTATTTAACATCACCATGGCATTAAATGTATGTTATGTTATTATATTATATTATGAATAATTAAACAAAAAAGAGACCTACACACCAAAAATGGAGGATAGTCTCAAAACAAGTTCTCCTTGGGAGCAACAAACAACTAACATAATATTAAGGCTTATTCAGCCAGTGTGTATATCCATAACCTTGTGGTAGTGGTTGGCAATCAAATGAAATTCAAGGTACTCTGGTAGTTAACAGTCCTTTATAAGGGCTCATCCTTAATGATTTCTTTGGAGTGCTGTGAGAGTGAGAGTGAGTCTGTGAGTTTACAAAATAAAAGATATTGTTAATGCAGCAGCCCATTTAGATGGATTTCTACTTTATTAGATAGTCTGTTATACAGTAGAGACCAGCATGGTGGAATTGAGAGGATCAATACTAGTAGCATACCACTGCTATGCACCCGATTTACCACAGAAAGCAGTCTGAGTATTGGCCCTCACTTATATGTGATTTTCAGGTAGAGAAGCGTCCAGTGGCAGAGTGTGGGGATCACCTGGACTGTCAGTCCTGTCTGTCTGCCAAGGACCCATACTGTGGCTGGTGTGTCCTGGAGGGGCGGTGAGTCAGTGTGAAAAAACATGGAAAAAGTTGGGCTGTGGTGAATGTTTTCATGCATTCTTTTGGTCTTTCCTTGTCTGTCTTACTCACAACTTCTCTGTGGTATTTCAGGTGTGGCCAGCGCTGGGAGTGCCAGCGAGGGTCTGTGAAGGGTCAGTGGTTGTGGAGCTTTAACCAGACACAGCAGTGCCTCAGTATCCAGCACCTCAGCCTCTACAACATCAGCCGCGGGGAGAAAACTGATGTAATATAGGG
Source organism: Thunnus thynnus (assembly GCF_963924715.1). Taxonomy (NCBI): domain Eukaryota; kingdom Metazoa; phylum Chordata; class Actinopteri; order Scombriformes; family Scombridae; genus Thunnus; species Thunnus thynnus. The sequence goes on along the minus strand of NC_089522.1, from coordinate 7,264,538 downwards.
GGGCGGGGGGAGTGGGAATAATGCACTATAATTGTCTACTGTGTGCCTGTTATTGTCTTTCTTGTCTTGTCTTGTCTCTCACAGAATGGATTTTTTGCTTTACAAAAATATTTTCTATTTTCTTGGTGGAGTAGGAACAAAATTAATCTTTGGTATCTAATTATCGGTTGAGTTGAACCAACAATGGATAGAGTCATAGAGCGACACTTCTATGTTTAGTTTTACATAATAAATAAAACATGCCACTTTTGCAGACAACAAAATAATTTGTTTCTGCTCTGTTCATTTCCTTTTCCATCTTTTACATTGTTTTTCTTAATGTCCCTTCTCCATTCTTTCCCCCCTCCCTCAGATCACGGTGTCAGTAGAAGGCCTCCCTGGTCTAGGAGAAGGAGAGGCCTACTCTTGCTTCTTCCAGGACACAGAAACTCCTGCCACACTCACTAACACTGGTGTGATATGCCCCACCCCTGATGCCACAAGTCTGCCTCCCATTGACCATGGTGATGGTGAGCGTCACAGTATTTGTTCAACATTGCTACACGATGGGCCAATTCTTTTCTGCATATACAAAACATAAACCATGGTACAACAATGGCTATTATTTTCCAAATCTCAATTGCAAGTCAAGTCATTAACAGAGCTAAATAAGAGTGAAAAATGCAGTATTTATTACAAACATAAGTCTTAATCGAAGTTTGTATTGTAGCAATCATGCCCTGAAAACTGGTTTGTTCTGATGCAGAGTTTGTGATGGTGATCCTGTCATTGCGTTTCCTAAATGTGACGGTAGCAGAGACGGAATTCACCTTCTACAACTGTAGCTTGGTTCAGCAGCTCTCTGGACGCCGGCCGTGAGTACACGCACACATATCATGTCTCTCATCAGCTTGTAATCTCAACCTGTTCGCACATTGGATGTCTGAGAGTGAATTTTAACAAGCAAAATGTGAGGAGGTTCAATTCCAAGAAAAAGATGAAATGCAATGCTATAGGAGATGCTGCGAGGGCTTCCAGACTTTTTCATTGTCACAATTTTTTGTCATTAATTATTTTCTTGTTCTGCTTTTACTCCTGCTGTGGGCTCTGCCAGATGCCATGGGTGTGTTAGCAGTCCTTGGGGGTGTAACTGGTGTATTCACCAGCATGTCTGCACACACAAACACACCTGCAGCCAAGGAGTCACCATCTACAACCAAAATGTGAGTCCTCATGTAGTTTGAAAAGGGACGACGGTGCTTGACTGTTTTGAGATGCTGTTTATATGAAATAGATTTCAGGTGCAGAATATAATTCAGAAGGATCAGGTTTGTTTTATTAATACAAAACAAACCTGATCCTTTGTTGATTCAGGTTTGTTTTTGTTCATTATTTTGCACCTTGAACCATGCTGTACATAGTAGTTTGTGCATGTTTGCTGTGTTTGGAGCAGTTTTCCATTTTCAGTTTGTCTTTTTTATTATAGTTTTTACCACAAATCTTTTTTTTCACTTATAAGTTGCTTCTTAATGTATTTGTATACCCCTTTGTTTTATCCTAATTTTGTCTTCCCCTCACCTTTTTTCTTGTCCTCTCCCTTTCTTACTTGTTCACTTGTGCTACTCCATCATCAAGTTCAAACCGCCAACACCCACCATCCCACCACCCACCAGAAAACTGACCCCTTTACCTCCTACTGTCCTGACTGCTACAACAACAACAAAAACAACAACCATAACAACACAGCCACCACCCACAGAGACACCTACCCCTACCACAACAGCTGTCTCTTCAATTACCACCACAGTGACTCCACCCACCACCCCTAATGCTGAATCCACACCACCCATTACCCTGGCCGCAACTTCCCCCTTCATCAGGATCTTCACCCAGGCCACCACCATACACACAGACGTCAGCACCACAGGCGGGTCCCTCTCTGATGTGGAGGGAGCAACAGAGGGAGATGTTGGCACTACCAGAGGTTTTTCAGAGGATGAAAAAATTGGTGTTGATTTGATGATAGAGACTGAAATCATAGATATCGCTGATGAAATTCCCCACACTACATTACCCAGCAGCACTAGTGGCCACGTGGACTCTGACCTGAGTCTTTTAGAGCCATCTGGTGAAGTAGTGGGCTCTTCCTCTGATATAAGCTCAACCACCTCCAGCGAAGTTGTCATTTTAACAGACCTTTCTACCAGTAACCATAAGGAGGCCATTCCTCTGACAGACTCTGAAGAGAATGACTCTCCTCCGTGGTTGAAGGAGTGGGAGAAGCCAGAGAGAGAGGCTGATGTGTATGGGGAAACACTCCTACTTCCTACAACAGGTTCATTTGTTGCAGGCACCAGCGAAAAGTTGCTAATCTATACACAATCACCTGACACAGTTACTGACCCCAACTCTGAATCTTCAGCAAACTACCAATCAGATTCTACGACTGACTCTTATTTTCTGGTGAGTGCAGAAGCCATGTGTGCAGCTAGTGTAGAAATGTTGCCCCCGTAACACGGGAAACTATTGTTTTAGCAACTTTTAAAGACATTGAAGTGATTTAAATTAATTCCCTGCAGGACTATGTCAACTTTAAAAGGAACAGTTAGACATTGACATGAAGCTAGAGCCAGAAGGTGATTAGCTTAGCTCATAATAAAGCCTGGAAGAAAGGGGAAACAGCTAACACCTACAAACACCTCTAAAGCTCATTAATTAATACATTATATTTTGTTTGTGAGTCTGCATAAGAGAGCTAAGATAGCATATTTCTCAAAATGTTGAATAGTTCCTTTAAAATACTGCTTAGGAAGATTAAAGCTTTAATCAGCAGTCAGTATATAAAACTACTACTATTGAATACTAAATACTACACTTCTTTTGTTCTTATCTTCAGTAGTTCTTCCGTCAACAAGAAAGGCAAATGATTGACACAAAATCAATGTAATCTCAGATGCTAGGATGAAACTCAAAGCAGTAACCTGACAGGTTTTATTGACTAGCCTGCCCTCTCCATTCCATTTCTGTTCACCTCATTCAATGCAAGCTGCAAATGTTGTATTAATCCAGACCCTGAATTTCCTCCTACAAATTCAGGAAAGTTGCTATCCCTGATCATACTTTGTTTATGACGTCAACTCCCTCCTTGTGTTTTACTTGTATGTCTAATATTTCGTTGCTGTGATGTGTTTTTCTGTCAACGGTTGCATATTAGTTTAAGGTTTTCCATCTCCCATTATATATTGATTTATTTTTGAAAGAGAATTCACCTTTCTTTTATAGAATTAAATGATTATGTTAGTTATGTTAGAGCACGTTTAATATAGTATATGACCAACAGTATGTGGACCATCTCAGTTTGTCAAAAGGTCCAGGGGGGCAGTCTGACAGGCAAATCTGGCTTTGGTGGATGGGAGGAGAATGGAGTCTGCCCAGATACACAGTACCAAGTGTAATGTTATGCCTCCAAGGAATGATTATTTGAGGCTAATTTAATGAGTCATGCTAAGGCCCTTAGTCTATGGTTCCAGTTTGGAAGGAAATAGAAACAGTCAAATGAAATGTCCATACAAAACAGTTTTGTGAAGATCTATGTGGAACAACTTGAGTGACCTGCACAGAGCCCTGACCTCAACCTCTCCAAACATCTTTGGTATGAACTGGAACATGAGCCAGGCTAAATTGCATAACAGAAGTACCTAACCCTAATGTCACTTCTTCCAACAAATGTTCAAACATCTAAGGGGAAGTCCATCTCAGACAAGCGAACTTTGTCTTAGCAGCCCGGAGCAACCTCATATAAATGCCCATAACCATGAAATGAGATATTCACAAAGCAGGTGTCCACATATTGTTGGCCATTTAGAGCAGATTCCATTTGCACGGTCTATAAAATACGGCTGCATTTTCTTTTCCATTATGTATAGATATTATAATGGTTAATAATGTGCCATCAGGAATGTCCATGTGTGGAGAAAGTTCAGGATTCCTCTCTCCTTCCCGTCAATGTGGAGAGGAAGATCACTCTGGTGGGACACCACCTAAACCTGTTTCAGGTAATGTAACTGTCCATATGGGTAGTGTAGTTCTACTCTTAAGCTGTTCATATCATGTTTAAGCAAAAAAAAAACCCAACATATCCATCTTATACGTAGCTTCAGAATTCAAAGGTTTGGGGCTGGGATTTGTTTGAGGTTGTCATGGATAGGTAAGTCCTGAAGCTTCTTCACCAGCACTGAGTAGGGCAGCAGTACAAGGGCAGCTTTGCTAACATATTCTGAAAAGTAACTGTCCGGGGATATGCATACATTTTCTATCTAAATTCACAAGGATGTAAAAGCTTGTATTAAATGCTTTAGACCACAGGGACTTCTAATGCATACTGTGGTTTTGAATAGATTTTCACTGTCATAACAAAACGGACATTATTATGTGAGCGATTGTTCAAAAATCCATAGTGTGAATTGTAGCTTTTGCATTGACAGTGTGGTACTATGACAGTGGAAAAAAAGTTCGTACCACCTACTGTCTACCTACTGACATGGGTCAAATACACTAATTTGTAATATGTGTGTACTTAAAAGTATTTGGTATGTTCTTTTAGGATGAGAATTTGGAGTATGAGTGTGTGTTGGACATCGAGAATCAGTCAGTGGTGGTGGATGCTTCTGTGGAGCTGGATGCCACTCAGCAATCAGTCTTCTCTATCACCTGCCAACCACATCAGGTCAGACATTTCTAAATGTAGTGATTGAGCACAATGTTTTGAATTTTTTAGGCTACATGCTTCAAGTAGTGGTGGTGTCTGTTCTTTAAAGAACGGGCCTGTCCCTGAATTATTAGATGGATGAGCTTTGCCATATAGGCCAGAATGTAATTGTTTATATTCATTTACATGATCATCAATTTAATTAAATAGTGTTCAGAATTGTAACATTGTGGCTCTTGAGTTTCCTTTGGATCAGGTTTCTGTGGATGGCAATCCTTTTTTTTTGGTCTTTTGCAAGCAAAAGCATCTCTCAGGAGCTCACTACACATAATTTGAGTCACTATTCTGCAGCCACAATACAAAACATTGAGAACTGATTTGAGAATTTATCTGATTCTGTCTGTCTCAACGGGATGGAGTAAACCTGAACCCATATGGTACCATTCATAATGTTTGTAAATGTGTATAAATCAACAAAAAGAGCGGTCACAAACAACCCTATACTACATCAATAAACCAGACGCATGCTATAATAACAAAAATCAATAAACTGCCTTCTCTTGATGATGTAATTTTGCGTTTGCATGAGTGTGTTTCATTAGCTCTCATAACCAATGTATCTGCAGATAATTTGACACATACTGTAACTGCTTTGCACATGGCTCTGCATAACATCACCTCATACATCTCATAACATGCAGTGTTTATGTTGTATTGACTGTTAATTGCTGTTTGTGTTTCAGTATGCCTATTCTGTCTTGATGGAGGAATATGCAGCCATGATCAACGTGAGAAGAAAGAACAACTTTCTCATCGACAGCGCTGAGGATCTGTATGGTGGGAGCCAAGTTTATAGTATTTGTCTGTGAGAGATGATGAGATATTCTGTTTATATACAGAATGTGCAGTAGATTCAGTGTGTGCCACTACGTACATACTGTATGTTTGTTTGACATTAAAATAATGTTGCTTCCTCACTGACGTCCTCTCTTCCTCTTTTCAGTGACTCTGTTCAATTGTTCAGTTGGACGGTCAGACTGCAGTCGATGTCGCACTGCTGACCCCAAGTATGGCTGCGTTTGGTGCGGTGGCACTGCTAGCTCTCGCTGTATTTACCAGGACTCCTGCACTGATGAGATTAAACACATCTGTCCTGCACCTGTCATTCACTTTGTAAGAATTTCTTATCTTCCTTTGAACACTTTTTTGCCTTGATAGGAAAAAGTAAGAGGAGTGGGAAGAAGGGAAAAGGTAGTAGAGGAATTCATTTCATAATAAATTTAATTTTTGTGTCTGGTATTTTTATCTCGTCATGACTGCTGGATTTTTTTTAGTGCAGTCTCTTTTATTCCTCATTTCTGTGTGACAGCTCATATGGGCAGACGGAACTCCTTTCATTCAGTTCACTTCAGTTTTTATCGTTCTACATGAAAATTTAAGTTGCAGCAAGCAAATCAGACACATTCATCACCTCTTCATCATTCTGCAAGAGAGAGGAACCACTCCAGTTGAAACATGTCAAAACAAGACAAAAAACAGGAAGTGCAGGGAAAGAGAGACGGGAAATGACATGCAACAAAGCTCCCTGGCCGCACCTGAAACGAGGGCGTTGTGATTCATGGTTGGCATCTTAAACGTCAGGCCACCGGGCACCATAATATTGTTTTGTGTCATATTTAAGTGACTACACAGCAGTATTCATCTGCTTTGGTAATTGTGATTTGTGGCAAATAAATGAGGGAATTATTTCGCTTTATTTTCAGTCTAACTTAAAATACCATGAATCAAACATAAACCTAGTTTAATGAATCCTCGCAAACCATGAGCAGACTGTGTCATTACATCCCTACTGTACACCCATTTTTATGCCCTGCTGTAATGGTATCTGAGGCATTACAGTATATTAGATTGGTGCAGTCTGACTGTCTGTGTGTGAATCGTGATCTTGTATAACTCAGGTAGAATGCAGTATATACATTTCATACTTGATGTCTTGTGTTTCAGTTGGACCCTGTGTCCGGTCCTGTGGAGGGAGGGACAGTCGTGACTATTTCAGGCTCTAACCTCGGCCAGAGAGCTGAAGACATCCAGAACTCAGTCACGGTTGCTGGGGTTCCCTGCAGTGTAATCCACAGCAGATATGAAGTCTCCTCAAGGCAAGTCAACGTTACACCACAAAATGAACGGCTTGTAAAATGTTTTCTATGTGTCCTAGTTGTAACAGTTGTATGTTTTTATCTTTTAGGATAGTGTGTGAGACTTCAAGCAGTGGAGGAGAGAAGAGCGGCCACGCCTCAGTCAAAGTGAGGGGAGGAGGACTCGGACTGTCGGCCCAGATCTTTAGCTTCCAGGTAAATGCAGCAACAGTCTGTACGTTTACATGCACAAGAAACCAGGATACACAGGAAAACAGTGAACATACGCTGGAGTGTGTATCTAAAACCCTACCACGGAAACAGTATTTCTCATATATCTGAAGTTAAATCAGGTTACCGCAGAAACCAGACTATAACCTTTTACTTAGATGCATGTAAACTCACAGGATGACTACAGAAATTACTGCTACAGCCTGTCAGCAAGCCTCACTTCATACTGCAGAATTGTATAACTATGCAGAGGCAATTAAACAAACGTTATAAAAACAAAGACATCTCTTGGGCATTTTCACACCCAGTTCATGGGCAGCAGTTATTTTGAATTCTGGCGTGTTTCCCCCTGAGTTTGTAAATATATGAGAACACAGTAATCGCTCTTGGGTGTGGACCAAAACAGACGGCACTTGCTGAGAGTGAAGTCCCTTGGTGTTTTTCTAAATTAATCCCAAAATGCTTCATTTGAATAGAGTGATACGACTGTGACCTGTTTGTGATGAGACACAACTACAGAAAGTACAGAGAGAGATGTGTTTTGACATGAATTTTACAAATTTCGCTGTTTAATCTCCATGATCATTTACCTCACATACGGAAACGACAGCTCCCACGTGGCTTTTGTTAATTAGGCTTCACTTGAAATTGTGCCTTGTGTAATGTAAGTGAACCCCTGCAATGCAATGAAGTAATAAACTAATCTCCCTATTTACATTACAGTAAAAGGACTTCAGGTTTAACAACAGTCTTAATTAATTGACCCAAGTGACAAGTAAATTAATTGTGTTACTAGCTGGCTGTGAGACAACCCTATAGTGTTTCCCAGAATGCCCCGGTGTCCCTTTTATCTCCTCAATAAATCTTCCACTCAATATTGGCTTATTGATTGTATTTTTTTTTTCTCTCTTGCACATCTTTGCATCTCGTCCTTAATCTGTCTTTTTCTCCTTGTTGCTCCATTACAAGGATCCTGTACTGAGCAGCATCTTCCCCCAAAGAGGGCCTAAAGCAGGGGGCTCGTCTCTTACTATCAGAGGCCGGAGACTGAGGACTGGACACCCGAGTGAAGTCAGCGTCCTAATTGGAGGAGTGCCATGTATTGTGTAAGTGTCTCTAATTTACCACGAGTTTTGACAAAGGGTTTTAATGTTAAGAGTGAAAAATCACACTTTTTATTATATATTTATTTGTGATAAAATATCTGGAGAGTAGGTTAAAATGTGAAATGTCTTTCTTTGTTTAGGCTAAACATCCTGGAGGATCAGATCAGCTGTCTGACTAGAGGCAGCAACAGAACAGGCGAACACGCCATCACTGTGCGGTTTGGTGGAGCTGAACGCCATCTACAGGGCTTGGTGTATCATTACACTCCCAACCCCAACATCACAATGGCCGCTCCATCCAAAAGCTTTCTCAGGTGCTTGTCAGTCTTAATAAAGCAATATAGAGGCTTTCAAATAGTTTTCAAGACACTCTATATTCAAACCATATAAGTAGAAGACATAGTGTAATTGCTGTGGTGACACTTTTAATCTTTGCCTGGATACAGCTAAGAGTTTAGTAAGATGAAGACGCCAAATCGCTACCGTTTAACAGCAGAAACAACAGGAAGGAATCAATCTTAAGAAGTAAATTGAAAGATGATGTTTGTCTCGTCTCATCTTCATCTGGAGACCACTTTAAGAGAAGAAGCTGATCTCTTTTTAATCTAGATTTACAAATGGCTAGGAAACCTCCACTTGTGCTCAGGCTTTTACGGTGCTTAAAGGTTAAGATTTAACTCAGGATCCTGATGTATTTGTTGAAAAATTAGCAGGTGATGAGCATGCGTTACAGTAATATGCTGAGTTGTCATTGCCTTTTTGTTAAATTACCTTTTGAGAGGTTGTGAGCATAGACACCAAAATTACCAAAAATTACACCAAAAATTTCCCACATGTACAGTAATATGTGGGAGTAATATTGAATATTCGTATGGGAGTAGCATTGTCTAAAAGTGAAAAAATTGAACGTGACAAACTTTTGTGACATGCCTTTAAGAGGGATATTTACTACAGATCTGCAGCCCTTTGTAGATGCTTAACAGTCAAATTCTGTTTACTGAAGGAACCTTTCAAGATTGTTCGCTGGTAAAATGGAAAAAAGCGGCACCACTGAAAATTGTGTTTGGTCTCATTCAGTATGTATTTTCATGGGGTTTCTGTTTAATATGAGAGGAAGAGATGGAACAAGTAGCCACTTGATTTATCACTGCTGACTGACCATTGTGGCACAGGAAACTGTGTCTGAAATTTAATATCAGGGGGAAAACAGATGTAAAATCTGACATTTTTATCACACTCACACAGAAGGAGAGAGACTATAGCAGAGACAAACAGAGAGTAGAGACGGACAGGCAGAGGGAGAGAAATGTATGCACCATATGAAAAGATGCACCACAAAGTTACTTTACAACATAAGAAGAACAAGCAATGGTGACAACCTGTTCTCACACGACTTAAACGTTTTGTTTCTCCCAGTGGCCTCCTGCTTTTATGTCCTGATTTTTAATGGCTCACAACAGCTCCAGTCCAGTGCGATACGACAAAGGTAGCCAGTAACACATATCAAGTGAGCCTCTTTTATTTTACAGAATTTATATAATCAAAGGAATTTAAAAGATTTACCAAAAATCCCACACATTAATTTTCATAACTTATTCAATCACTGATCCCTTTGTTGAGCTGACAACATCAAATTATTACATAATATCTCATTACAATATCTCTGATTATTGATTTCTTCTTGCGGGATGAATGCAGTTCCAAAAATATCTTCCCTTCAACTAGTATTGTAAATTCAGCAGCAAGAAACACTTCCTTTAGAGCTCCATTACTTTCCAGGTGTGAACAGCATGCATCACAACAGCCCAGCATCAGTATTATTTACTTATTTACAATAGCTGCATTTTATCCAAATCAGATGGACTGCAGCTGATGAACTGCAGCTGAGCTTATTTATATTGCCAACTACATTCAACACTTGTGGTTACAAAATACTGTACCCAAGACAGTGATTTGCAACAAGCTTGCTAAATATCCCCCAAAGGCAGCAGTTAAATATGACATATGATAAATTAACTACCATGATCTTCTTCTTTTTCACTACTTTTCCCTGAAGTGGAGGGAGAATCATCAGAGTTTCTGGTCAGAACCTGGATGTGGTCCAAGAGCCAAAAATGAGGGTCACCCTCAGTCCTCCAGATACTCTCCCTCCAAGGAAGAGAAGGAGCATCAGTAGGGGGAATGAGGGAAGCCTGAGCAGAGGACAGGATCATCTGGGTCCACTGAGGAGATGGAGGAGGATCGTCCCAGAGGCAGACTGCCCCGAGGGTACACTCTGTCATGTCAAACAGGTTTGTATATGTCATTACTTCTTACTGTGATGATCATAATTTTCCTTTATGAACTAATATTTCTAGAGTGTGCCTAACGTATCATGTCATCGTTCCTTTGGTCTCCTCCACCGATTCCAGTATGAGTCTCGTTGCACAGTGAACAGCTCGTCCCTCATTTTATGTCCGACCCCGGCGGTCGGTCCAGAGGCCAGGAGGGCCAGGGTCAAAGTTCATTTCCTGCTGGACAGTCTCCATTTTGACTTCAGCACTGTGGGGAATGAAGCCTTCAGCTACGAGCCCAACCCAAAGCTCTACTCGCTGAACCAGAATGACCCCAGCAAACCCTACCACCACAAACCCGGCAGCATCATCTCTGTTGAGGTGGGTGCCAGTAACCTTCATCTTCTTCTCTCTACTGTGTTTTAGAAATAGTCCCAGGCCTAAGAACAGCTTTATAAAAACACAGTTTCAACACGTTACAGTGCTGTAATTATCAATACTGAAAAAGAAAGGTCATGCTACTTTATGCCATCTTTTCCTTCTAGGGAGAAAACCTGGATCTCGCCATCTACAAGCACGAGGTGGAGGCTCGGATAGGGGAGGGAGTGTGTTCGGTGAAGACCCTGACACACAACCACTTGTACTGTGAGCCACCAGCCCAGCAGCCTTCAGTCACAGCCATTAAGAAACCGGATGGCATGGACAGTCTGCCTGAGTTCACAGTGAGTAATAATACTAAGAAACTGGAATTCAAATTCGGTGCACATTTACATTCAGTGGGTAAAGGATATAGTAGTAAATCTGTGTAAAAGGAACAACAGTGTGTGCTTGTATTTAGCGCTATAGTAATGCAAGGAATTATTATTATCCAAATGAATTGCATTTTTGAGTGGCTAAAGGTGCTCGAAAACTCACACAACTTTGCACATGTGTCAGAAATGGTGAAAAACTATGTTTTAGGGGTCTTGGGCATAGCTGTGGCAAAATGGCTTGATAGCACCCTGACAAAATATCAAAGTTGAAGTCCCCACATAAGGTTTCAAGTAGATATACCAAATTTGGTAGGCAGATGTAACATCTCCAGACTTAAAAAAGCCTCTTGGAGCCATACCGTAAACCCAACAGGAAGTCAGCCATTTTGAATTTACTGTACAATTTTTGTGCAGTTTTTGCCATTTATAGGCTTTGTACTTTAACAAACTCCTCATAGAGAATTAACCAGAGCAACTTCAAATTTGGTCGTTGTCATCTAAGGACGTTTGCATGCTAAGTTATTAAGCTCTTGAGTTTTCATGAAACGTCCTTGACATGGCGTACCAGTCAATTTGCATATTTCGCCATGAAACAGGAAGTGATATTTAACTCCTTCATGCAACATCCGATATTAATGACAATGTATATGCATGTCAGGTGACCTCCACTTAATGTGTTGCTGCATTAATGACCCACTTGTTTAGCGCCGCCTACTGGCAACAGGAAGCAAGCCTCATGTTACAAACTTCCTTTAATTTACATATAATTTAAAGTGTGTGGTCTACATTTGATATGCAGCAACATAATGTACATTTAGTTTTCTAGCACCACATAGTGGACATAGGAAATTATTGTTATCTCCTACATGCAATGTCCAATATTCATGAAAATGTATATAGGTGTCTGTTGTACTCTGGTAAATGTATTGCTGCATTGTATTGCTCTGCAATAACAACACTTCGACTGCAGTATGCTCTGACGTCCACAAAGGTGCAAGAGCCTGATCATCTCTTCTTGCAGCTTTAATTTTGTTTTGTTTTTCGTTACTGTTTAACTTAAATTTTCTTTAACGCCCACACAAATAATGTTTGTCCTTTATTGTGTAAAAAGTCTGTCCTTTTTGCTTTCCAGGTGAAAATGGGGAACCTGAACTTCTCCCTGGGCAGAGTGCAGTACGACAGCCAGGCCCAGTCCACATTCCCCCTGGAGGCCCAGGTGGGAGTTGGGGTGGGAGCCTCCATAGTGGCTCTCATTGTGCTCATCATAGTCCTCATATACAGGTAAACACATACAGTACTCTATTATTTCACTTTAATTCCACTGACTTAACCTTATTGTCCTCAGCAGACTGCATTGTACAGTAGGTTGCACACTTGAGGATCATACTGTATATGCAGTTTGTAGTCCTACTCTTACGTAGTAAGGCTTTATTTCTTGACCTAAATGATGCTAATTCATCATTGTTGATTGTCAGGAGGAAGAGCAAACAGGCCATGAGGGACTATAAGAAGGTGCAGATACAGCTAGAGAACCTGGAAACCAGTGTACGAGACCGGTGTAAGAAGGAGTTCACAGGTACCAATCCAGACGTTCTCTACTAACTTTTAAACATAACATCAGCTCAATGCTGTCCTAAAATGAGGAAAATACTCAAACTGATGCTTTCATCTCTTTTCCTTCCCTCAGACCTGATGACAGAGATGATGGACATGTCCAGTGATCTGGTGGGTTCAGGGATTCCCTTCCTTGATTACCGGGCCTATGCTGAGCGCATTTTCTTCCCGGGTCACCAGGAGTCACCACTGAGACGAGATCTGGATGTTCCAGAAAGTCGAAGGCAGACTGTGGAGCAAGGGCTGGTTCAGCTGTCTAATCTGCTCAACAGTAAACTCTTTCTCACAAAGGTCAGCCAACAGGTTTATGTTTTTTTTTCTTAATTGAAGTAGGTTATTAAGTGATTTTTTTTAAATTTGTTACTGCAACAGATCAAGATTCTCATTTTTTTTTGGTGTAGAAACTGTAATGCAGATTTTCCATAACACTGTTTTTCCCCATAACTTGATGTCTCAGGTAGACAGGACAAATTTGCTTCACATCTTCTTATACCTGTTGTCCCTCCAGTTTATTCACACTCTGGAGGTCCAGCGGACATTTTCCCCAAGGGACCGGGCCTACGTGGCCTCTCTGCTAACTGTAGCCCTGCATGGTAAACTGGAGTACTTCACAGACATCCTGAAGACCCTGCTTAATGATTTGGTGGAACAGTATGTGGCCAAGAACCCCAAACTGATGCTCAGGAGGTGAGGAAGGGAGCAAATATGTCCATTTCTGGAGTTATCCTTGTTAGTGGGTAAGGGGTTTCCTTTATCCATGGATTGTTATGTATTACTTATGTGTGTACTTTAATTTTTTCCAGAACTGAATCAGTGGTTGAGAAGCTCTTAACAAACTGGATGTCCATTTGTCTATTCACCTTTCTGAGGGTATGTAGTGAAGTATTTTACACTTGACTAGAGACCAATAACTTGAAGATGAAATTGTGAGACGCTTTGATTTTTCTTGTTATCCTCTAAAATACCACCTGAAATGACACTTGATATGAAGTAAATATTGTTTTACACACCCTCTGCCAACGCACAATAAGCACAGGGCCATGTATCCTAGACACACCATCTATTTTGTTGAAGTTATATTGATAATTTTATTTCATTCACTACATTTTAGTTCTGTTTTACTCTGTGCATAGTATTAACATCAGACAATATTTAACTTTGAGGGTCAAAACAAATCATACATGAATAATTTAAATAAAGTATCACATACTAATTAAGTAATACAAATGAGAATCAAATGTAATGCAGAGACACACAGCTAATCACAGCACAAAAGTGAAAAATGTTCTACTCAGACCACCGACTTCTTCTGGCCTTTAGTGAAGAGAAGTCATCAATCAAGTCATTGAAGTCAAACTTGGATTTTGAGAAAAAAAAAATTCTCCCTTGAAGTCAGATACGACCTTAAGGCAGAGTACATGTTAGGAAATGTTGACTGTAATCCACAATCCAGCATTTTAAGCTAAGTTCATCAGGTGTGATAAAAGGTCTGAAGTGAAGTCATGGAGGCCACTTGGTCAGGAGACCCATCGAATGACTCTAAAATTAATTGACCTTCCGTATTTATACTTGGCCAGGAATCAGCAGGGGAGTCGTTCTACATGCTGTTCAGAGCAATAAAGCACCAGGTGGACAAGGGACCCGTGGATGCTGTGACAGGAAAGGCCAAGTACACACTGAACGACAACCGGCTGCTACGAGAGGACGTGGAGTACCGCACCCTGGTTAGAACACACACATACATTATATACTGTATATTAACACAGCCAGGGTTAATTAATGTGTTTACAGTGTCAGTGAAATTCCGTCTCCCACAATTGGTTTATTACAGTATGTACTGATTTAAAGTCATGAATACACAATCATGGAAAATAATTGTGTATATTACTTAAAAGGCTGACTGTTATTTTTTGTTTTTCTTTGTTGTCTTTTGCAACTGCACACACATAAACATATTAGACTTAAGCTGACTTGTTCAGGCCATGCTCACACACAGTAATCATACATACAGTAGTGGTGTATGTTTTACAACATTTCTACTGGTAACCAGCCCTCTTGTACATCTCTCCAGACCCTTAATGTTGTGATGTTAAATGCTGTGGCCAGTGGAGGCACCACTTCCCAGACAGTGCCTGCCAAGGTCCTGGATTGTGACACCATCACCCAAGTTAAGGAGAAACTTCTTGAACAAACATGGAAGGGAACCTCATTTTCCCAGAGGCCACACATTGACTCGTTGCACCTCGGTAAGTGTAGTTTATTTCACCTTATCACCTTCTCCTTACCATCTTGATACAGTGATAAGTTGGCAGTAGATCTTAGGTAGCATTTGATCATATTAAAGGATGGAAGTCAGCAGTGTTAGATGTTTTTCATACTTTCAACAAATCCCATGAAAAGAACAAAAGTAACAATGAACTGATCCTACTAACAAGTATTGTCTGTGTATTGAAAACCTGATATATCTTATTCCTCAGTGCCATAGAGCTCCATTGTTGTCCAAAAACTATTAAAAGCTGAGAGCCACATTGTTGCACAGGATTACATGTTGTTTCATTACTCTACAATTTGGACTCAGAGTAAAAACAAAAATCCTCTGCACTGAATAAAAAATTTAACTTGTAGAGAAGCGACACGTGTGTCATATGTGCTTTTGTTCTAGTATCATTGAGACTCAGTCTTAAATAATATATAATATGCAGTTTTATGAGTTTACACAAACATTTTCCTTCCAGAGTGGCGTGCAGGCGTTGCAGGTCACCTAATCCTATCAGATGAGGACCTGACATCAATAGTGCAAGGCTCATGGAAGCGCCTTAATACACTGCAACACTACAAGGTCAGTGCAAGTCACATAAACACTAACATACACACACACATCAACCTAGCATGTGCAGAATAAAGTAGCGGTTAAAACCATTTCTGAAATTAGTCCACATTCATAAAATTCATGTGTTTCAAGGCCATTTTTTCCCCACTGTTGTGATACAATGGTGTAACACAGGTGCCTGATGGAGCAACGGTCGCCCTGGTCCCCAGGAACACCAAACATCACCTCCATGACAGCCATGACTACATGCCCGGAGAGAGTGAGTGTCATGCACACACACTCGTGTACACATGTCTTTATGTGCGCATAAGCAGCTGTATCAAGATGTAAGGGTAAGCAAATGTTGATCCATGCAGATCCTTATGCAGTCAGCTGAACAGAGTCTAAATAACCAGGAGAGGTCGCTGTTTGACTGTGTATATTTACAGCATGTTACACTGGTTGAGGTGAAGTGTGAAGCTTAGAGTTAGTCTTAAACAAATTTCACTGTAGCAAAATAAGCAATATTATTGAAGATACCTGTATTCTTTGGACCCTTTTGTGCTCCTAATAATATAATGATTGTAACATTAAGAATTTGTGTTTGTAGTCACAAAAATCCACCTTGGTTTCACACAGTTTCAAAGCACTGACATCACCTGAACAGGAGTTAACCAACAGAAATATACTCATGCGACTGTTTGCTTCCTCCTATCAGAGACCCCTATGCTGGATGATGGGGAGGAAGGAGGAGTGAGGCTTTGGCATCTAGTGAAAGCGAGTGAGGAGTCCGAGCTGCCCAAGCACAGGAGAGGCAGTCTGAGGGAGAGGGGCGGAGAGAGAGCCAAGGCTATCCCCGAGATCTACCTCACACGACTGCTTTCCATGAAGGTAACAGAGAGAATGCGAGTGGTGTCATTCAGTAATGGTGGTACTCACTCACATTTGAAAAGTTTTGATGTTCAGGTCAAAATTATCCATTAAAAACGGTTACTAAAATAAACTCTCTGTATTAAAAAATTGGCTCTTCATTAGGAACTCCATGACACCGGCTTATTTTCTATGAAGAACATTTATCACAGTGTATATTGACACACACAGTATCCCCCTACAAATGTATGTCTTTAATCTGGTGTTGATAAAGTTTAAATTCCCATATTTGTCACTCACATCTGTTGCGATGTTAGACATGACACACGGCCTCCTGTAATAATTTATTCACCTCATATAACCTGGGACAAGAACTCCTCAAATGGAAGATGACAGCAAAAATGTGGTGCTGTACACTACACAGAGATGGAGAGTTTAGTGGCTACCAGCACTGTAAGGCAGTGATCACACTGGATCATAATGGCTCAAGAAGTGTGGACAATTTATAGAGCCGCAGCAAATAAAAACCTTGCCATGGCCACTTTATGTCTTTTACAACAGACTGGATGGTTTGGCAAACAGTGCTTTTGTGATCTGGATGGTTAGGCAAGGCACTGATAACACCTCATATACAGAGCAGACAACATGTTCCTTGACAAAAAAAAGAATAATACTTTACCCTTTAGGTTCCAGAAAAATTAGATTTTGAAAATAAATTATGTTATCTATTATATTTGCTACCAATATACAGTGTGTGATATATTTAAATGCACATTTTTATGTCTGTTTTGACTTCGAATGCCAATTATGTCCTGGCTCAATGTGACCCACCTAATACCACACAAAAGTTGAGGGTATGGTACACAAAGAAATCAATACATTTCAACATTCACATTGAAATTTTGACACTTAAAAAATGAATTAATTATCCAAATGTATGAGACAGAAGGATATAGAGAAACAGAAACTTTACATCGGCAGAGTAGGAATCATTCACAGGAGATGCCTCCATTTTTGCTCTAAGGGAGCAGAAAGTCATTTTGCCATAGATTTCTTGGACTGCACTGACACTTATCAGCATAAAGAAATAATTAATTTGGTTGTTTACACATGGTTAGTTGAGTGCTGTAAGTTATCTGTCCAACTGTAAACAAGTAACTTAAACTCCACTGTCCAGCTGCAGAATGGAATATAAACTTTTTAGCTTTTGTTTAATGAGAGCATCTTTTCTTTGTTTCATGCTTTATTTATCTGTTTGACTCTGTCTGCTGTCTCAGGGCACTCTGCAGAAGTTTGTGGATGATTTATTCACTGCGATCCTCAGCACCAGTCGTCCCGTACCTCTGGCAGTCAAATACTTTTTCGACTTGTTGGATGAGCAGGCTCTGCAGCACAACATCACAGACCCCGAGACCATCCACATCTGGAAAACCAACAGGTACCTGGCCCAGCAGCAGCTTAAAAAAGGTTTGGATGTTTGGAGACAGAGTTGGAAGACAGGATGGGTCACAGGCCAACTCCTGGTGGGCCGCCATGTGAGAAAGGTTATAAACTTCAAGGGGAATTTCATCTAAAGGTTTAAGAACCTCTTGTGTCAGTAAAGTCTACCCACACAGAACATATGGACAACAGTTGATCGCATAGTTTTAATGTGCAGTGATTTTAAAATGAATTTGAAATGCAAGGGTTTTGTTATTTTTATCATTTATATCATAAATAAAGTATCTATATGGGTAGTTACTGTGTGGTCGCTATGTTTCACTCACATTTTAACGTTTCACGCACATTCTAATGAGGAACTGATAAAATACGCTGAGTAGGACACAAGCTCAACAAACCTCCCCTTTCACGATCTGTATCAGGAATAATCCCCTGTACTCAAACTGGAATTATGCTTCTGTATTGTGGGTAACCATAGGTCTCCCAGAGGAGCCAGTGCACACACCTCCCAAATCTCTGCAATGCATCGTACAGACCAATGTGCGCCTCAAACTGTTTACTTAATCCCACTTCTGTTGGGAGGCAGGTTCAAAACAGAGAAGAAAATAAACATAAAATCATATGCAGGTTGTATGTACAAGTATTTTGTATGTTCCAACCTTCATGTGCTTTGTGTATTTGTGTTACCATGATTACAAAAATATTTTGCACCAATATATGAGCTTTTGTATGTGTTATCAGAAGATGTCTTGTTATATTTTTGATGATAAAAAATATAAAAATGAACTAACCGTAACTAACTGCATGGCTACATGGCTTACACCGTTCACTTAGATGATCGCTCTTAGTAGTTCACAGTCAGCACATGAATTTAATAGTAGTTTTGCTTTTGAATTCATCCTAAAATCACCCACAGGACTTTGTGACAGTCCTGTGGGTGGCCCGCTTTGTTTTCACACCACAAACACCACAGAGCTGATTAGTCTGGTTGTTTAGACAGCCCAAACAAAGCGCACTCAGTTCTTTGAACCAAATCTAACAGGTTAGTTGTGAAAGCCCCCTTTAAAGAACCTTCTTGTGTTTCCTGGTTGCAATCTGAAGAAAAGATTCATAAAAGCATCTTTTTTCTCTGCTACTCATGTAAATATTCTGTCTTAACATACATTGTAAGCAGCAGATCTGTATTTTACTTGTGCATCCACTTTCTTCTCTTACCAGTTTACCACTGCGGTTCTGGATCAATATCCTGAAGAACCCACAGTTCATCTTTGATGTGCAGACCTCAGACCATGTGGATGCTGTGCTGTCTGTCATTGCCCAGACCTTTATGGATTCCTGCACCATCGCTGACCACAAACTGGGACGGGTGAGCTAATCATCCTAAGGCACTATAGAACAGTATTATTTTATACCGTTGTAGCCACACTATTAAATAAACAAATCCAAAAACCACTATGCCAGTACTATAAGGTATAATTATATTACTGCACTTTAGCACAATAATATGACACACTAATACCATTAAGAGTTGTTCAATACAGGAAATATTGAAGATGCATTCCAAAGCCAAAGAAAGACTTTGGATAGGGAAGTTTTATATTACCCGTTTTTATGATATTCAGGACACGTTTTCCCCATTTGTCTTCCTTGCACAGGACTCTCCCATCAACAAGTTGCTGTATGCCAGAGACATCCCGCGCTACAAACAGATGGTGGAGAGGTAGGAATATGGCAGCCAGTCGCCCCACTGACCCCAGGCATAAAAAACACTCTGGAAAAGAGGGGAAGGAGGGGGAGAAGGAGAGAGGGAGGCCTAGGACAATCTGTCAGTGCCAGACAGAGGGTAGACTAAGCCTGCAAGGCTTCCATGCATGGATGGTCTGAAAGCAGACTGCTACACTTACTACTGTCTGCTGCACATTAAACTCTGCAGATTACGCTGGTGATGTATTAAAGCTTCACTAGACAAGATTTTTATGTAACAAATATGCCTGTTTTATAAGCCTTGTTAGACTTTTAAATCTAATTTACAAAAGATGGCTGCCGCAGAAAACGGTGTTGTTCTTTCTCTGCAGCACTCTGTAGCAAAGTACTGTATGATTAATTACATTTATTCCCACTTACATATAGTATATGCTTCAGATTCATCTTATTTACTCAAATGAAATTAAACCTGAATCAATAGAGACTGTGCACTCGCCAACGTTACATATTTTACCTTTCTCTTGATTTCAGTCAGAGTTGCACAGTACTTGTCATGGTGTGTAAAATGATCTTCATGTCTAAAAATCAGTGGATTGTTTTAATGAACACATCTAATTTTTGTTCTATGACATATTTATCAGTTTCACTTTCTCTGCTTTGCAGTTTGTGGGTAATTTATTAACTGCGATAGGAGGGACAGTAAACATGATTACTGAATACCCTAAGAGTAACTGAACAGAAACTGAAATATAGTATACTCACAGTGTGGACAGTACACCCTGACATCACTGCTGGTTGTGGCCTGAGGTGCAACGGAACTTAAATGAATAAAGACGTCAGTGTAAGAATGCCTTTATGCCTGGTATTACTTACAGAAAGTTACCTCTCATTGCCGAGTCTGCCCAGAGTGACTTTAACCTCAATATAGCAATTTTTTTCCAGTTATTGTCATTATCATTTGTCTGTTTCATTAACAGCCCAAACACCACATCTCTACAGTAAAACATCTGTTGTAGCTTATATTTAAAACTGCTCGAACCAATATTGTATCACTAATGGAAAAAATGACTAATGTGTAATGCAATATAATGTGAAAGAAGTCGCTTGTAGTGATGAGCCGACAGAGAATTATCACTCAACTCTGCAGCTCCCCTCATCTATGCGGTGCATTTTAGTGTCTTTCAACTCATTGTTTTGGTTTCACAGCTCCCAACTTTACTGTTTGATTCAGTCTAACACCTCTCATCACTGTTGTTTCTGACTACAGGAGGCTGACATTCTGGCGAGTTAGTGAACCAAGTGGAGAATTTAGCAGACAAAGAGCCAGATATTTCCCTCCAAAACATAACAGAATATTGGATTTATATTTGTCAGGTCACTTGAAAACAAGACTCCAAATGAATGCTAATATTTCTCCATGTCTTCTGGATGTGTAAATAGGTGACTGTTTGCTAACATGTTTCACTATATCAACTTTATAAGGTGATAATATGTGATTGTTGTGTTGACAGTATGTTGTGCTGCCCCCAAAAATCAATTAATGCAAGTTTAAGCTAAAAATATTAGAGGTATGAATTAAACATGTGCCATTACAATATTGAATCACACATTCATTAGCAACTGCAGTTGCAAAAAACATGATACAAACACTGATTGAGCAAACAACATTTAATATGTTATGGTTATTTGCTCAATGAATATAAATTGAGACAGCACTATTTGTCTGACAAACTGACCTGAGTTTGGCTCTGCTGTGACATAAATAGCTCTGCTTTTTATAAAACTCTGTTCCTCTACCCTCATTCAATTTGCAGTACGGTTGTTTCACATCACTTTATCTGTGGACATATGTTCTCTCTACAGTTTGCGGTCAGGATGAGGTTAGGGGGCTTTGTATGACAGATGCTGTAAAATTGTGTAGCGTATTTAAAATAAAATAGAGGAAAATAATAGAGACAGTGTTAATTTTACCAATCATTCCTCTCTTTATCTCCATACATATTTATTCATCTCTTCCCTCTCCTCCTCTCCACACAGGTACTATGCAGACATCCGTCAGACCATCTCTGCCAGTGACCAGGAGATGAACTCAGCTCTGGCAGAACTCTCCCGTGTATGTCACCCGCTCTTGTTTTCCCACTTTGCAAAAATAACGTTTTTCTTGCCTAACAAGCTATATGTGGAGTTTGAGATAAAATATGAATGGTAACTATTGCGGTTTTAACAGTCCCCCCCCCCCCCCCCGATGTTTCTTCACTTCTCTATTTTTATTCTCCCAATACAGAATTATACTGCTGAAGTCAACTGTCTTGTGGCTTTACATGAGCTGTACAAGTACATCAACAAATACTATGATCAGGTGAGTGTCACAAAAGTGCAAGTATGTATGTACTGTATGTTGTGCTGTTGTTGCATTTTAATCTAGATTACATGTACAAACATCAAGTCCCTGTAAGCACTGGGCAGTAGTAATGCAGTACCACTGTAGGTAAATATTAATTTAAACACTAAACATTAATTTAATATGAAACACACAATTTAATCCATTCCTTACACTTGCTCTTGTGTTTTTGGTTTTTGAAATGCTGAATATCACTCTAACTGGAGCCCCATGCACACAGCTTGGGCATGTTGAGAAATCCAAACTTTGACAGACCTGCCATCCCCAGTTACAGTTGCTAAGCTATGATAAGACAATCACATTAGGGAACGGTCAATAACATAGGTGTCCCTCAAAGCCTACTTCCACTCATAAAAGGATAAGTTCATTATCACACAATACTTCATACAGGTCTATTTAAGTAATACGTAACAATTTTCATCCAACTCTCTCCATCTTCTGTCAGATTATCACAGCCCTGGAAGAGGACTCAACAGCCCAGAAGATGCAGCTTGGCTACAGGCTCCAACAGATTGCTGCTGCTGTAGAAAACAAAGTCACAGACCTATGACCCCCAAGGACGAGATAGATTCTTCTGTTAACCTTAAAGACATAGTTGGGAAAAGGTCCTGTCTCCTGGAGAGAAAAAACAACATTCTTTTCTACACAGAGGACAAAGGATCATTGTGGCACATAATGTGATTTTGCTGTCATTTTGACAGACTGATATAATCTCAAGAGGATTGCTGACACTGGCCATGTTTCCTGTCCCATGTCTGGGACGTAAGACTCCCTATAAATTTCCACAGGTCTAACACTGGGAGTTGCTCTGAGGGGGGAAAAAAAGGAGAACATGTGAAATCAAGCACATCAAAACAAAGGAACCTCCTCTGAACTTTGATATCTTTCGCAAAGGATTTCCCATTTTGTTTAATTCAAATTAAAGGGAGACATAATATGAAAATAAATTGTTTTGTTTTTTTCTCTGACTCTGTCTTGATGGACTTGAAGATTTCTTTGACAAACTGCACAGAACATTCCTGCAAGTTTACAGCTACAGTTATTAGCCTTCTGCTGAGGAATGAAAAACATAGGCTGGCTGGATGAAGAAACAGTGAACATGGAGGAAAAGGGAAAAGGTGGAGTTGAACATTAACATGGACAGCCGTGGAGTTTTCTACCACATTACGTCGAAGTCTTACATAAGGGACAAACAGATAATGACACTGTCAAAGTGCTGTGGAGGCCTAAATAGCCGTTCATCGTATCTGAAGGATGTTTTTTCATTCTGCTTTTAGCTTCCTTAAATCATTCTTCCAAGTCTTACTCTATGCGAGTTCAGTTAGCTGTTATTGGACAGTTTGTAGTTTTGTGTGAACAGTTTCCCAGGACAGGCTTTCTTTTTCATTTTTTCAGCTTTTCATTGCCAGTTGTCCTTTAACTGTTATTTATAGATGCTGCCTTATGTAGTTGGAACTGAAAACCAGTGTTTTGTAAGTGTTGATTTTATTAGTACATACATGAATACATTCAACCTGCTTTCTCATGTTGACCAACTGCTATTGTGAATGTTTCTGTTGATTAGCTAATATTTTGCAAATGTTTATACATTTTTAAACAATTGTAAAAATTTGTTTAATACATTTGTCCCCATGACCATTTAGCAGAGGTTCCTATAGCTGTTTTATAAACTGATCCGTCCTTATAACAGTACCATGAAAGTAAAATCTACACATAATAAACCATATCTAGACAAAATTAACACTATTATAATCTAATCCAATTTAGTGAAAAGACATGATCTTATTGCTCATGCAAGAACAAGCCTGACTTACTAGGAAATAAGTAAATTTATGAATGAATGAATAAATAAAATGTGCAAAGGAACTGAAAAATATGGCAGTTAACGAATTCTTCAGTTTTTATTTTATCCTTTGCTGCCACTTAAAAAAAAAAATCCTCAAGTATGGAAATTAAGGGGAGTCAAGCAACCGCCATAGGTTGTCTTTGAAAAAACAGAAGTGTAAATCCTGAGGTGACTGTAAAATAAATAATGTGTAATTAAGTCACTACACATTTATTTGTTTATTGTCATTTGTCTATTTGTGCATTTTATATATTTATATATTTGTTTTTAGCCATGCTGGCAGCATCGCTTATGGAAGACAATACTGGTCTGTCAGTGAGGTGATCCCTCACCGATATTCCACTCAAGATGAATTGTAATAACTTTAGCAATCCGCTGACTTTTCAATTAGTGCCATTATCAGGTCAAAATTTTGTTTGTAATACACCAAAGTTTGTCCAATACTTTGGTTTATTACCTGAAAATAATGACATTCCAATCAGTCTCAGCTTTACTTGTGTTACTTGTGTTACTTGTGTACTTGTGTTTAGTGGGACTTTGCATTGATGAAACCACTGCTGATGTTTAAACCATTTAAATTCTAATTAGCCAATGTTTGAACACTAACACACTTTACTAAGATGGTCATCATGGTAAACATTATACCTGCACATCAGCATGCTAGCATAGTCAATTTGTCACTGAGAGCATGTTAGCACGCTAACATTTGTACTTTACACGAAGTAACTCTATACCAAAGTAAGCGTCACATAGCTGCTAGCATGGCTGCAGACACTGCATCTTGTCTATTAACTGTATGTCTTGTCAATTATTCCATCATTCATTTATTTATTTTCTGATGAGTCTGGCAGGTTTGATCCTCCATATTGCTAAGATGTTTTGGAAAAACGTTTTTTCAGCTCTTGTCCAGTACTAAATATACTCTTATTTTTGGACGTATGGCTTTTCATGTGACCCTTACCCCAGTGAAGTGCTGTCTCTTCCTCACGGTCACTTAACTACAGCGAAGCCAGTCATTTCAGCTTCACCTGCAAATGCAGTCTGTAAAAAAAGCCCATTCAATGTTAGAGCCCTTTCTAGGTTGAGGGAAATCAAGGAAACTGCTGCCTCCACTGGATGTGGACAGTTGTTAGAGCAGAATTGCTGCTAGTTATCAATGTCTCACTAAACAGCTGAATCCACATGTTTTGCCCTTATTTAAAGCTTTAATTTCAGTTTATATTTTGGAGTCTTACATGGATGCCAGATCTGAACAGAGCAACACTGCACTTCTTAATCTTTTTACAAATTCTTCTTTTTCAGATCTCTCAAGACTAAAATCAGATTAGAAAATACGGTTATGAAACAAAGGTGCCTGCGCTCCCTGTCTTTTATTAGTTTTTTTCCAATTTAATTTATTGTTTATTTATTTTGTTACATATGTTGTTGGGTAGTATTTTCAGATATAAAAATATTCATGGCCTTCCCAATCAGATGTTACATCTGATTTTCTTTGTTTTTTGTTTGTTTGTTTTTTAAGAAAAACCAAGAGCCTTTGTTATTTTTGTACATTTTGGTGTTTGTTTGTTTGTTTGTTTATCTACTCTCAAGATAGTTGTGAGTTGTCATAAATCAAAATGAAATTTGCAGTCAGCTGTTGTAAAATTCTGGTACAGTTTCCAGTCTCCATTTTAATTTTGCAAGCAATCACCATGCACAACAAAAAAAAGTTATGACCATGCTTTGCCATGCACAATAGTGTTACTAGTGGCTTACTTGCAAAATCAGTTCAGATGTTTTTCCATTTTCCTGTAGATACATACTGTTCTTAAGTAATCCTGACTTTAGCACTCTCTAACTAATTGATAGGATGAACCTAACAACAACTTAATGTGATGTGATGCAATAAAGTGGTCCCAATGTTAACAAATGTCTGTAGTTATTATTATATTGTGCAATGGATTCTGAAAATAATTTTGATGGCAAAGACAGTGTTGATTGCAGCTCGTCCTTTTTGTTAGTTCATTTGTGTTTCTGTCTGTTGATTGCTAAACATATATAATTCCTGCCTTTTTATTTCAGTTTTGATTGGCTCGGGCTATAACAGTCTTTCATGTTTTTCCTTTTTCCATTTTTGCTTATTGTAATTAAACTTGGGGAAATGATTTGACCATTACACTTCAGCATTTATAAATGCTGAATGGATAGCAGACATTTTGTCTTGTCTTGTTTTGAAAAAGCACAGGTGTGACCAATAACAGCTCCATTGCCAAGTATGCCAGAAAGCCACACCACTGAGCCACCATGCACAATAACAGGGGCCGTGAGCCAGCCCTGGTACACCTAAAAGGGATTTGGCCATTGTTAATGTTATTCTTTACACCTGGTTTGTGGACAAGGCAATATAATAATAGAACATGTCTGCCTTGAGAAAGTTCTACAAAAGGTCAAAACAAGGTACTATTTGTTGCTGATTGGTCATGAGATAGAGTGTATCAGGAGGGATGGCATGTTTATTGTTGCATAACAATGCCTGTAAAAAATCAAGTTGACCCACTGTCAGTTCTAGGTCTTTTTTAAGGCAAACAATTTGACATGTCACAGCAGCAAAAACATAGGTGTAACTAATGATATAAATGAATAGCTCCAGTCAGTTTTGTTGTCAGTAAGTCACACCCATGAGACAGCATACACAATACCTAAACCTTGCCACCAATACGCCTAAATGGAGTGCAGTCATTATTAATGTTATGAGTTACACCTGTTTTGACAGGTCAACATTTTTGTTTGAGAAAGGTCTTTAAGAGGTCAAAACAAGTAAAAGCATTGTGATGGATGGCATCTGATGTTGCATGACAATGCCAATGAAAGAAGAGAAAAAGGAATACTTTTATTTCAGCAGGCAATTTGACATGTCATAATGCAGCAGGGAAAGCAGAGGTGAAACTAATAACATTAATGAATAGCTCGGGTCCATTTGCAGTATGTGTGTCAGTAAGCTCTGTCAGTGAGCCAGTATGCACAGCAACAGCATGCAACTAAATAGAATACAGGTATTATTATTATTATTAGTTATACCTGTGCTTCTCCTGCTTTAACATGTCAAAATGTTAACTATGAAAAGCCTGTTTTAAAAAGAGGTATGTCTGTGATGTGTTTTAGAAAGACATCAAGTTTGTTGTTACTAATAGATGAACTTTCTAGTTCTACTTCTCTGCTGCGTTTTCTATTTCCTGTCATCAGTGAGCCAGGCTGCAGACTCCATATTTGGACATCCTCTCTCAGTGGTGTCTGGGAGCGTGAACACCTGTCACACACAGCTGGTAATGCTATACTTATATATGTATGGGTCTCTGGATGACGTTATGTTGGCATCCCAAACAAAACAATTTCCATGTCGTGTTCTGGCCAGAGACAACAGTTAAAAGTATCATTAGTATCAGTTAAAGCACTGAGGATCAGCTAAACATCCAATCAGTCGGTGTGTGAGTTATCTGGGGACAACTGTGTCTTTGTTTGTTTTCTCATGACTGGAGGGTGATAAAATCTCAAATTTGTGAAATCTACCCACCCTTGAAAGTGTTTAATGTGTGTGTGTGTGTGTGTGTACATTCAACCATTAAATCACTGACAAGCAGGATCAGTGTGTGTGTCTTAAATTAGCAGCAGCATCACAGCAAATGAATGCAGGTCACGTTTCTGTCCATGTTGGACAGGGGTGGAGGGTCAGATAGGCCAATCCGAAGGTCAGGGAGAGTGTGAGTGAATGTAATTCCTTTCAAAATTCCAACGATGGCTATGATCCTCTGCAATGAGCCTCAGAAAGCCTTGTCCTGAGAATACAAAAGCAGAAAATATGTATCATGCTCTTAAAAGTACCTGCACACCAACAGGTGTCAACGTTGTTGCCTGTATTTTTTTCAATGTACGCACAATGGCAACTTTGCCTCTGACCCTCACAGCAGCGGCAGAGGGGAGCCATGAGGCTGCCGCTCTTAAGGAGT
This sequence comes from Thunnus thynnus, assembly GCF_963924715.1. Classification (NCBI taxonomy): domain Eukaryota; kingdom Metazoa; phylum Chordata; class Actinopteri; order Scombriformes; family Scombridae; genus Thunnus; species Thunnus thynnus. Next base: position 7,236,687 of record NC_089522.1, on the reverse strand, counting down.
GCAGTTTGCCACTTGAACAGAAATTGAGCATGATCAAACTTTGCCTCTTTTAGTGCAGGGACATTAAGGGTTTAAGATGGTCTGAAATTAAGGTTGGGGCCAGAACAAGCTGTTCTTTAGATGTGATCAACAAAATCTTAAAACCATCTGTAAAACTGACTGGTATCCTGTGTTGGGATGCTTAATTTGGAGTGACGTAGTAGTCTCTACATTTGGAACCAGTTAAAACTCTGGTGCAGTATTTTGCACAAGCTTTAGGCAAGAGAGTGATTTTCAGTTTTTGACTTGCAATATAATGATTGAATTATGCAGAATATACAGTTTAAAATTAAAAACAAACAACAAATATACAACATAATGTGATTAAATCCTTATCATCAATACAGTGAAAATTCTTTAAATTACTGATCATCTAGCCTATCAGTAGAAACTGAAATCTTGGTGCAGATGGCCAAAATTAGTTTAACATAATTATGTATGGATTTCTTTATTATGGATATATAATCTATTTGCAAAGCAGTCAAAGTATGTATACACGCTTCACTGACGCCCAGGGTTGGGGAAAATAGACTTCGACTTCTTCTTCTTCTTCAGTTTTATGCTGTATCTAGAAAAGCACCAACAAACTGAATTTCAGCATGACACTGTTGATTTTGCTGTAGATTAATAGCAACCCTGCATTTGCTCAGTAGTACTGGGGGGAAAGACATTGAAAATATCTCAATGACTCCCCCTACTTCGTCCATCGACTCAGCAATTGAAATGGGGAGTCAAAGGTAATGCACTGGCCAACACACGTCCATCAGCAGCCCACAACTCCTATCCACTAACATTTGATTGGTGTCTTTACTATTTTCTTGCTATCGGGATTTTCTAAAAGGTCTGACTTAGAATCTCCCTGTAAGAATCTTAGTTATCAATGGTTTAAGATCTGGGTAGGTTTTGGTCACTTCATAATTAGTTGATCTAGTTTTATATCAAGTGTTTAAGTACTATTTGGATTCTGGTTTTCGGATCGATCTTGTAACTCATAGTATTTATTTTTTGTATTCATTTTCTGTTTATTTTTTTAGGACACATCTTCAGTAGTGCACCTCAGGATCACCGGATGTTTCTGCCATTATCACTAGACATCCTCATCCAAGGGAGGCCCTGCCGAGGTTGGTCGAGCCCGGGGTGTGTCCTGTAGCCAATTGATTGGAGTTGTAACTGTCGTTCTTTCGGTAAGTAGGTCCAGGTAAGTATAAGGAGTTACTAAGATCGATCGGTATTTAAGTTAGAAGATAGGTATTAGTTGTTGAGGTGCTAATTGTTCCTACAGTAAGTATTTAAGGTAAGTAGGTATCTTTTAGGTAGGTATTTCTATCACGGTAAGTATTGAGGTAAGCATTAGGATAATGGTAAATAGGGTAGCTATTAAGGTCAGTATTGGAGGTAAGTATTGGCACAGCGGTAAGTCTTAGAATAAGGTAAGTAAGGTAGGTATTACTGTAGGTTAAGGTAGGTCCCAGACTAACTTAAATTATTAAGGTAAATATTAGGGTTAAGTATTAAGGTAGGAGGGAGGTGAATGTTGCGTTGCATTTGGGTACATAGTTAATCAAGCAATTCTGAAGCTAATTGTATAGGGAAATTTTGGGCTGAGGCCCTAGAGCGAGAGTAGGTATGTCTAAAGGTAAGTTAAAGGTTTCTTAGGTATTTTGGAAGTCTAAGAGATTGGATCCTTCCAGGCTGTGGTTGACTCGTCCTCCAGAGTTTCTTTAGGTGCTATGGGCCATAGGGTTGTCCTAGGTCCCGGTGCATCCGTGGCCTAGCCGCCTAAGCTGGACTACGGGATGGAGAACTTAGGGGTTGTGAGAAAATTTGAAGGAGACACAGGGGGGCCGCATACTTACCACCTGACCGTCGCAGGCTATTTGTTAACACCGCTAGGTTGCCCTAGCCTGGCCAGTCAGGTCTGAAGATCCTCGGTTTCGTGACTTTTAAAACCGGGTTGTGGAGCCTATGTCGCCTGTGTTCCATACACCGCACAACCACAGAACTTGCCATTCTAGATCTATGGAAAGAAATTTTTCTACGTATAAAATGAAAAAGATGCTGTTTTTAAGAGCAATTTCCTGTGCCCCGTACACCGCACAACCCCAGGATATGCCATTATACTCACCATTATACTGCAGGAACAGAAATCAGTGTCATACTGAAATTTAGTTTGTAGGTGCCTTTATAAATAAAGAATAAAACTGTTATTTTCTACTTTTACAGCAAAATACTGTTACAAGCAGTGTAAATTAACAGTAACTTGTGTATTACTGTTAATTTGAACTTTTCACAAGTGGCATACTTACAGATTTTTACCGTAAACAGCAAAATGTACGACATACTACTCGACACACTATTGTGTAACTGACTACTAACAGTGAGGACTACAGTGAGTTTCAATTAACAACAACAACTGAATACTCAACAACTAGTCAAATCACTTGTATGTAAGTGCATAGTCTATTGGCAGAAACAAACACATTACTGTTCTTGGTTTGTGTGGTACCCGTGTTGGTGAGGAGCTTGGTGGCCTCCAGTACCTTCTCTGTGTAGACTCCAAGTTCATAATTATCCATTTCAGAAGTGACTGGGTGGAAAACTACGGCAGCATAGCCTCGAACAGCCCCAGCAGTGTGATCCAAACCATCAACATCTTTCTCCTGCAGAGTGATGACACTTATTCACGTCCTCTAGCATGTGGTTCTCTGGGACATAAAACAATGATGCAGTTAGTTATATGTTTTTAGTCAACCACCTTGTTGCAAACATGCCACGTGCCTGCCTGGATACAAAGGTTAGAAGGTAGTGCAGGAATATATTCATTTTTTTTAACCTGAGACATGCTTTAACCAAAGATGGAACATGTCACTGTTGAGTAGATTTGGTTTGTCAAAGACACTAGTAGAGCAATAAAATAAGCGCAGCAGAAACGTCAGTTCGGACCACTGTGTTAAACTAACTGACTGCTAACAGTGAGGACTATGGTGAGTTTAAATTTTAGATATTTTTTCCACAAACCTTGTTACTTGACATAATTACTCAAACAGTATTTACAACAGTGAATATACAGCCATTTGAATTGTGACCTCAAATGTTAAGAAAAATTATACAACTTCAAAGTGTTTCTTTCAAACCATGTCTCACTTTATTAACATTTTAAATGAATGATGCTAAACATTTGTACATAATTATAAATTAATAGAACAAAGCATGGAGTTTATTCAGGTAGTTAAACATTCAAAATTCATTTAAAATGTAAACATTCAAACAAGTAGTGTAGTCTGTCTGAATATTGTACACAAATAAAGACAAAATATATCAAAATACTAAGCTAAATAATTTGGTTTTGGATACAAATAGCTTGACTCAACCAGTGAATACTGAACTGTTACTATTGAACATACTGTATGTTTGTATGCTAAGTCCTTCATATATTTTAAGTTAACATCTGTTGTCATTTATTTTTCCTCTTAGGCTCAAGTGAAACATGAGTGCTGAGGTTCCTTGAGCTTCAAAGAAATCTCGGTATGATGTATGCTGAAATACTGTTGGTATTGCTTGAATTATTCCAACGATTATTTCTTGACTCATCAATTAATTGTGTGGTCTATAAACTGTCAAAGTATGAAAATACACCAATTTTAGTGTCATTTGCAGAAGCCCAAGGGAACTTCTTCAAATGTCTTGTTTCGTCTGACCAACAGTCCGAAACCTCGAGATATTCAATTCACAGTGATGTAACATGAAGAAAAGCAGCAAATCCGCATATTTGAGAAGCAGGAACCAACACATTTTTGGCATTTTTTCTTGTGAAACAATTATATAAAATTACAATATTATAACTGATTAATTTTCTATTGATCAACTTTATCAATTTAGAATTGTAGCTCCACTTCAAACCCTGTCCATATTACATTTGAAGTTTTTACTTGACTGTTATATTGTAAACTAATCAAAAGTTCATATTCATGTGTTTTGTGCACATCTAGGATTAAATCACTCACTCACCAGAAAGCAGCTATTGTATTGATAAGTCAGATAAATATTTACATTTTGTATTTAAAAAGTCACTAAAGCATTTCATTGTGAAGTCCTTGTTAACTAATTAGCAATTAGGACTGTAACACAAATTATTTCATATTTTTTAATAAATCTGTTCCCGCAGGATCAAATTGACTGACATTGCCCTTTATACAGCAATCAGAGGTATGTTTTAAATTTGATTTTCTCTGCATCAGGAGTAGTGTATTTGTATTGAGTTATTCAAGAATATGTAGACTCAGTACTTTTTATATACTGAGCTATTACCAGACTGAATATCTGTCTGAACCCTGTTCAGACCAAAAATGGTCTGTATTAGTGTTGGCATGTTGCTTCAGGTAGCAGTGATGATACAAGAAGTCCAGTTGGAGGGATAGATCCATGTGTTTTGAGACTATTCAGATGCCAAAACACTGCATCGCACTTTATAATACGGCAAGTCAGTATTTTACAACCCTGGCAAGTTTGTAAAGGAAACATGACCACAAACATTTTTATACATATAATTCTCAAACACTGGCTTGGGCAACTATGGTTGTTTACAAAAAAATAGAAACATAACAATTATATTCTTTTTTGGAAATTACATTAGTCGAACAAAATGTTCATGAAAATGAGATGCATTGTGGCCCTTCGTAGTCTCCCAGTGTATCAGTGTGAGGGGTCTCTGAATTCTTCAAGACCAGCAGTGTAACTTCTCAGTACACTCACAGAAATGTCAATATCTATCAGTACAGTGTTGACATAACATATTGTATTGTGGGAAACGAACTTGAACGCTTCCTGTAGCATTCTTAAAATTTAAGTAGATTCAAGGATAGGTTTGGACTTTTCAAGTCTATTTAAATACAATATTCAAATGTCAAATGTATATCGACAAGGTTATTAGTGGGTGGAAATTATTCTTCCTATCTCCATAATAGCCGTAAAGCATTCCCTTCCTATCAGGTAGGATGAATCTCTAACCGGTCTGCAGAATTACATTGAGTGTGTTTTGCCAGTTATCAAGTGGCTCCACATGATCACAGCTGATGGAGGCCACTGTCCACTGAGAGCTTGATTCTAACTGATGCTACCTGGATGAGATGTCCCAAACTGACCCGAACTGTACCCTATTACCCCACTAGAAAACTGTGCTCCCAGAATGCAGGCTTACTGGTGGTTCCTTCAGTCTCCAAAAGTAGAATGGGAGGCAGAGCCTTCAACTATCAGGCTTCTCTTGTGGAATCATCTTCCAGATTCGGTCTGGGGGGGCAGACACCCTCTCTACCCTCTCTAAGAAAAGGCTTAAAACTTTCCTTTTTGATAAAACTTAAAGTTAGGGCTGACCAAGCTCGCCTTGGACCAGCCCTTAGTTATGCTGCTATAGGCCTAGACTGCCGAGGAACTTCCATTGATGCACTGAGCTCCTCTCTCCTCCTCTCCATCTGTATGTATTCATTTACCATTAATGCATGTTACTAACTTGACTTCTTCCCCGGAGTTCTTTGTGCTTTCTCATCCGCAGGAAACCCCACGGACCACGATGACGTGGGGATGTCCTTCTCCTGCGGTTGCTGCTGTTGCTAGTCATGTATCTATTGTTATTGTTGTTGTCCTGCTTCTCTGTCCCACTGTGTACAGTATTGTAAATAATTTTGTAAATATATTTAACAGCCCAGTTTCTGTAGGGGTGGATGGCATTTTTGTTTAATATCTTTCCTCCTGTTTCTGTTAAGTTAGGAGTTATGTCAGTGATTTGTATTTTTGTTTCTTTATGTTTAAATAGGTAATTTTAGGTTGATTAGCTTTAGTTCCCTTTTGTTTGTTGTTTTGCTGTGAACTCACCCTGAAACCACAACTATGAAATAAACATTTAAAGGCTGCAAAATCCCTTGTTGCTGCTGTTTCTTGGGAGCTGGGTAGAGGGAGTGTCATTTTCATGTTGCGCCAGGGTTTCTCCTAGGCCGGGTCATAACAATGTATTTTTAAAATCTTCTGCTTCTCCCAGTTTAAAGGTCCCTGATGATAGACCCACAAAGATGTTTTTGCCTATTTTGCTTGATTAGACCTCTACTTAGCAGTGTTTGCTCCTGTATAGACTGTCTTTGATTGACATCTTCCCTAAAGAAGTAAAAACACATTTCCAATCCAATCCAAAACTATAATATTCCATTATATTAATTTATAGATTACAGACTTTATTTTATGGTGAATATTTTTAATAAAAATAATTTACTGTGTTTTTATGGCATTTACACTTAATGTAGAAAAAACAAAAAAAAAACCCCTGTAAAATAATACAGTAAATTTCTGTGAAATAATTTATTTTTTTTTACAGTGTACGTGTGTGAACTTGGCTTGAGTGTGTAGCTGACTTCTACAGGTTAGTAAGAGTTCTGTAAAGCGGCTCCTCCAACACTAAAAACATGATTTATTTATGGTTTTAAGAACTTAAAAGTACAAGAAGGTGAATCAACCAGTTGCTTTCTCATCCTATTATGTTTTCAGTGTTTATGATGAATATCAGGTTATATCATGAAATATTAGAATGGATTTTCAGAGGTAAAACTGGAACAAAAATGGTCATATAATCACCTGATATTTATCCCCCACTAACCCAGTGATCTAGATCCATGCAGATGCTGTTTTGATGTCTCTCAACAACACACACACACACATGCTTTCTGGTCCTGCTGGAAGCGTCTTCTTACAGCTCTCTGTAAATGGAAAATAGTAAGAGCCAGCAGGGGCTTTTCCAAGATTACACAGTAATAGCAGGACACAGGAGGATGGATTACAAAAAATCTTGGAACATTAATGCAGTGCAATACAACAGCTTACTGGGTTAAGTTTTCTTTGAGAATTTTTATCAGAGATGTTGGTCCATTAAAATGTAACAATGCCAATAACTGCAGTCTCACAAACGATGGTATACTGTAGTTGAATTCATCCGCTGACCCCATTTAAATCTCTAAAGCTTTCAAATCAAGCATCCCATATATAAACCCCACCTCAAAGACCATCTTTATTTTTGGCTTTTGGACCTGCAGAACTACCTGCTGTTTCCCAGTGTGTGTTCTGTGTTGCTTATTCTTAAACATCTGACTTTTAAAGGATAGCTGGACATTTTTTCAAGTCTATATCTTAAACCTGCAGTCATGTGAAATTACCTTGTAATGAATTAAATTCTGAAGATGATATTTACTCCTTCTCCCTCATTGAAAAGTCAATGAATGAATGTCTTTGAATATCCGGGTATTGTTCATTTCAAAAATTCAAGAATTCAAGTGTAAGTTGCAGATTTTCAGTGAGCACAGAGAAACTTTCCTCCTTCAGCAGATGAATGTGAAAACATCCTTCTAGTGTCAAACTCTGCACATACATCATTCTGCACAGTGAAGCTCAAACATTCAAATGAGGTAACAATAAGCCAAACGCATTTTTGAATTGAGGGGACTTTAAACTAATGTGGGAGCAGAAAGATACTTCTAGGTTCTAGTTGAAGTAAGAAAAAATACATGTGCCAAAATTCATTATAGTCTGTTTGGCCTTACTAGTTTTCATGTGTATTTTCACATACATTAACATGCCCACAGTGCAAGTCCACCACTTCATCCATAGTGTGCTCCAGTTAGAACTGTTAAGGAGCCCAGATAAGAACCTGTCTGACTATAAACAGTTATGCACGTGAGGTTGAGAGGCCTTTGATATCTGAAAGGTGAAGGCCAACTGCTCTCACATTTAAGTCCCATCACATTTCCAACACACACACACACACACACACACACACACACACACACACACATTTCATCTCACCTAGTCTCACTCCTTTCACCCTAATCATATTTTTCTCAGTTTTTCTCTTTGTATTCTGTGCTTTGTTACCCAGCAGCCCTTTGGCTCCGTGGTAATCTTGTGCTATGTCAGAGAAGGAGTGTTAACAGCTTGGTGATGGCAACAGAAAGCAGAGAATCAGTCTTTGGGATGTGGAAAGTTTTCCGAACACGCGTGACATACACACTCACACTCACACTCACACATACAGTTGAGAAGGCTGAAACATCTAGTGTATATTTAGAAAGATTACACCGCGTGTTTAACACAAAATGCTGTTTTCCTCAAAAGATCCCGAAAGTTCTTTTTGAGTTTTAAAGTGCTTCAGATTACAGTTAACATGCATTCACACCTGTGATCTACCCCTTCAAACATCAATAGCTAATGGGTAAAATATCACAGCTCAGAAGGGGATGCCCAGTGTTGGCAAAAAAAGGGAGCCTTCCTCATTTGACCTTCGTTCCCATGACTTTATTGTGATACTTTATATCGTGTTGGAGAACGGGGATCCCATTCTCAAGCCAGGTTTAGAAATCTGTGATCCCTGTGGCCCGTGGGTCAAACTGCCTGCGAGACAGTGCGAAAAAAAATCAGCAGCTGTCACTCCCTCTCTTCCCACAGTCTGTTTGGCCTCACGCGACACTCCTTTCATCTTTTAAGCTCTTTGCTCTCTCTGTCATGGCTTTCCCACAGTAGAGGACAAGGAAATTGAGGAAGAGAGAGAGAGAGACGGAGCATCAGAGCAGGAGTGAAAGAAGAATATAAATCACACAGGGAAGCAGGTAAAGGCTTCACAGTGAGTTGCAGTAGGAGGCTGTTGGGGATTTCCATGTTTAGACCCTGCTGACTCTTGCTGCTGCCGTTCCCAGTCTCCTGACAGATCCAGCAGACCCCCCTCCATATCCCCCAACCTCTCAACTGCTCAACTGTTCTCAAGTGGTGCAACATTAAAGGTGCAGTTTCACTTACTATTGCTACTGTATCTACTTCTCTCCTCAGTTTATGCCAGATATTTGACCTCTGCAGGCTACAGATATCCATCTTTTTACTTCGAGATACCGGCTCTTTGATTGTTCCGCTGGCTGCTGTCTCTGCAGGCTAAACCGCACTATGCAGAGGAGTCCCCACTCAGCTAGAGCTGTTCAACAGCATCACATGTGAGTATAGAAACTTTTTATTCATGAGATAGTACAAAAGTCGTATTGTTCAACTTTCAACACTTGAAAATGTAACTGCAGAGAGACTGTGTTTAAATCCTGAACACACATAAGATGTGTGAAAATTTGGTAATTTTCTTTTCTGCATGAACATTTTTACTAGAAACTGGAAGTAATTTACACTGCATTTCCTTGCATTCTTTTATTGATTTCATTAATATGTAGCCTGGCTCATAAACCTTTTTTCCCATGGCCGCTGCAATGCAGTATGAGGCAGTTAAGTTTAGCACAGCAGTGTACAAATAAAGCATGCCAGCATTACTTTAAGCATCATGGAGTTGACTTAAATGGTAGTTTAGAGTTTCAGATGGGTTATCACAGTGCCAAGTCCTCCCAGGTCTTCATGTTGCAAATTTTGCAGGAAAAAAGAAAATAACTGCTAAAATTAATGTTTACAAAATTTTCAAAAATACACTCTCTAGTACCGTATGTACTGTACATCTAAGAATAATACAAATTCTAGTGTATGTCATAGAAATCAGATTTGTGTTCAGTATTTTCAGATATGACATGACATAAGACTCTTCTAGCCATTGGCCATACGGTAGATATCTACAGCAGCTGGGATACATGGTTATCAGGTTGCGTGAACGAAATGCAAAATGATTTACAGCTGAGTCAGAAATAGTGTAACTTCCGATGCTGCTTGCCCGCTCTCAGCCAGGCAGTGGGACAAGTTTCCATGGGAGGTTGAGTCTGTGAGAAACTCTAAAAGTAGTTCAACTGTCCTGGCTGCCCCTAGCAACTCAACACTGACACATTCACATATGAAGAGGATGCACAGGCAGTAACGCAGGAGACTACATGCTGTTGTTGTGTCCCCACAGAATAATGCATTCACTGATTCACACACCTTTACATCTGTGTTTGCGTGTGTGTATGTGTGTGGTCCAGGTATTCCTCACGTTGTGGGGACATACACAATCATGTTGTGGGGACTCACCTTTCTTATGGGGACAAAAAGCAAGTCCCCTTAATATAAATCATTAATTTTAGGGTAAAGACTTGGTTTGAAGTTGAGGTTAGTTTAGGGTTATGTTAAGGGTAGGGTTTAGGGTTAGGCAAGTAGTGGTTGTGTAGTGTAGTAGAGTAATGTCCTCTGAAGTGATGGAAACACAACTGTGTGTGTGTGTGTGTGTGTGTGTGCGCGTGTGTGTGTGTGTGTGTGTTTATGTGTGTTACAGGAGTAAAGCTGGGTCGTCTAATAGTTTTCAGGCCCTAGGATGCCACGAACAGCTGGATCCCAAGGACAGCCAGGACTCTGAGGACCCCAGAGAATACTGTTACGGTACGGCAGAGTCTCTTAACTCACGCCATCATCTGCACATGTACTCATTAACTGCTGTCACTGTTTCTACACTTTTATAGTCAGCCTCTCCATCCCCTCAGAGCAGCACTCACTTGGTGCGTGCTAAATGATTCTTTCACCAACAATGCAGACTATCCTGTTGTAATATGGCTCAGGCTGCAATGGTGGCCATTCAATGTGAATGAAGCTTAAAATCTCTACAGTCTTCAAACACAGTATGAGAACATGTTGCTGTTAAATTCTGAAATTTCTCCTGGAAAAAGTTGGCTTTTTCTTTTCCTTCCCTCTAAAGTTGTAGCTCCAGTATACTACTCAAAACAAGACGTGCCTCATGTTTGTATGGGGACATGAAAACATATATATGTGAAACAAAAAACCACCTTACAAACAAACATTTGACATAATTATGTGCTTGTCTTCAGTTACTCCACTTATCACAAGTTGCTCTACAGTTCTATTGAAAATGATTGTCAAAATTCAGTCAAGGAACCAAAACTAAGTAGTTTAATAAGACTTAAAAGTCTCTGCTGTCTCCGTGAGGTTATATTGACAGGTACAGTGGTGTTTTGTGCTAAATGCTAAGAGCATCATGCTAACATGGCAATAATGAGAACACTATCATGCTGATGTTTAGCAGGTATAATGTTGACCATATTCACCATCTTAGTTTAGTGTGTTAGCATGCTAACATTTTCTAATTCATACTATGCATTGGTACTAGTTGTCATTTCTTCTTCAGCATGATGCTGGTCTATGCTGTTTTTGTCAGCAGGGCACACTGCTAGCATGACTAAAAAGTCCAAAATCTATATATCAGGTGATTGTATTTTTTACAGACACAACAAAAACGAACATGAAGACCCCTTAAATTTGTATATTAAAGAATTGTGAACAAGATATCTATTCAGTTCAAAAATAGACATGTCAGTGCTCTCTGGTGGACAAACCATGTAATGGAGACACCTTTTCTAAACTATGTCAGACATGTCTTCTGTATTTCTGTTTTCCAATTTCTTGTCACTTATCAACTGATTTATACACCAATACCAATAAGCTAATATCAACTTTGGCTCAAAAAGTTTTCTGGATTGATTAGATAATATTTAATATGGAATAACAAGGCAGTGCTGTGGATTTCTAAGAGGTTGCAAGATAAATCTGAGGAGTAATGAGATGATTAACACACACTAGAGTTTTTTTGGATACTTTTTACTCTACCTTTACTCTAAAATAGTTAAAAATGAAACTGTTGTAACAGGGAAATATCACTTTGCTTTAACTAGATCTCATGGATGACACAAACAAAAAAGTTTGTTGTGTGATTCTTGCTCTTCATTTTTGATCACCCACATACTGTATTCCGAACTCTTTTCTGATGGCACAGTAACCATATATAAAGGTTACATCCTTTAGTCTGAAGTGCCCTCATTAGGCAACACGTGAGCTTGTTTTGGCAATAGATACAACTACAAAACAGATGAATGAATATATGAATATTTCTAGCTTGTGACCTGTAAATGCAAAGAGCTGCTTTTCTCAACCCTCGTCACTACACTCTCTCCTTTCATCACCACTTCATCTTCACATGAACTTTAACTTGCAGTATCTTCTTGGCAACTTGCCATCCTGACCTTGGTCAATGTTCTCCCTTCCTTACCTGCTAGCTGTGCAGGTCTCTGCGTGTACCTCTTAAAAGCAGATAAGCTGCTAGGTAGTGATACCACAGATACCTGACACAGCAATAAATCATATACCGGCTTATATCATTTTCACTTTTAACAGAAATAGAGATTCAATGTCAAGATCTCTGACAATGTCCAGGACCTGTGTGTCATTCTGGCTGGAAGAGAACTGATACAGGCTTATGCATCATCATTTTTCAGTGTCCCACTGGCAGATTTGAATGTCTTACTCACTACAGACATAGCTTAGAGGAAGTTGTAATGCCAGAAATAGCTTTAGTGCCACACTTTAGTCCTCTCTCTGTTAGCTCTCTAAACACCAGATGAAAAATGTATACTATATGATGAGAAGATTTTACATTTCAGTCATTATATGGCTATAACATCAAGAGAGCAACCCTGCAACAGATACTTAAATTAAAATGTCATGCAAACAGTTGAATAATAGATTTGAATCCATATATTCATTTGTATCTCCTCAGGTGGGTACCACCCTGTTCAAATAGGTGACACATTCAACAGAAGATACAAGGTGGTTTCTAAGCTTGGCTGGGGCTATTTCTCCACTGTGTGGCTCTGTCTGGACCTCAGGTAGGCTTAGATAGGGAATGTTTGAAAATTATTGAAATGGGAAGGGGGGTGAATCTTACATTTCACTTTTCACAAAGCTAGAGCCTCTGCGGCATTATGAATATTTTCTGTGGGTCTCAGTTTTCACAATAACCACCACTGTGCACAGTAAAGATTGCAACAGTAACTCCCCAATTCACAGCAAACAAACAAAAAAACTTAAATATTCCAGCTACACTCTATTTTTTAATTTAAGAGATATTAGATAAAAATCAAAGAATGGGCCAACTTTATATGTTACATTTTTTCCCTTCCTATTATGATGCAGACTAAAGAGAAGAAGGAAACAACTACTGGAAGAGATATATGTATCTCCCAAAACTGACACAATGGTCCCGTTTGCTAGTGACTGTGATGGGAAAAATAAAATTAATCCCTTGAGGGAAGGGTAAAATGTAAGTTTTAGATGAGGAACCTTCCCTTCAACAAACAAAAAACAAACAAAAATACATAATAACTACCCTTCTCCCCATTATTGTTCAGTCCCTTACAAAGTTTCTTCATTCGTTTAACACTGAGACATTGAACTTTGTGTTTCATGATTATAATTTCATTATCATATAATGATAAAATAAATATATTTAATGACACCAAATCTCAGTTTTCATGGCTTCAGTAGAGATTAAACTATTCTGTTCTCTGTATAGCGTGTGCTGGTCTGATGTGGTGTGTGATATGACATCTGTGTTAGCAGGCTGGGTCGGCGCGTTGCTGTGAAGGTGCTGAAGAGCGGAGCAGGCTTCACCGAGGCAGGACAGGATGAACTGGCTCTCCTACGATGTGTTAGTCACCCGTGACTTCTGTTTCTCCTCCTGAACATGTCTTACTCTTACTGTCAAATGTCATTTCTTTGGATTTTACATATATATTTGCAGTTTAGAACAGACTCTCACTCCTCCACCTCCTCTTCTCTCTTTCATCAGGCCAGTGGTCCTTCGAGCCGTCATCCCGCCAGTCAAAGGATTGTTCAGCTGCTAGATGAGTTCAAGCTGGCCGGGGTCAACGGGGTCCGTATCCTTTTTACAGACTGTCATTTCTTGGCCTCGCATTCTGAACCTGACACCGAGGACTAAAGAGTTATCATGTGTGGAGGTGTGTGCTTGTGTATAAAAGAGCTACCAGATGGTACCAAATAGTTACCATTATCGTGGATGGTACCAGATACCAAATGGTTAGACAGTCAATATCGAAGTATGATAAAATGTACATACCTCATAAATAATTTAACTCTGCAAACTTTAACAAAACAGTGTTTTCAGAGATGTAGTGACAGATAATATGCTGATAGCATTATGGCCCACTGTATTGCATTGGATCATATTGTGAATACTGCTAGCCAATAGCTTGACCTTAATGCCTGCTGATTAGACATGTGCCTAGTGCTGGAGCTGCTGGGGCCTGACCTGAGGAGCTGGCAGCTATGTTTTGGAAATCCAGGACTGCCGCAGCCATGGGTCAAACAAATACTTACTCAAGTAAGGAATATGAGTTTAAGAGATAAAAACTGTATTTTATTGAACACTGTCAGCTGCAGGAAATTAGGAACTCTTTGGATGCTGATTGCTTGCAGATTCAGAGTAATATTTTAAAAGGCTGATGAAATTTAGCCACAAAAAAACTCCCCTGAAGAAAAACCTGACCATCTGACTTGTTTTTTCATTTCTGTTTGTCTACAATTGTACACTGTTTGTTTTCTGTTTTCCCTGCTTGCAGTCTTTATGCTAAGCTAAGCTAATCACCTGCTGGCACTAGAATAGTGGACAGCAAAACTTACAATTTACAGCAAAAAAGCAAATAAGCAAATAAATATTTTACAAAATGTGAAACTACTATTTTAATGGGCAATAATCGATGGATTTTTTAATGTCGTAAAAACATTATGGGTTCACACAACTGAAAATCAGAAATAGCTGGTACATATGTGGTTACACATGGTCGTGCACATTTTTTGTTTATTTGCTCTGAAATATTAGTGTTAAGCCCTGGCATCCTCATTACTTTGAGCTAACAGTTTTCATAGATAAAGTCACACAGGTCAAGGAATGGTTTAGTACTAGTTGTATGTAAGAAATCATCAGCATAACTGGTTTTTGTTTTCTGTAGGTTCTGCAGGGTGTGGACTACCTTCACACTCAGTGTAAAATCATCCACACGGACATCAAGCCAGAGAACATCCTGCTGTGTCTGGAGGAGCAGTGCCAAAAAGTACCAGCAGGGGGAAGCAACTCCTCCTCTGTCTCTGTACTGACTGGGAAGGAAGCCAAGTCCACAGGCACAGTTGGTTTTTTTATTGCAACAGATGCTGAAGATTGTTTAAGAGTGAAGTCTCAGGGCTGCACAGTTTACAGCTGAGCTGCATCCATATAGAATTCATCAAATGTGTGTACAGAGCAGATATACTTCTGTGCCAAATTTAAGCTTTTAATGTAAAAACTCTGCCTAGTGCCACACAATTTGGGCCTATATTGATATATTTGATATTATTGCCATTAAAAAGCAGCACGATCAATAATCAGAACATGTTATACCATGAAAAAAGATAAGAAAGGAATAAGAATAAAAAATCTATTTATAATCATTTTATATGTAATCAAACACATTGTATCATTTCCAAATGATCAGATATGGACTACCTAACTGTCCAGTGTCTCAATTTCTCATAAAAGCTTCCAGCATAATCTCTAGCAAACTCATGTACATAAATATACTGTACATGCCACAATTTACATTTAATGTTTGGATAGTGTTGTTGTTATTGTTTTTCCTTGGTATGGGTTAAATGTTCTAATAAATGTTATTCATTGTTGTTTCTTTTAGAAAAGGAGCAGATGAACCCCTGCAGATTAAAGGAAAATACAGTGAAGATCGCTGACCTGGGCAGCTCCTGCTGGGTGGTCAGTAGTTGCTCTGTGCTTTTACATACAGTCATTAATAGAGCTCTCACTTTGATATATTATATTAGCCTATAGTTATGAAGTTGTTTGTAAAATCTTGCAATTCTAGACCTACAGGAGGGACTATACAAGAGTTTTGGTTTCATATAATCTTAAAGCCCCTGACAACTTTTTTCATTCAATGTATTCCGATTGGTGTATGGAAGCATGTGACATCACCTTTTCTCAACTGAGCCCCACCCACTCAAAACCAGTGAGAAAAGGCAGGAATAAAAACACAAATACAGAAATCTCTCATGTAAAATATCTTAAACTGTTCAAACCTCATTGTGCTAATGTTGAACGATTGCCCATAGTAATAAGCTAATTGAGGGAATAGCCAGGGGCTTTAAGGCACTGAATATCTTTTTTGTCCATTAGTTCATTGCTATGATGTGTGTGGAGATGATGTCAAGCATCTCTGTGGACCAATCAGGATTTAACAACATTTGAATCCAAATGTGATGTCAGTTGCGGGATTGTTTTCTTACGTTGTAGCACCTTCAGTTACACCTAATAAAGCCATAATCACACAGTCCTAGTGAAGCACATTAGCTGAGTTTATGAGTGTTAAACTATTTATAAATAGTAATTAACAGTGTTTACGGGGAAATACTTGATTACAAACCTTGCTTTCAGGGTATCAAAAAAAATAAGTAAGTAAGTATGTAGGATTTAGTGGCATCTAGCGTGAGGAGAGGTTGCAGATTGCAACCATCTGAATCACAAATACACCCCCCCCCAAACATGTAGGAGAACCTATAGTGGCTGAGAAACTTGACTAAACTTGACGAAACTACACATTGCACCTTTAATTGAAGTTATATGTATTTTCAGGATTAACTTTTTTTACACTTTAGTCCTCTTTTTAACAATTAACTCTCAGTTATGTAGAAACCCTAATTTGTTGCACGTAACAAAGACCTGAATTAAACCTTTCTATCTGTTTTGCTTCTCTTTCTTTGAGCAGTACAAGCATTTCTGTGAAGAGATCCAGACCCGCCAGTATCGCTCTCTAGAGGTTTTACTGGGATCTGAGTACGGCCCGCCTGCTGACATCTGGAGCGTCGCCTGTATGGTGAGAGACAAACCAAACCAATAAGATGCTGACACTGAGTGAAATATTAAAATCCAAAACTCCATCTTGTTTATACTGACCCCATTTTATCAGATGGAAATATTACAGATGTCCTCTAAATCATTTTATAAACTCTTCTCCCCAAAATTCAGCCTGACACATTTTATATCCTTGGAAACTTTGGGATCTCTGCTAGAATTTAAAATAAAGTTCCAGGAGTTCGAACAAAGTTTGGTTGCATAGCAAGAGCTTGTACTGACTGTTGAACAGGCAGAGTTTTGCCAGATCTGTTAAAGGGCTGCCTGAGGCCATTGGGTCCCGACTAGGTCTCTAAAATCTGACATGAGGGCAGTATTAGAAATGTCAATTCAATACAAATTCTATGCTTTACCCATGTAGCTGTCTACCACAAAGGAAAAATTAATGACTAAGCGGGATTCATACTAAAATCAGCCCTGCATTAAAACAGTGTAGGGAGCCGCCTTGGTGGGGCCGTGTTGTTTAAGTACCAGTGAGACAATGAAATACAATCCAAGAAGTCCAGTTGGAATAATAATGTGTTTAATGTGGCTTATCAGACGCCAAAACACCCCACAGCGGTTTTTAATACTCACAGACAGGATAATACAACTCTAAACAGCAGAAACATAGCTTTCACATTACAAAGTAATCCACCAGGAATGTGTGCTTGCATGTATATGATTGGCCAGTGCAGCACCTTGCAGCATGATGTCATGTTGCGTTGCAGCAAAAGTTGAGCCAGGTTCAACTTTTTTGCTAGATGACCCTGTGTTGTTTTGCTGAAGCTCTCTGCGTTTGCGCCCCCACTGTGTCAATGCACCCCATTCAGATGAATGGAGTTTTTTCACGCAAGGTTAATGTCGCCCTGAATGCGGCCAACGGGTCTATAGCCGTGCTAGTGGCTCTGTGAGACTATTTAGACGCAGCTGTGCATTGAGTTACATGCTATCTTCTAAAATGCTCCAAATGAATGCCAACATGCTGATGTTTAGCAGGTATAATGATTTGAATGTTCACCATCTTAGTTTGGCATGTTAGCGGGCTAACATTCACAAATTCGCACTAAAAACAAACAGCTGAGGCTGATGGGAATGTCATTAGTTTTGCAGGTTTTTAGTCATAACCAAAGTATTGGAAAAATTAAAATGTTGACTTGATGATGATGCTAGATGAAAATTTAAAGCATCACCAAAGTTATTATAGTTCCTGAAGGGGAAATTTCATCACAATCCATCCAATAGTTTTCGAGAAATTTTACTCAAATGTCAACCTCATAGTGGCACTACAGGAAAAGTCAGGGGATCACCAAAGCAGTAGGCTTCATCCTCTGGGGACCATGACTGTATGAAATGTCATGGCAATCCATCCAGTAGCTGTTGAGATAAACATAGGCTGTAGCAGTTTGTGCCACAATTAAAAAACAAAAAGTTGAGTCACTGCTCAGTGTGGTAGGATTGGTCTTCTCTATAGACACTAACTTGGCCACACATCTCACTCTGTAATTTTCTATTGCATTCACTCAGGCCTTTGAGTTGGTCACTGGAGACTCCTTGTTTGAACCCAAAGCCAGTGGGTCCCTCTCCCTGGAGGAAGGTACTGTTCAATACAGTGTGCTGACACTGATATGGGCGTGACAAGTACTCACACAGGATTAAATGAGATTACACTGTGACTTCATTGAGCCCCTATTGTAAATGTTGATGCAGTGTTTGCTAATGTATGCTGTAATTTTGTGTGTCTCATGCCTACATGTGTTCCCTCCATCCCTGTCAGACCATATAGCCCAGATCATGGAGCTGCTTGGTAAAATCCCACCAGCTGTTGCTTTGTCTGGTAAATACTCTGCAGAATACTTCAATCACAGAGGTAAGAGTGCAACTTGGTTTTTGTACTTTGTTTGCTAGTGCAATTGCTGATAATTTAGAGACCCATATACATTTTCTTTTAGCAGTTAAGGATTCAATTATTTCTAAATTTATGATTTTATAATTGATACTCATGAGCACCCATGTGTAATATGTCATCATCCAGGTGATCTACGACATGTTGGACTGCTGAGGTTCTGGAGTCTCTATGACGTTCTGGTGGAGAAATACCACTTCCTGTTGGAGGAGGCCTCCGGATTCTCAGACTTCCTTCTTTGCATGTTGGATTATTATCCGGAGAGGAGGGCCACTGCTGCACAATGCCTCTGCCACCCTTGGCTGACCTCCTGAGAAATTCCTAAAGGCCCTATAGGCCTCATCCCCATCTGCAGTCCAAACAGACATGGCTGACGTGGCCAATTTCTGAACTTGCCAGCCACAAAATCTGTGGGATGCTAAAAATCCACAGGGAATCTTTGAAATTTTATACTAAAAGAATCCAAAAGAGCTATTTAGACAACAGTTTGTATATCTCACTCACTCTGTTTTGTAAGATTTTTTGGAATGTGTCATATTGTTCTTATTCAACACCAGATAGAGAACAGTCTTCTCTCCGCTGTTGCCCCTTTTTGCACTTTATGCTGCAAAGGTGTTTCCTCACCTGTAGATCTTTCCTAGGTTAGCAAGGTTGCTAGACTGCCCAACCTTTGAGCCTTATTTGTACTGTAGCAGCTCTTTTGAAGAGAATATGATTGTGTATTGTCTATTACACTCACAGGCCTGTCACTGCTAGCCAGTGTGAAGTTGTCAATATGATGCTAACTCTGAGTGCAGCTTTTTTACACTAAGATCGAATGTGCAATGGAATGAGAGAATACAAAATGTATACATGAAATGAACTTCCACACTGAATGCTTTTCTTTTAACTTATGTTTTGTACCATTTAATGAACAGCTTTAAAGAATAAAACTGATTAATTGCAGTGCAAAAGTAAGTCAAGTCAAATTTTTAAGTTTAGTCCAAAATTATTTTTGTTTTTATTTGTTTTTAAGATTTTTTTTTTATCTTTATTTGATAGTTAAAGTAGAGATACAGACATGCAGCAAAGGTCCCCAGCTGGAATCAAACTGAAGACATTGCTGTTACATGGTATGCATATAAACCACTGACCACTAAACACCCCTTTTCTTATATTCTATTCTTTATTTTTTAAAGCCTGTATTAAAATTAAATGTCTAGATTAGAGGCAGCTCCCACAGGTTAACTATTATACTATATAATCAACATAGTAAACATTCTTGCACTTTTTTTCAAATATTTGTATTTAAACAATGGATCAACTGACTATGTATAACATGAAAGGGGTGGCATCCCACAGAGAAATATCCCCCAATATCCCAAAACTTTTGGTTTTCTGGCCTGCTAACCCCACTCTCATGAACCATATTTCCAGCAGTACCAGGCAGCTGTTTTCAGTGAAAAACCCACTGTACACTACCTAACCACCACCAAACACCAGACAACATACAAGTGACTAACTGCTGAACACAGTGGAGTGTGCTAAAGGTAAAGCTCCAAAAGTTTTATTTGTAATTGGACTTTCATTAATCAGGTGTCCAGAAACACGACTCCAAATACTAATGTTTCTCTATGTGTGCTGGATGTGTAAATTGACAAATTCTTGCTAATGTGTTTATGGCAGGTTCTGCTGCCCACAAGTAGCCTAAAAATTAATTGATCAAATCAAAAAGCTTGCCTGCACACATAATTGGGATGATTTTGATATTTGAGTTTTTGCCTTGGTTAGTTTCATGGCTAAATTTCATTAAAGAAAGATATATTTATACAGTCCTACTTTTATTGTCCTTTTGTCCTTTTAGCCATGACATACACAGGCAGTGTAAACAGTCATACATCAGAGTTCAGACTATGGATGACATCAGCTTTTTTACTATAAATACAGTTTCATTCATACACCATGCAGTACTGTATTTGAAATATTCTGTACATGTTCTCAAACATAACCTATAACTGTTCAATATGTTTATCCTCTTCTGTCACAAAGCATGTAACTTCCACATCAGATAAAATGATCAGTATCAGATTAAACTCATGTTGAAGACCATGAACACTGTTAATCAACAGACCACTGTTTAAAAAGAGGAGTAATGTTACACTGTACTTAACCAAACTTTGAATTATACAAAAAAATAGTAATAATAAAAATCCCACTTAGAAAACATTTCAACATATCACACCGATTGTGACAGTTTCGTTAAAATGTACAAATTATGACAATTTGACTTTTAGACAAAGATAATACCCCTCCTTCATTCTCCTTGTTTCTAGCAAGACTGTAAGCATCAAATAATGATTTGACTTGTCCTCATTAATATTAATCACAATAGTATCATCAAGGTTATTCTGTCTAGAACCCATATTTGACAACTATATACACAGTATATACTACAGTATGTAGATTATACACTACATATTTACTGTAAAACTGTTTAATAATAACATGTCTGTCTCCCAGTTTTTCATCCTATCCAGCTGTAGGCTCGGCACTCCACCAGTGGGTTTTCTTTATAAACAACTGTATATCCACATTCTGTCTTGACGCGACGACACTTCTTGGGCCATGAGGTGGGCTTCACTGGCCTGAAAGGAATGAAGAGAAGAAAAGAGAGACAAAGAGAAAAGAGCAGAAATAGTGAGACTATAAGAACCAGCCACAATGACAGAATGCCCATAAGCGAGACTTTATATAATTGAAATCAATTAATACGACGAAGTGAATGATGAACTCACGTAAAGCAGTAGAAACCAAACTCATGACAGGAGCACTTGTCACAGCCTCTCCAGAAAGAGTCTCCTGGTCTGTAGTACTTGTCGTTATATGAGCAGATACCTGTGAAAGAAATGAGAACCACAATGACATATCTATCTCTTGTGTCCAGATTTTTATGTTTTCCTTTCCTTTACAGTTTAACCTACAGGCTTTAGCCCTCTGGGTGAAATGTATGCCTTTTACAGGTTACATCAAAATGTTTCAGAGGCTATAAACATCTGTCCTTATGGCAGAACATCTAAAGCCCCGCTGCAAGAGGTTAGCACAATAATGCCTAAATCTAGCGTCTACAGTGAATTCTCCTCCTATTCCTGCAGGCTGTGGGAGCTATCCTCATGGAGTACGTCTGTCACCTTGAGAGTGGGATCAATAGGAACACACTGATCTGCTGTGAAGAGCCCCACGGGGCTTAAAGCAAGGTCAGGGTATAGAGGACAGAGTCTGTGGTCAGCTGGTTGGGTACCAAGTGTTGATTTATGATTCTTGGCCGGAAATGTAGCAGTCGCAACCTGGGATAGGGCGTACAAATGTGACGCACATGATTTTGAGTGATAAATCTACAGAGAAACAGAACTAGACCTTACCTTTTATGTGGTATACGGAGGCTTCTGTGCATCCGTTGCTCAACAGAAGAATGAGGGACAAGCTCAAAGCAAACACCAGCGATAGGGAGCATCCATGAACGTTACTTATTGGATGTAACATTGTGAAAAAAATTCAATTGAAGAAAGAAATATTTACTATTTGATACTGTCAAAGCTTCTTTTCTCAAAGAAGATATCAAGTTATTGTATCCCCTAAAAAATAATTCTGACTCTCTATCAAGAGATTTGGTCTAATCTTATGTGACTGTTCAGTAAAATCCAGTCAAGTCCTTGTTATGACCCAGTAGACGCTGGCTAATATTTATAGTCTCACATCTCTACTGAGCAGAGAGAGAGAGAGAGAGAGAGAGAGTGAGAGAGAAAAAAAAGTATATCCACATGTTTAATTTCCTGGTTTCCTCCCAGTGTCCAACTTTTGTTTCAGAATGAGGTGTGTTTGGAGTTTGGCTGTGTACCCATGCATCCCTAAATATTACCTTTGGCCCTTGCTGGCTGTTTAAGGCTGCGTGGGTGAAACAATGGTGCCCTAACAGGATGGTCGATTGGTTCAGTGATGGATTCTTTCAGATTTCTGTCCTTTAAAAAAAAAAAAAAAATACATTTGCGTCTTTATCTGTTGTTTCTTTTTGTCTGCCTGTTTACTATCTAGCACTGTGATTTCATTTCTTTCTCTTTAACATACACATTCCCCCTTTCCCCTCTCTCTATCAACTCACCACCTCCTGATGTGCACAGATGCTGACTATTAAAGCTAAATCTATTTTTATGACTGCTGACATTGTCAGAATAGAACTCTTTGTGCTGACATTGTCCCTTGTGTGAGGGAAATCGGTTCAAGCCAAATGATCACAAAACTGCATTCTGGAACAACAAAAATGCATGAAAAACACTGCAAACTTCAAAATCTATTTTTTCTCTTATTCCGAGTAACTTAACCTTTGGAGATACAAGGATTTTGCAGCACAGTGTCAGTACCTTTCCCACCTGGGAAGTCAGAGGCATTTGATATTCAGAAGGAAAATGATGAGAGTATCATGGTTTGACATTTTGTGCTTTTAACTGTTTACATATGCTGCAGTACACAAAGCATGACCACAATATTAACATGAGTGCTGAACTGCCAAGAACGTATGTCCCATATTTTTAGCTTTATATAAATTGTACATGTAGTCTGACATCTGGAAAAATGCCTCAAATATTTGAGGGCCGAGTCAAAAAGTTCCCAGGTGTGACTCAATGCATGTGTCGATGGTGTAATGTCATAAAATATAGACCAATAGAGGAAAACTGTTGGGTCTTACGTCTGTGTCACACACACATTCACACACACACACTCAGGCAGATTTTGCTGGATGTGTGACTAACCACAGGACAGTTTGTGGTCCCTCTCTTCCTTCCTTCCGCAGAGCCTCCAGCCAGTAACGGGTCAACACGCTGCGCTCTGACAAAAGAAAAAACAAACTGGACATCAAGGGACTGGAAGGAACTTGTGGTGGCCGAGGGGCTCCAGCTAGAAACCGCTGCCTCTGCCTCATCTCCACAAACCATGTAGTCACACAGGAACACTTTCCGGGTGTTCGGTGGCTCAGCGGTCTGCAGTGTCGCCACACAGCAAGAAGCTCCTGTGTTTTCTCCCATGCAGATCAGGGGGAATGTAGAAAAACTGCCTGTAGGTGTAAATATGGCTGTTTGGCCTAGGAATTACATTCATATTCAACAATACTGCAGCTCACATCCAATGCCAACATTCAGGACCAATGCAGGACGTAGTGTGGCCCATATGTTGTGAGGCAGAAAGTGGTAGTGACTGGGGGAGTAGCGAGTCTGACTTTCATGTAGGAGAGCAGAGTTTGCTTCCCATCACAAACCTGCCTTTTTATTAACTGCCTGCCTTTCCCTAACCTTAACCAAGTGTTTTAGTACCTGACCCTCACCATACCTTAACCACAATTTATTTGCCATAACCACAATCTTCCCTTAACCATATCCTAGTTACCTTGCTAAAATATTGAAGAAAAGCAATTATTTTAATAGAATCGCCATTGGACATAATCCAAGTTTTTGCAGAATTGTTCAATATCAACATTCTTACCTGGTAAAAGGGGTTGGTGCTAATAAGCTTTTGGCCCTGCACAGGATACGTACAGTAGATGGGTGGAAATAGGTGGATGCACCATTTTGGTCCTTTAGAGCAAGCAACAAAATACAGTACCTGCATTTTTATACTAAGACATATCTTTACAAGCATTTTTTCATAAGTAAATCAGCACCAAGGACCATAGCCTCAAGTGCAAGACATCCCTTATGCTGTGTGGGAAAGGTTGGGAAAGTGGCTGTGTGCTGCACTTTTGGGAAAGTTATTTGAAAGTACATTTGCCAAACCAGTTAGTTCTCATCCTTGAAACCCTCTTTGTTACACTTTTATTGCAATGTCCCTGGTTCAGTTCTGCTCAGCAAGTAGAACATTGTCCAATAATGGCAGGGTTGATGGTTCAATCTCTGGCTCTCCCTGTCCACATGCGGAAACGTCCTTGAGCAAGACGTAAAACCCCAAGTTCTTTCAAGTCTGTTGGGCCAGCACCTTACATGGTAGCTCACTGCCATCAGTGTGTGTGAGGTAAACTGTAAAGCACTTTGATAAAAAGTGCTATATAAATGTGGTCTATTCACCATTTGCCATTATAAAACCAAAACATACAGTTTCTGATAAAGCATAAAATAAGTTTGTAAGTTACTTAAACTCTTATCCACTGTAGTTGCAGTGGGTGTGGGCTTACTTGGACAGGATAAGATTCATGCTTTGTCAGAAGCATTGTCATACAGTACGTTTCAGTTTCACAAGAAAGAAGGCCTCGAGGATGAGGACTAACTAGTTGGTTTGGAAAATGTTGTTTTGCTTAACTTCCCCACCTGAGATAGAGAACAGCACACAGCAGCCTCCCTAAACTTTTCTATGTGATGCATTGAGCTGAGTCCCTTGCAGAGGATGAGCCAGTCCCAAACTGGGATACAAAGACCTGGTCCCTTTTATTCCTGCTGTGGTCAGTCAGCTGTACCAGCTGAGTCAAGTCTCACAGTGGAGTTAAATTTTATGAGTCAGTGCCTGGAAATAGGATAGGACATTATGAAATGTCTGAATTAGAGTGTGCATGAAGACAAGACAGTTTAACACTTTGGTCCATAAGATAAAATTTAATTCAACAAAGATTGGACAGGTGTATCAATGTTTTTCTGTTTTATAAAGAACACAGTTGATCTGTTCTCTTGTCTTTATGAATTCAGATTATTGAATAAATTAATTTCACACCATACAGCTTACATCATATTATTCTTGTTCAAACATGAAAGACCTACACATGTCTCATGCCTCAGGATGCATAATACATTGTATGCATAATACACTCATAGTGTAACAGCTAGATTTTGACAATGTTGTCTTAGCATATACTGTTAAATTTAATGAATCAACTTTTTGCTGTTCTGTGTAAAATACATGCATGACAGATCACATGACAACTTAGATGCACAATATTCACCTGATAGACATCCTGTAATTTGCATCTTTCATCCACATCCTGGATGAAGATCCTGCTGCTTATTAACAGAGTGGAGTTAAAAGTGAAATATCTTGATAAATGGCCGACTGTCTCACAGTGTGGTAGTTAAAAATCAGTCAGATTCCCAGTGAGAGAGGAAGACTGTGGTAGGTTGGCTCAAATAGGTTTTGCCTCTGGACTATAAGAGTGTGGTAGGTCAAGAAGTTCTCTGCTTCTGAGGGCAGCAGAAAAGGACCACACAGGCACACACACAGTGTTATGATGAGGCCATAGGTCAAAAGCTTTTCTATTAGCCTCATTTCACACCTTCTCTAAACACGTATCTGCTATTGTAGATCAGCACCTACTTCTGCAAGCGTCATTGTCTACCTGTCTTTGCACCAGTTCCTCTGAGATAACTAACTGGGTACTTATTGTAACACATGGGAACATATTTTTTAAAGGTGCCATAGTGTTTTCAGCTGTGATATAATTTCACCAAGAACTCTGAATGCTCCATGTTGAAATAATGTATCAATCGAGCAATCATAAGACAGGTTTTAGAGAAGCTAGGGCAGTTGTTTAATGTTCTGGTTGAATCAACATGACATTTTTATTCAATACTAACTCAATCCAGGATTGCCTTACACTTAATGTCAAGTTAAAATGAAAATTAAATGGCAGCCTGTTGAAAAATAAGTTTGTGTTGTATAATTTGGCTTTTGTGAAGGATTCAGATGATCCTCTTTGGGAGCAACATGACCCAATACCCTACCCTGTCATTTGCAAGGTTTAAAGTTATAGAGTGGGGAGCCCTGCCTATGAAGTATTCTGTTTGGTTAAATGTATTTCTAACAATAAAATTAAGGAGAAAAAAAGGAAATTAGGTTATAGAGTCTGTTATTTCTTTGTGGTGTTTGGAGTCTTTCTCATACAGTTTATTTTAACTGGCCATGCTTGCGGCATGGCTTTAGGGATGACAATGTTGGTCGGTCGGTCCACCACTTTGGTCCACACTGAAATATCGCAACTTGAATGGATTACTATGAGATAGCCTATTGTACAGAAATTCATCTAGCTCCACCAGGATGTTGATATTGTTGAAATATCTTAGCAACTATTGAATGGTTTGCCATGAAATTTGGTACAGACCCCCGATTTATTGTAATAACTTTGTTGATCATCAACTCAAACTTTTCATTTGCTCAATACATGGAGTTATTATTATAACAAAGGTTCAGGAATAAGACCACGCCCCTCTCTCTCACTAAAGTCAATCACCTGTGCCTCACTAATTCAATCATCCGTGCATACCTATATAGGCGTGTCTAACCCCTTTCTCTCCTGTTCGTCTCAGTTCTCACAGCCCTCCCCCCCAAACCCCATTTCTCTCCTCTCTCCCCTCTCAATGGGCGTCACAGTGGCTCACAGTGGTTAGCACTTATGCCTCACAGCAAGAAGGTCCACCAACACTGGCCATCCCAGGTCCTTTCTGTGTGGAGTTTGCATGTTCTCCCTGTGTTCGCGTGGGTTTCCGCCGGGTACTCTGGTTTCCTCCCACCAACAAAGACATGCTTGTTAGGGTTGATACTTACTTACTTACTACTTACATAAGTAATTCTTCTTGTCTTATTTTAGGAACCACAGGGGGATGGCGGAGCAGAAAGCTCATCAAGACATGTCCCCCACCCTGAGTCTCGACCCCCAGGTTCCTAGACGCTCCAGCCTCTTTGTGATTCCATTTGGTTCCCGGTCATCCCCATGCCATCGACCCCCTTCATCCCTCTCCTCGACCCCCATCCAGCCCACCATACACTATCTTAATCCAATCCTGAACCCTCTCGACAATCCAAATAAAACTACTTTTTATACCGTTCAAATGGCATGGTCTTTGTTTTGGTTTATGATGAACACAAATAACATTCACAGTAGCTTTAAATGTACTTTGTGGTTAGTGCTAATTAGCAAATGTTAACATGCTAACACTAAACTAAGACAGACAAAATTATACCTAACATCAGCATGTTAGCATTGTCATTGTGGCATGTTAGCATGATGATGTTAGTATTTAGCTCAAAACAATGCTGTGCCTAAGTTCAGCCACAAAGAGTTGTAGACTCTTAGTCCTGTTTTATTATGTAAGCTGAACAAATTAATCTGCTCTTGGAAACAATCATGCTTGGTTATTTTGGGTGCAAAACCAGGAAAAATGTAATAAAGGTTAGATGAAGGTATGTATCACAAGTTAGATTGTTGGTTTTTAAGATTATTATGCAAAAACAGTAGGCCTAGAAGTAGTAAAATGATTCATGTAATGTACCATGGTGGGCCAATCAGACATAAATCATGGTACCTTTGGATCCCTGGTGACGAATCAACTTAAATTTCTGTTCCAAGCCTGAATAGCAGTGAAACCATTTAGGGTTTCTAAAAGTATAACTTTGTATAGTCGTGGAGCCAGCCTTGTGGTAGGCCTTCCTAAAGTCTCATCCTGTTTTGCAGTTCCACATGGATAAAACACAGAATTGAATAAATAAGACTGTTGGGTAACCAGTGTGGTAGTTGCTAACAGCAGACCACACAAAGGATGAACCCACTGATGAATTACAGTAACTTACTGTCACTAGCTGCAGATTCCCAAGTCACAGGCAGTCACAGGCAGTCACAGGCAGTCTCAGGCAATGCCACCCTCTTAGTGCGCATCTGTGTGCAGTGGCCCTGTGTGATATTTTTGGTTGTGTGACTCACCCTCAATGCTACAGCAGGCCTGGGTGCTCTGGCTTGGCTGTTAATTACATAAATAGTTCTGTTTCAACCATACTTTTGTGCATAACGATGGATACAGGCACCAGGACTCTTTATTCGTAGAACATGAGGATATACAGTATGTGGTACTGTATAAATCTGTATGTACCAGAACAGTGTTTTACTGCTTTGCTTGAAAACTGTAATGAAATGATGAACTCATTCATTGATACAGACAGACAGATGTTTTTTTGAATGTAAAATATCTTTATTCGACCTTCTCAAAATGTGTTTCAATAACAGAAATTTGTCATCATGGTGAGTTGGAATACTATTCACAAATAGGAATTAATTAGACATTATAATTTTCAAACCAAAATCAGTATGTCATCATAATCCATGAAAAGCAACAAGCCTCTTTCAGACTCTGTCCACTTGTCCACTATCAAGCAACTTTATAAATAGACTTTTATACATTTTTGGGTGTTGAGATTTCAACAAGCAGTCATCCATTAGTGAGTCAAAATTGAATCTGAGATGTTAAGTCTGATGTGACAGAACAACAATCATCATACATCATACCAAAATACATAGAAAGTAAACTGTAACAGAAAGGAAAAATTCTGTAGCAACACATAAAACAAAGATCTCATCAGAAGTACTTGACAAATATCAGTATATCATTCTTTTGTTACAAAACAAAAACAGATTATTTCTTTTTTTTTTTTCATGTCAACACATGATAGTTGATGGTATTTTGGCAACATCTGCATTTCAGGAGTTAACAGAATGTCAACTATTATCATAACATAAGTCACTGGACATTATTCATCTTTGCCCCGACCCCATCCCACCCCCAACATTATGTCTTTATACATGATATTGCATGATAAAAACAATGATGAAATCATTGATAACTCAATGACATTTACATAGTCAACAAACATGTGTTTGCTGCTAGAGATTGGAAATGACTTTAATCGACTCTGTGTCCTTTTTTATTAGCGTTTGATTCTTCTTCATGTCTTACTATGATTCTGCATTTCAAGATTGAGGTGAATTCAGCTTTGGAGTCCCATCACAAACTGAAAATAAGAAAATCAAGTGTTGTTTTTTTTTTGTTTTGTTTTTTTTTTTTGTTCAAAATATCAAAATGTTTCCCCAAATCAAATTAAATAATTCAGGGGGGAAAATATTCTTGAGTATTCATTGTAAATTTTTAGCTTCAATTGTTCACCTTGAAACTGAATTGACCTCAAATCTGCAGTAAAACCCATCTAGCTTCAGAGCTCAGTCAGAGTATGTAGTCTTTAGTACAAAAAACTACAGTGTCACTACTTGTTTTGCTGGTTCTGCACCACATCTGAATTAAATCAAGAGTTCTTAGAGGCACCTGGAGTGGTACAAATATGTGCTCATCAGGGTTAAGGTATTGTCAGTTCCTTGTTATGGTATTTTTCAGTTCATCATCAAGTCCTCAGGATCAGGGTGCCCGCAAAGGAGACCAGACCAATCATCACACAGGTAATGATGCTTGGAAGCCTGACGTGACCACTCAGGCCTCTGGGCTTTTCTTTGTTATTTTCTTTGACACCCTTTGTAGATTTGTTGTAAAACATGTCCTGGGCCCATAAAAGTATTCCCAAATGAGAGTTGCACACTATAGGAGATGTCTAAATCACAATATATACTGTACCAGAGACATTACTGCCCGCTTTATGCAAACTTTAGGTATAAAAAATTACCATGCTGACGTCTCAGCATGTGTACTATTTTCTCAAATGATCATGTACATATCAAAAACAAAAACATATTTCTTGCAATACCAAATGGATGAGGTCTGTAGATACCGTTTCAATTATTTATATCGTATTCTAATACTTGCGCAGTTACTTCAAGGTTAAAGAAACTTTTCTTGAATTAGGGCCCAGCACTCCTACCCTAAGATGGTAGATGAGATAGATGTAGGCCAAGGGCACATTTTTAAACAAGGTCTGCGCAGAGCCTGCATGGACAGCATCATTAGATTCAGCATAAGGGCTGTATTTCATATTGTCTTAAAGGCCCAGCTTGGAAAACCAGAGTAGAGATATTCAGTCTAAATGTGTCACCAACAATGGATTCATCCACACACAACAGCATAGACTAAAAATCTTGCTCGCATGTCACCTCAGTTTCAAGATTTGCTTGTGTTTGTAGATTATTTCCATAATGAGCCTTTAATACAGTACTGTGTACACAGCTTCCTGAGAGTTAGCTAGCTACCATTCTATAAAACACACTGCACATCTAGCTATCTGCTCATTATATGTACTGTATATAGTGAAAAGGATGCACCGATAAACTTAGCCAATATCTGTCGGAAATTTAAATTTTAAGATTCATTTGACTTGTCCACAGTAAACATGTTAATAGTGCATCCCTAACAAAATATAACATGGTTAAATATAATGCAGTATAATATTTCCTTGTGATGTTGCCTGTTAGATAAACTGCTGTCTGCAGATGTCAGAGGCTTGTAGCTGTCTCACAGAGCACAGATCACCTTGTGTGGTTGAATTGCTCAGTGAAATGGATTCAATTACTTCTCAGGGTTTACAGTATGATCGCGCCTTCCCCCCCGAATAGGCAAAGCATGCCCATTTCTCATATGAAACAATTAACCGTGTGCTGTTATTACACAACTAATTTCATTCCCGTGGTGACTCATCCCAGGTTTGGTGCGTTAGAACTTCAGTTACAGTGTATCAGCCTGAAGTGCTGCTCTGAGAGGGATAAGGGCCCCATGGTGCTTAGGATTAAAGCAGACGACTCTGTCTTACTGGGCAACTGCAGCTTGTCACATGTTAGAGTCACACTTTAGAGCTATGTCACTGATATCACGATAATCAGTGTCATTGATGCAGACATATAACTGTGCTCATGGGTACAATGGTGAGTCACAGGCCTCGTACTGACAGTGCCATTAACCCAAGTAAAGAATGCCCTTGCAAGTATTTTGATATTTATAGAGCAAATTAAAGTGATTAAAATGGGAAACACAAACTATGGTATCTCCCTGGTTACTACACTGGTTGTCCTAGCAACCCATTGGGTATGACTAGCCAATCACGTCTTAGATATCATCTTTGAAATGTCCCGTATGACAAGACTTTTATGTTGCTGGTGCAGCGATAACCACCGTTATAAACGTGTCAACAATAATTCATGTCATTGGTGTTACAATAATAACTAGTGACACTAGTGGAATTGTCTGAAGTGCTACATCAAGGTACACTGCTGTTGGAGCAACAATAATCTGTGTGGTATTGGTGGCATGTCACAATAACAACACTACATAAATAATTTAGTTACACTCCGTAATTTACGTAATTTACTGTAACATAGTGGATAATTTACAGGCTGATTCCAATAATTTTAGAATTGAAGGGCCTCATGCAAGAAACTTACCTTGAAGGCAGCTGGACTCACGAGATCACGACATCACAGGATCACGCAAGAATCTATCTTGTCAGGCTTCAAGCTATACGCTCATGTCCAAACCACTGGTGGTTCGGACCAGTCAGCATCACGAATCCAGCTGCCTCCCAAGGTAAAACGGTGATAGAAAGATGGTTCATCCAATCACCTGCCAAGTATTTTTTGAAAGTGTCTGCCCCTTTTCCAAACGGTTTCTATGGACAACTTCTCAGATGGTTCTGTGTAACAAACTATCTGGCGCGTCAGGTTAGCAAGAACCAGCTACATGAACAGATTCATTCTTAAATGGCAGGAAGGAGTGGTTTGAGAGAATGTGTTGCATTCACCAATTTTATCATATTTGGGATATTGTACACAAAAAATATTCAGTAGTGGTACGGAGGAAAGGGGAAGAACACTTGTTTAACTTAGGAATTGTAACAGCTTAATGTGGATGAATTTGGAGTTCAAATACAGAAATCAACTAAAATAAAAATAAATAAAATAAACTTCATGAAAATGTTCTGCTCAGTTCACCGTATCATCATCATCATCATGGCTTGCCAGTTTACTGAGGTTCAGCAATGTTTGTCTTTTTTGTTATGTCTTAACATGGCCACTCTAACAGTTTAGTAGTTGTAAGAAAAATTCTCTCACACCAAAAGTGACTTCAGGGTCTTTATGCAGGTCACTGTCGAGGGGAAGACAGGATAACATCACCTGCTCTCTTTATTTCTGTCACAGTACAGCACTACTCTGATGACGCTAATGTCGTTAGCAGCTGTATTAATATTTCCTATTTGTTTCAGGCCTCCTAACACCACTACGGACACTCCTAAATGTGTTGTTTTTTGTCTGCTCATTTCCAAAAGCAGGACTTGAGGCTCTTTATAATTACGCAATCTCATGAACACACACCTCATGAACAGGAGGCATTCGTAACACTGAAACATGCAATTTACTGCACATTAGGGCGTTAAAGAGAACCCGCTGAATCTGACTTAGAAAACTTGTACGAGCAAATCTCACAAGAAAAAAGTAAGAGAGACTTTTTACATAAAAATAAGAAAATGTTCTTGCCTGAGGCCCAAAATATTGAAATTTCACCACTTTACTTTATGGGGAGGGGGGGACTTGATCATGACCTCAATCTTTCTAAAATCTTGGCTACGGCCCTGCCCATAATGACATAACACTTATATCTGGCATGGCTGTAAGGATTTACTGGTAGGACACAAAGTCACATTATATTCTGCTGACTAATATGTTACAGAGGCAACATTTAGAACTCTTTAAGGACTGTTGTCTCCATTTTTTGGCTTATTCACTGTGATTTTGTTGCACTTATGATTCCTATGACTACTGCAAGCAGCATTGCTTATTCAAAGAGGCATATAAGTGACATCACCTTAAGACAATGCAGCACTTGGGGCTTCCCTCTGAGAGAAGGCCAGTTCATACAGCCATATTCACACAGTCTTAAGACATCTGTAGAGTAAACTGATCACTGTATGCTGGAACTATAAACTGGAGTAAACTGCACACTAGAGAAGGGGTTTGTGAGAGTTATTACAAAGGAGTGAACTTGGACAAAAAGAAAAAAAAAAACCCAAACAATTTCTAAATCTGACTTTGATAGCTGCAATTCAGTTCAGTAATTTTTTTTACAGTAGACTGTGGGGTACAATCATACAATAATGGGCTTATTTTGAGGTTGTTGATGCAGGGGAAGCGTTTTCTTTTTGTGTGTCAAAAAAGTGTGATCGTACACAATCGCTTTGATTCATGGTGCTCTGCTTTTCTGTGGAATATCAAGCTGAGATATCCATTTTACCCCCATCTTTCTAATCCCACCAAATCAGTAGTGAGGAGTCATATAAACACAATGGATTTGCACATACTCTGATGCTCTTCTGGCACGAGGAACGCTGAAACCAAAGGGTAGAAATACTATACTCAAATGCATTAGAATCAGATGAGGTTTTGTCGTCGGCTGTTTTTGTCAGCAGTAATGTTATTTACATTGTTCAGTATGTACAGTAGAGAATCTCCCAGAGATGTTAGGTTCTGTAAAGCTGCAATGGGGTACTCCTTTAAATTCCTCACATTTGAAAGTGCTTAGATGAAGAGCCATACGAGTCCCTGTTGAAGTATTTTTTTGAATGTTCAATAACGTACTTGCTGCTGTATTGCCAGTCTTGACTCTGTCACTGCACGAGGAGTATCAATAATCTTGAAAGCACACAACTGCTGCTTTCTCAAGCTATGAATGTATACAACACATAAACTGAAAGTCATCAAATAGCAAGATTTTAAATAAATCATTGAAAAATCATGGATGGACATCATGGTTCTTCATCGTAAGGGTTGAATTTCTCACAGAAATCAAGACTTTAAATACAGTCAATCTTTTTTTTTCATCATAAAGGTATTTGTTGAGAAAGTCGAGTGTTAAATGCACTGTACAACCTTGTATAATTTTTTTTTTCAAAATATAGTTTATCCCAGTGTGTTTTGTTGTTTTTCTTTTTACATCTTACAGAATCCTGTACACTTGGTGTCTGCATTGCGATTGGATGATATCCTGATCATTGGAGAGAAGAGAAGAGAGGAGAGGGAAAGAGACAGATGGACGACAGAAGAGAGAAGAGGAGAGGAGAGGAGAAGAGAAAAGAAGAGAAAAGAAAAAAAAGAGAAGAGAAGAGAAGAGAAGAGAAGTTGTCCTCAGTGAAGACGCTGCACTCCATACCTTGGCTCTCTTCTGTCCCGAACCTCAATCTGAACAAAACAACGAAAGGATTCATTATTGTAATAAAATCCAGTGATGTTCACAACATTTACATTTATAAGGTGCTGATGATACAAATTAAGATCCGTTTACTAGTCATGGGGAGTACTACTAATTTGGTGAGAACAATTTTAATATGCCCTCTGTGGCTCTTGAGTTTTGTCAAGTCTAACAAAATAACCCCAGTGATGTCATCAGGGTGATAAATTTAGTGACTACAAATTTGTGTTACATACCGGAGGCGTTAATTTTAAAAGACGCACGCATGCATACAATCGACAGATTTGTGCAGTTCTATGTTGATCACAGAGAATTTCAAAGTTGAAAGGTGCTTTGTTAATTTTTACTAGTCAGAATGCACATGGTACATGCAGAATGCATGGTACAGTGTACCATATGTGCCATGGAGGTTACAACCAACTGCTATTGTTCACTGTAACTTTGTGTACAAATGCTTGTTTTTTCCTTCTGTGGATCAGTTTTCAATATTTCAGCCAGTAATAGTACAAGACGAAACAGGCACAGTATGATAGATGTCAAAACACCTTCAACATGTCATTGAGATAAACAATTCTTTTTACCATGCCACTCTGTTGGATGGAAAACTCAAGCTGTGCCAGATCACTAAACCACAATTGCAGTTACTCATGGCATGGCGTGACTGTTCCAACCCTATAATTGACATGTTAGCTGAGATCTGCTGCATTTTTCATGTGTCAGTCGGTAACACACACATATACAGTATATACATATACTGTATTTATATATGTATATATTTGGACATGAAAAGTGATCATTGCTTAGAAAATTCAAAATAGGATCTTGTGTTTTTAGAACTTATCCCATGCTAGAGACTTCAAGTCAGGACATCACAGACTGTGTTGCATTGCTTTTGATCTTTCTTTTCTAAATCTGCCTCCCCCAACTTTACGGAAGCGCAATACTAAACTGCTAGTACTCTTTTATAGTACAGGTATTCCTGCTCTTCAGCAATAAATTACCATATAATCTTTTGCTGTTCACAATCTGTGGTATAGTTGAATACCAGTGGTGAACAGACTTGTCCACCACCACCGTCAGTTAATGTGGCTGCATGGGCCTTGCCTTTTCACAGTACAATGACCGAAAGCTAACAAGGCTTTTTGCAAGCACTTTTTTTTTTGCAGGTATTCCTCAAATATAATGCATATGAAATGTCAACTTACCCTTGACACAGCAAAATCTGCAAGGACAAAAAAGAACAAAAGTGTTGGCATATACACAGAAAAAGTGCATATTTGTGCAAAACACGAATATGATTACTGGTATGTAAGTGTGAGTTAAGCATTTAGGCATCACCTACTGGTGAAAAAAAATACATTCATTTGCTACCTTTGTCCAGCTTATGGCCACATTTTCCATAGTTGGTTAATTTTTTGTTTTGATTTACTCTATTTCCTCAAAAAGTGGCCATGGCCTTTATTTACCTCGACTACAGAGGGTACCAGGCCTTTATTGGAAACAGGCTTATGTTAGAAAGAGGCCTTTATTGTCACTGCCTTACTAGTAATCCACTTACTCCGACATGCAGAACAATAATTACAGCACTTCCAACTGCAACGTTTTGGCAGTGCACCACTTAGCTGTAGCATGCTAGTAGCATGCTCATGGATGTATGCTCGCTGGTTTAGTCAAGTTACAATGGTTACCCATGTCCCCGTATTTAAACAATACTGCGTCTCCTTTGTCCCCCTCTCCTCTCTGTGACAGTCAGCTAGAGGGCTACGCATGTACTCATAGAACTGGAGTTACATCCAGGTAACTACTGTTTATGCTTAATTGGCATGCACATTATATAACAGGCAGCAGGAGTTTATCCACTCTTGTTTTTTCCCTGGCCTGTTTTTGGGGCTGATCTTTATTTGTTTGTGTTGACCAAGCCCCCGGCTATTATCAGAGACACAGGATTTAATTGACTACTGTCTTTTATTTGAGGAAATACGGTACATATTTCTACTTAAAATGTTGCAGTGCACTAAAAATTGTAACACTTTTTATATGTTAATATAAACCCAGTGATATTTGTCTTGTTGCTGACTTAATGCTGATACAGTCTTTCCTCACAGAAAGCTTACTATTTCACTTCATAAGTTTTATGGACAACAAATGCTTTCATGGACTGTAGATATACAGAGACTAAAGGGACATTGATCTCTATGAAAGTGTGAACAAAAAAAGGAACTTCACACAGCTGATGAAGCATTAGATGCATTAAATGTGTAAAATCACTGAGACTGTCAGTGAGGTTAATCAGATAAGAACAGAAAGACACACCCACGCCCTGGAATATCTCCAGTTACCATGGAAACCATCACAGAGATAGACCGTCGGAGAACTGAGACATCTTATGTCACTATTCTCTCTTTATCTTTCAGTCTCTTCCTCTCACTCCTCCTCTCTCCTTTACTCTATCTCGCTCTCTATCTGTCTGTATATCTCTCAGACTACTATGTCTTATGTCATAGATCTCTTTCTTTCTGCCTCTCCTTCTCCCTCACTCTGTTTCGTTCTGTGTTGTTGCACATTGGGCTTGTGGAGTCAAACACATAATCCTTATGTAAGGAGACTTTTTATTGTTTTGCACTGTATCTTTTACTCTTGCCCCTTCACCGCCTTCTTCTGCCATTCCTTTCCTCCTCTTCTCCCTTTTCATACAGCTAAAACAATGTGATTCAACTGTCCTGATGCAACATCATGCAAACTGTCAGAAACACTCTGGGGGACTCTCTCCCACTCTTTAATACAGAGTTACTGAGGTCATGTTGGAGTGTAGTCATTTTTCAACTGGGCAAATGTTGTTTGTGTTAATGGCCTCACAAAAATATAAAAAGAAAAAAAAATGGAGGAAGACTGACTTTGAAGGCATTTAGTTATTACATTATTCGCTTGTTTATTTTCCTTTTATTTCATTGATATTATCTTATTTAGGTACATAGTAATATTGTTTTTAAAGGACAGTTAACAGGATCATATAGATTGGATGAAAGCAGCTAAAGGTCACCGTGCAAAAATTAATTTTGATTAATTGATTTATTCTTTCAGTTTCATCTTTTATCCATGAAAACAAAAAAACGTAAAAGTAGCATCAAGGTGAATTGTCCATCCACTGGACAACAGTGTTTTTGTCTGTTCTAACATTACCTGCAAATAGCGGCTAACTAGCTTACTGCCTACACTAGCAACCTAGCGTGACTTTGAAAGCCAAGAAACATAGTTTGAATATATTATAAATAAAGCATAAGTCTAACATCTGTGTTGCTTGTCCAGGTATGTTTTTCAAGCAGGGTTATGATGGAACAAATTAACATTTTAATTACTAATTTATTTAAAATATTGTACTATAATACAAGCGCTAACCACCTAACCAAGAATAATGCTTCTCCTTATCTTCAGCATTGATCATAAACCCATAGGACATGTAGCTTTGGAGTCATTCTTTTAGCATTATTTCATGTACATCAAGTGCATATTTTAGACCCTTTAAAAGGATTCCCATTTTAAGAAAATTAAGCTGCAAAACATAAAATGTCAGCTAGAGACAGCTATAGCATAACTCAACAAACTCATTTAGCATTAATTATCTAGCTGCAGTTGATAAAATATGCTAGCAATAGTTGTCATTTCAGCTGACAAAATCAACTGTTGTTGGCTAGAAATAAGAAGCCCATTTTTGTGTATTTGTATGTGAAATCAAAGACCCATTGGTTCAGAAATTTGTGAGAACTTTGAGTAACAAATCTGCTGGTTAATGTGAACTGCATGTGTCCTATGCAAGAAAGAAGCTAAGCTTGACAGCATAGCTTGTAAATGGAAAAAATGTTGGATACACTATTCAGAGGGACACCAAGACTACAAAGACTAACTTTGGGAGATATCACTTGATTTGACTAATTGAGACTACTGGAGCCTCATATTAGCCTCAGATAAACTTTTAACATTTTTTGTACAGATTGAAGACTGTGAATTTTCCCCATCACTTACATCATAAGGGCATTAGGGATCTAATGTACAGTACAGAGCAGTAGGAGTGATTAGAGCAAGCTAGACCTCATCAATGTTTAAAAATGTTTCTTCAATGTTCATATGGACACCTCATTATTGTTTAAGACAGATATTGTTTGAAAAAATGTAAACCTATCCTTTAATTAACAGTAATTCAAAAACAAAGTATTAATAGAACAAGAAAAGGCGGAGCAAACATAAACATTGAAAGGGTAAGTAATAAGCATTTTTACTTTTTAAGCATTGTGTTTCAGTAATTCTTTGCTTACCTTTGTTGTCTGTCTGCAAGTCGTCGAGATAGAAGTCCGTCTGCCGGTTGCCCAGGACAAAGGCCAAGAAGGAGAGGATGAGGGCGTCCAGGATGCCCATGATGGCCAGCATATAGGCCCAGCGTACAGAGCAGTCACCCAGGGAGTATTTCCCCGTCTGCTCCCCGCACATGTCCCGGATCACCTCAGCATCCCATCCGTCAGGGAAGATCATGCAACCCAGCACCAGGCACACTCCTGCAGGAGGACACAGAGGAAGAGGACGGTTACAGTGAGGTTTGTGACTGGGGAGATGAATATGTGGGATGTAAAAACAGAGGTTAGGGGAGGAAGGGAAAGAGAGGAGAGAACAAGGGAGAGGAAG